>NC_091080.1:34867500-35203500 GCF_032405125.1 Capricornis sumatraensis | reverse complement strand
AATATTTCATTTGCATATTGTTGGGAGCTTCCCAAGTGGCGCTAGCGGTAAAAAAAAAAAATCCACCTGCCAATGCAGGAGACATACCAGATGCAGGTTTGATCCCTGAGTCAGGAAGATTCCCCTGGAGGAAGAAATGGCAACCCACTCCAGTATTCTTGCCTGGAGAATCCCATGGACAGAGGAGCCTGGAGGGCTATGGTCCGTGGGGTCACAAACAGTCGATGCATGCAAGCATGTATTTTCAATTAGCTATCCAGTAATAAAATGCATTACTTGTTTGAAGAAATACTTCAAGAAAAATTTCTACCCAAACCAAATCTCATGGCACTTAGCACAAGGCTGGATGCTTCTAGTAAGAAAATTCTACTATTGCTCTATGCAAGGTATTAAATGCTCTCCCTTCATCAGCTCCAATCAGATCATCTTCCCCATTCAACTCAGCAACCAGTGACACTGTTTACTCATCGGACAGCACTATTTGGCAATTATCAGCATTACTTAGTTAGCTTCTTGAACAGACCATGTCAGTGCCAGGCGCTGTTTCTCTGCCTTGAAACACTCCCTGCACTAGCCCTCTGGAGTACACTTCTGTACAACCCTTAATCCCCTGGGCTCTAGAACACCTCACCTAAACTCAGGAGTCCAAAGAAAGCATGTGGGGAGAGAGGATCAGTCGCCAGAGAGGTCTACGTAGGATGACCTGAATGCCTTCTACTTCAGCTTCTGAAACATGCTGAGGGACAGAGTGTGTTTGCATGTTTCTGTAAGTGGGATGCCAAGCTTGCAACCAAAGAAGGCACTGATCTTCAGCAAAGGTGTTGCCACAAGAAACACAAGCCTTTATAAAGGGACCTGTGATTACCACATTGCGATTAACTGAATCAGGAGGTGTTAGGACATTACACTGATAATCAGTTCTGAGCACCTCCAAGAGACATACATTGGTGGGCACAGACACGTGATAAGATCCGTCCTCTGATTACAAGAAACCTGTAGCTTAATGGCAGATACAGACACACAAAGATGGGGCTGGAAGGCGAGGCCACGCGGATGCAGGCACACGGGGCCTGCCCAAGGATCCTGATATCTCTATTCCACTGCGGGGCTTCCTGGTAGATGATGTTTGCTCCTGTCTCCTCCTCACTGCCTTTCATCTGGCAGGGGCTGGGCTGGCGGAGGCAAGGGTAAATACCAGAGACCCCCATACTGTTGGGGGCACACCCTGTCCCAGGACTCTGTCAGGAGTGATGACCAACTTCCCCCAGGAGATAAGGTGAAGGGGGACAGAGGCCAGAGAGCAAGAAACACCTAACCTGCATTTTCGGCTTTTAGCACAAAATTTAAGGGAGCCCTTGGGCAGTACTGGAGTGCCCATTTATAAAGGATGCTTTAGCTGGATCCAAACAACAGTGTTGTTTTTTTTTTAAAAGAAAAAAAAAACAACCATGATGTGGGAAAATGGTACAGTTTCATGGAGTTTTCCTGTTTCTTCATAACTGAAGACTCAAATTCACCTCTGCAGGCTGATCCAGCTTAGAGAGTTGGCTCTCAGGGCTGAGGCTGGAGTCCAGGGGGGATGACCAGATCCAAAGATGAGCACCCCCATCATGAGCAGATGAGCTGGCAGCTACCACGTGCCAGAGACGAACTTGACCCTGGCCTTCAAGAGCAGCTTTTCCAAATTTTTTTTTTTAATGTAAAAGGCATCTGGAAACTTTTGTTAAATATCATTTTTGGCCTGAGTTGTGCTGTGAAGAATGAAAGGCCAGCTGTTTTCCACGTTGTGGGGGGAAGTGGTGCAGGGCAGGGAGACACAGCCCGGGAAAGAGGTGGGAAGACAGACGGGGGAGTGTGCCCTGCAGGGGGGTGGGCAGCATCGGTGCCCCAGCTGCCCCCAGGCCAGCTGAGTGGGGGGCTGCCGGACGTGCAGGACTTCCCAGAGGCCCTGGAGATCCTGAGGCAGCAGAATCTGAAACATCAGTGCTAGGAAAGTAGCTGTCCCTCTTGACAAAGCCAGCTCCTTTCTCCCACTGCTAAGACGCCCCATGACAACCACATTTCCATTTATGTCTTAGCTCATAATAGCTCGAGAATGCTCACTATTCTTAGCCTTACTTTTTCCTAGTGCAGCCATTTGCTCAGCACATCACATTCCTTCCCACCTCTACTCTCTATTTCAAGCTTCCTATGGATTGTAATGTTTGCGAATACTTTAAAAAAGCTGACGAGACATCAATAACCAGTAAAAAAATTGATGAAATATCAATAATCAATCAAAGAAATACATTTTTATTCTATAGTTTTCAAGAACACTCTCAATCTACTGACTATCACTGGGGCTATTTATAAACACAAGTTTCCTGTGGGGGTGGGGGGGATGGGGTCTGAAATCATTTTAAAATGGCTTTTACCAAAATCAGCCTTATGCTTCATGTTGCCGTTTAATTGCTGACTTGGGTTTGACTCTTTTGAGACCCTATGTACCTGCCAGAAGCCTCCATCCATGGGATTTCCCAGGCAAGAATACTGAAGTGAGCTGCTATTTCTTTTTCCAGGGGATCTTCCTTACCCAGGGATGGAACCCGCGTCTCCTGCATTGGCAGGTGGATTCTTTACCACTGCGTCACCGGGGATGCCCATGCTAGAAGAACTGGTTTTAATTTTACCAAAATCTTCAATAGGCCTGATTTCTGGCCTGCTTCAAATTGCTTCTCCTCGGTGTTATCTTATACACTTATGAATAACAGGTAAAGCTCTCCCCTGCTCGACCCAGGGTTTACATTATAAACCCAGCAGGACAGGCCCAGTGCCTGGGGACGCCCGCATGCTAAATGCAGTTCATAGACCTCTAACGACTTTCAGAAGCAGAATCAGGTTCCTAGTCAGTCTGCATACATTTCTTCCCAGCACATTCTCAATGCTTCCCAGCTCTCAACACCTTCTCTGCAGGACCGTCTTCCAACAGGAAGCCAGGGTTGTCCATTTGTCAAAGGTTCTTATTTGCTCCAAACCCCATATCCTCCGCCTCCTCTTTCCACCTCAACTCTCTGGCAAAGATATCCTTTTTTTTAATTGTATTTTAATTTTCTTTTTTTAAAAATTTGTTCTCTGCACAAAAATACCTACAACAGGTAGTTTTGGTCACTGAATTTCCCTAACTACCTTTTTTGTTTTGGGGAGGCGTTGACTCTTGCCTCACTCCAATAAGGTTTAGCCCAGTTTGTGTCTGATAGAAACAAGAAAGAGTCTTGTTTCCTCTGGTACAAGCTTTTTTCTCCACTTGGCAACACGAAAGGACCAAAGCTTTCCATTCTGCCAGTGATGAATCATGACTGAGGTCAACTGGGGAGGTTAACACATGTTAGTGATCGAGATTTCGACCACGAGAGTCCCCAAATGTGCCACGTACTTGGTAGGAATAGACATTAGGCTGACCATCTACTACTACATTTAAAATTTACTGCACTTTTTGTAAACGGTCAGGTATCTGGCAATGCGCTATAAAGCAGGCTTTATCTCAGAATGGGCTGACATTAACAGTTGTGGGTTTACTGTTGTAGTAAGAAAAATCAGTCAACATTTCTTGGTCTGGTGAAGGATATAGACGAAAAAGGAAAATACTTATCTTGAGGTCTGAACATTCAGGGCTTTCTAGAGGAAAATTCTCACAGCACTAAGATGCTGGACCTCTGGCCTGATGGGGCTGCTCCTTTTCCATTGGCAGGGAAAGTACCTAAATGCTGCAGAGAAACTGCCTTATGAGAGGAGCCCCAGAAAAACCAGACTGAAGGCATATCAGGCAGACAGAGGGAATGGGACTACGAAAACTGGAGGTTAAAAACACAAGCTGTCTGGGGAACTGAGACTTAGGGTGCGCCTGGGGAAATGGGAAGAAATGAGGGTGGACAGGGAAAACGAGTCCACAACTTGGAGTTTTACTGGCTGCGTTCTGACAAAAATAGGGGGAGTGATGACCTCATTGGCTCTGTGTCTTAGAGAGCGCCCTCTGGAGGCAACACGGAGGACAGCGTGGAGGGGACAGAGGCAGGAAGCAGAGATCAGCTAGGGAATTTCTGTGGAAAATTCTTAAACATATGGAAATACCAGACCGCCTTACCTGCCTCCTGAGAAACCTGTATGCAGGCCAAGAAGCAACAGTTAGAACCGGACACACTGGACTTGTTCCAAATTGGGAAAGGAGTACGTCAAGGCTGTATACTGTCACACCGCTTATTTAACTTATATGCAGAGTACATCATGCAAAATGCCAGGCTGGATGAAGCACAAGCTGGAATCAAGATTGCTGGAAGATATATCAATAATCTCAGATATGCAGATGACATTTTGGCAGAAAGTGAAGAGGAACTAAAGAACCTCATGATGAAAATAAAAGAAGAGAGTGAAAAAGCTGGCTTAAAACTCAACATTCAAAAAGCTCCATGGCATCTGGTCCCATCACTTCATGGCAAATAGATGGGGAAACAATGGAAACAATGACAAACTTATTTTCTTGGGCTCCAAAATCACTGCAGATGGTGACTGCAGCCATGAAATTAATAAACACCTGCTTCTTGGAAGAAAAGCTATGACCAACCTAGACAGTATATTAAAAAGCAGAGATATTACTTTGCCTAAAAAGGTCCATCTAGTCAAAGCTATGGTTTTTCCAGTAGTCATGTATGGATGTGAGTGTTGGACTGTAAAGAAAGCTGAGCACCAAAGAATTGATGCTTTTGAACTGTGGTGTTGGAGAAGGCTCTTGAGAGTCCCTTGGATTGCAAGGAAATCCAATCAGTCCATCCTAAAGGAAATCAGTTCTGAATATTCATTAGAAGGACTGATGCTGAAGCTGAAACTCCAATCCTTTGGCCACATGATGCAAAGAACTGACTACTTGGAAAAAAGCCTGATACTGGGAAAGATTGAAGGCAAAAGGAGAAGGGGATGACAGAGGATGAGATGGTTGGATGGCATTACTGACTCGATGGACATGAGTTTGAGTAAGTTCCAGGAGTTGGTGATGGACAGGGAAGCCTGGCGTGCTGCAGTCCATGGGGATGCAAAGAGTTGGACACGACTGAGCGACTGAACTGAACTGAACTGAAGGAACTTCTGAGAAGGGCCAGGCCAAGTGTGGGAGCCTGGAGGCGGGGAACTGGATTCTCAGAGCATTCCTGGGGGCACCCCGAAGCTCTCGCTGGATATGGGGACAGTGCAGAGAAAGGGAAGGTGTCTGGATGATGCTCGGGTTTCTAATGAGACAAAGGGAAACTTTGCGACACAGCAGAGGAGGGGAATAAGGATATTGTGATCATATCTGTCTTGCTTCTCAGCCTCCTTACTGCCCCAAACCAATGGGTGGCCCCCTCTTCTGCAGTAATGGGACTCAGCACTTAGCATATGGCACTGTAACCCATCCTTGGAAGGCTGGTCTCCTGCCTTGTCCTGGGAGCATCTCAGGGCAGAAACAGGACCTTACTCATCTTTGTAACCTCAATGGCTGGCACACGATATCTTGTCCTGTGACAACCGCCTGACCTTCAACTTTCAATCTACATTTGGCCGCAAGCAGAAAAATGACAACCCAAACTTCAAAGCAGCAGCATCTGCTTGCTTCTCTGTATGTTTATAAGTTAGTCTGCACCATTTCTTTCCCCAGAGGTATAAATACATATATGAGTCAAGGCAGATAAAGAAAACAGTGTGATGTGCTTAGCAGCATGTGATACTGTCGACTATATACAACTCCAAACTCGCTTCATTTTTCCCACTGGAAGGCAATAGTGTAATCAAGTTCTGGCCTTTGAATTATTTTCTAGCTGGGTTATTTTGAACATATTACACAATCCCTCTAAATCTGCTTCCTCATCTATAAGAGAAAAACAAAAAACAGAATTTACCTCAAAAGGCTGGTGGGGGAATACATTTTAAAATGCATATAAGGTAATCAACATACAAAAATTGTTGAGGATATGTCCACAGTTTTTATGCAGATTGTATTATTTAACATTTAACCTCACCGTTCCCCACATTACAGCCCAAACACATGCCTCCTGCATCTAAGATGCCTCTTCTTTCCCTTGCATTTTCTTCACTTTTGCTTCTCCTTCCCACATCCAAACAGACAATGAATTCTACAAATTCTGCCTTCTAAGTATCCCATGTCTACTGGTCAAGAGTCCAGACCAGACAAAATACACATGAACTAAATAAAAGGGACCCTGAAAATAAGACACGTCAAGAGAAAAAGTGGCTTTAGAGAGGAAGGCGTGGTTCACATCACTGATACGTGTGTGTGTTAGTTGCTTAGCTGTATCCACCTCTTTGAGAACCCATGGACTGTGTAGCCCACCAGGCTCTGCCATGGGATTCTCCAGGCAAGATACTGGAGTGGGTAGCCATTCCCTTCTCCAGGGGATCTTCCCAACCCAGGGATGGAATCTGTGTCTCCTGCACTGCAGGCAGAATCTTTACCATCTGAGCCACCAGAGGAGCCCTCACATCCTCGATAACTGGGCCTCCCTGAGTAAGAGAAGCAAGCGTGGTGTTCCAGACCACCAACACAATGGGGCGTGAGCTGTCTTTGAAACTCCTTCCTCTGTATCTAACCTGAAACATGTAACTGGTTTATGTATTACCTACTGTTTGAAAGACTGGAGGAAGGCGTGCACAAGTGATTTTTAAAGTCAGCAACATGTACCTTATTTGGAATGGATCGGTAAACTATTTAAGAAGGTTCCTGGACTAAGAATGTAGGCATATTTTTCACTTAGACTGACAGAAGTCACTATGCGGGTAAAAGCAACACTTCCTTCAGTAACACTAGGTCCCAGGATTGGGGAAGGAGTATCTTCCTATAATGAATCTCCAGGAGGAGGGTTCCATAGCAGCTACAAGTTATCAGCTAAAGTTTCCATATACTGTACGAGGACTTCCATTTTTTAAATGAAAACAACGCTAAATGAGTAAACTACCATATATGAAATGTAAACTCCTGGGACTTCCCTGGTGGGCCAGTGGTTAAGAATTCACCTTGCAATGCAGGGGAATGGGGTTCGATCCCTGGTTGGGGAATTAAGACCCCACATCCCTGGAGTAACTGAACCCGTGTGCCAAAACTATTGAGTCTCGCCACCAAAACGAAAATACCAAGTGACACAATTAAGACCTGAGGCATCCAAATAAATAAATATCTTTAATGGAAACACCTTAAAAGAACAAACATTTACCAAATGCCTGACAAAATTCAAGTACCATGTTATTAAGGGCACTTTGATCCAAGATATTCCCAAACTTCTTGTCTGCTCCCCAACCTCAGTCACCCCTCTATAATTCAGGTATCCAGGCTTCCAATTTTTCTCCAAGAATCTCTTCATAGCACTATTCAAACTCCTGAATATCCTGAGGAATTTTTAAATAATTTCGACATTTTGAACAATAGCTATTTTAAATGAAACATTTCCATTTAAATTGGAAACGACATAAATAGAACTTGGATAATACTTATGAAGTATAAAGATGAAGTCTGTTCTTCCCAATCAACCTATGTTATATATCTTCAAGTAATTTTAATGTATAAGGTAAATACATGATTGATCATGAAAAAATTTTTAAATGACTATATATTATGTAGTATTATCATCAAATATATATTAAAATGTAAACAAATCAAAATACATGTTTTAATGTAAAAAATAATTGCTTTTTGTGACCTGAGGTACACTTTGCACCAAAACCATCTTGTTCATTAACAACAGTCTAAGTGAGGAGTCATTAAAAACTAAGTTTGATAAAAATTATCATTATATTTTGTTACTATTATTTTTTAAGTATCAGAAACACCTAAATAAAAAGTGGCAGTATTCTGCCCCTTATTAATTTCCTATATTTAACCAATAGTTCATTATGAATATAAATTGAACAATATATGGCTGAGAACAAAATCAGTTTAAAGATGCATAATAATCAAAATCATGTTAAAGCCTGTGGTGTTCCGCTGAGTTGACAGGCCAGCCGAGAAATGGGTCATGGGGCCTGATCTCCACTAACCGCCAAAGGTGGCTGCTTGATACACACTCAGGTTATCTCTGATTCCTGTTTAAGGGGAAAAACACTTGAGCAACAGTTAGATTTCTAGTTTTGGGTGGGGGTATTTGCTGTTTCTGTTTTGTTTGTTTAGCAAGGAGGGTCTTAAGTTTCCCCACCAGGGATGGGACCTGTGGCCCTACACTCCGAGATCACAGTCTTAATCACTGGACCACCAGGGAAGTTCCTATATTTGTAGTCTTTTTTTCAAGATAATAAGACAAATGCCACCACTGGGACACACTCATGGGTATGCTAGGGGCTCGAGAATCATCAGCTGGAAGCATTCTACCATTTTGAAAATGTACTGGCCAGGCCAACATGATGAAGAAGAAGGGAGAATTTAATGCCAGGAATATGATTTTCTAAAAGTGAAAAAAAAATGAGAAGAAAAATGAAATTACCTCACATGAACTAAAAGCTCAAATTAAGGAGGTAAAAATTAAGGTGTAAAGGAAAGGAAGGAGGAGAAAAAAGGAAGTAAGGGTGATCCGAACAAGGACCGTGTGTTTGTGGCTTCCTTTGTACAGAAGCACCAGACTCTTATTCTGAGAAAGAAACCAGTGAAAGAAAGCAAATTCCCATGTCCAACTGAACTGAATAATTAATTATGCATGGGAAATGTTTTGTTAAGAACCAGAAATTTCTTTTGGTAATCAAAGGCATGAGAGGACACAGGTGGCAGAACTGACCCTCGAATCTCTCTTTCTGGGCTCAATCTTCAGGTTGCTTCAAGAAAATCACTACTAAACGCCAGGAAACTAAGAGGTCTAAAGATTTCATTTCTGTCACTTGATGAGTAAATATCAAGGATGTATAAATTCCCTTCAAAAGGACACAAGAATAAAAAGATGGAACACTGATGAGCACATAATAGAAAAAGGGAGTGTTAGCTCACCTGTGAAGTGTAACTCTCCTGGGGACAGCTTCCCTGGATCACAGCACTCATAAGAGTCTCAAAGGAGAATATGATCCCCCAGATTTAAGAGCCACTGTTAGAGTTAAAGAACCCGCCTGCCAATGCAGGAGACATAAGAGATGTGGGTTCAATCCCTGGGTCGGGAACAGCCCCTGGAGGAGGGCATGGCCACTCACTCCAGTATTCTTGCCTGGAGAATTCCACGGACAGAGGAGTCTGGTGGGCTACAGTCCATTGGGTCACAAAGAGTCAGTCATAATCAAGTGACTTAGCATGCATGTTGGAGCTAAAACAAGAAAACTTCAGTTGAAGGTCCAGGGTCCAGGGACTTCAGTGGTGGTCCAGTTATTAAGAATGCCCCTTGCAATGCAGAGGACACAGGCTCCATCCCCAACTGGGGGCTGCCGTGGGGCAACTACAGAACCTGCATGCTCCGGAACCCACACGTCACCAAGCTGCCCACATGCTGCAACTAAGACACAATGAAGCCAAAGAAATAAATACAAATACTTTTTCAAAAATAAAATATCTATTTAAAAGAGATACAGGGTTTTGATTCACTTTAAATCACTGGAATCAATACTTTTTTCCATTTTGTTATTGTTATTCTCAGTTGTCAGCTTTAGCTAAAGGAAATCATGATAAAAACCATTCACCAATATCCCTGGTGGCTCAGACGGTAAAGAATCTGCCTGCAATGCAGGGACCTGGGTTCAATCCCTGGTTGGGAAGATCCCCTGGTGAAGGAAATGGCAACCCACTTCAGTGTTCTGGCCTGGAGAATTTCATGGGCAGAGGAGCCTGGTGGGCTACAGTCCATGGGATCACAAAGAGTCAGACACAACTGAGCAACTTACATATTCGCTTTAGTATGTGAGACACCAGCCAAAATGGGGAGCTTTAAAAACTGCCAACTGGTTCCACTGGTTTTAAAAAGGGTCTTCTATACATGATTCTCAGCAAAGCATCAATCCTTGGTTTTGTGGATGAACAGATCACCAAGAAGGAGACAAGAAAGCGAGAACCGATAGCAATCTCAGCATTTCATCAGCCTCAGCACTGTGCCTAGAAAGAAGCCCACAGCTTTCAGATGGGTCTTGGCCAGGGACCAGCTTCATCTCCTCACCCCGTAAGAAGCCTCACAGAGGAAACCAAGCATTGTTTTCGGCTTAGAGATGGCCTTGAACATAAAGAAAAGGGATACACAGACATAAATAGATACAGACATAGATATAGATAATGAACACACAAATTTCTCTGGAATCCAAAAGCCAGCAGTATCTGAACACTGAATTACAAAGGCACTCAATGATGGCTCAATGCACAGTTTCCCCAGGTGCAGCTGTACTGTACAGCAGGATATTGAAATTCACAATGAAGTCCTCTTCCTTGAGAAGAAAGAAATGGATAATAATAATAATAATAATAAAAAGTCCTCAAAGATCTTGAATAGTAAAGTGATGAAAGGACAAGTGGGAAAACCGCCTTGAGAAGGGGAGAGACTACAAAATAATTGGATCTCACCCAAAAAAACAGACAAAGCACATGGAAAGCATATTTTAGCCATGAAAAAGCAAAAAGATATACAGCTTAAAATATGTTAATATAATTTGAAATCTAATCAGCCTCTAAATGGTATTTTGGACTGAAGCAGAGAAAGTACCTCCAAACGGAGCAGAGAGAAGCAGGAGTGAAGAATAGACGTCTGGGGAGCGCCCCTGGGGCATCAGAGGACGATAATTGTTATTCCATCCTGCCATGAACGTTAAATGCTTTTCCTAGTTGTCTAAGTTTGGAATTAATTCAGAAATCCCATATGTGCAGAAAGTGCAAAGACAATAAGCAGTTCACTGCGTTGAAACAGACTGAAGCATCTTCTCTGCTACAAGTTACTTATAAAACCCTCATAAGCCCCAGTGCCATTCAGCTGGAGAGGAGAACGATCATAATAAAGGCTAAAAAATGATGTATTTAGTAAGCCCATAATTGTACAAACTACTTCAAAGGTGGAAAAAAGTCTTTCCTTTAAATGCATATAGAAGGATGTGCTGTGTGGCATCACTTCAGTCATGTCCCACCATTTGTGACCTTTATGGACTGTAGTCTGCCAGGCTCCTCTGTCCATAGGATTCTCCAGGCAAGAATGCTGGAGTGGGGGTCCATGTCCTCTTCCAGGGGATCGTCCGGACCCAGGGATCGCATCTACGTCTCTTACGTCACCTGCACTGGCAGGTGGGTTCTTTACCACTAGTGCCACCTGGGAAGCCCACAGAAGGACGGGGTCAGCATTTCAAGGTTGATGCAATTAAAAAGCAGATCAAAATGGATTAAAGATCTAAATGTAAGACTAGAAACCATAAAATTCTTAAAGGAAAACATAGGCAAAACACAAATCACAGCAGGATCCTCTATGATCCACTCCCCAGAGCAATGGAAATAAAAGCAAAAAATTAAAAAATGGGACCTAATTACACTTAAAAGCTTCTTCACAATGAAGGAAACTATAAGCAACGTGAAAAGACAGCCTTCAGAATGGGAGAAAATAATAGCAAATGAAGCAATTGACAAAGAATTAATCTCAAAAATATACAGGCAACACCTGCAGCTCAATTTCAGAAAAGTAAATGACCCAATAAAAAAATGGGCCAAAGAACTAAACAGACATTTCTCCAAAGAAGACATATAGATGGCTGACAAACACATGAAAAGATGCTCAACATCACTCATTATCAGAGAAGTGCAAATCAAAACCACAATGAGGTACCATCTCACGCCGGTCAGAATGGCTGCCATCCAAAAGTCTACAAGCAATAAATGCTGGAGAGGGTGTGGAGAAAAGGGAACTCTCTTACCCTGTTGGTGGGAATGCAAACTAGTACAGCCACTATGGAGAACAGTATGGAGATTCCTTAAAAAACTGGAAATAGAACTGCCATACGACCCAGCAATCCCACTGCTGGGCATACACAGTGAGGAAACCAGAACTGAAAGAGACAGGTGTACCCCAATGTTCATCGCAGCACTGTTTATAATAGCCAGGACATGGAAGCAACCTAGATGTCCATCAGCAGATGAATGGATAAGAAAGCTGTGGTACATATACACAATGGAGTATTATTCAGCTATTAAAAAAGAACACATTTGAATCAGTTCTAATGGGGTGGATGAAACGGGAGCCTACTATACAGAGTGAAGTAAGCCAGAAAGAAAAACACCAATATAGTCTATTAACGCATATATATGGAATTCAGAAAGATGGTAACAATGACCCTATATCCAAGACAGCAAAAGAGACAGATATAAAGAACAGACTTTTGGACTCTGGGAGAAGGCGAGGGTGGGATGATTTGAGAGAACAGCATTGAAACATGTATATTACCATATGTGAAATAGATTGCAAGTCCAGGTTCAATGCATGAGATAGGGCGCTCAGGGCTGGTGCACTGGGATGACCCTGAGGGATGGGATGGGGAGGGAGGTGGGAGGGAGGTTCAGGATGGGGACACATGTACACCCATGGCAGATTCATGTCAATGTGTGGCACACAGCACTACAATATTAAAATTGTAGTGCCTCTAGTTAAAATTAATTAATTAAAAAAACATTTGCAAATATCATGAAAGAGCTAAACAACCACAACAAAAGGAGCTCAGTGATTCCCGGTCTTGGGGCCAGCGGGGAATGACTGCAGATGAGCACTAGGGAACCTTCTGTGGTGAAAGCGTCCTAATATTGGATTGTGCGATGGCTGCAGAGCTGTATAAATGTATGAAATCACTAACTGCTACACTTGAAGCAGGTACATTTTATGTATGCAAATTATGCCTTAATAAAGTTACAAACTTTTAAGTTGACATGTTTCAAAATTCAACAATACTTTCTATAAAATGGTTGCATTTCTGAGTGATTCATTCCATTAAAAATGTTTTTTTTTCTTACTTTGCTGTATAGCAGAAACTGACACAACAGTAAAAAGCAACTATACTCCAATTAAAAGAAAGAAAGGAAGAAAACCAAAAAAGAATGTTCTTCTTCCAACTGTCAGGGATGTAAATCTTTATGATCATTTTGTAAAAGAGTCTTAGGTGCTTTTTCATAGTTGGGTTGACCAGTTATTTCCCTTGTTTCAGTATCTGTGAACTGGAGATAACAATAGCGTCTACCATATAATACTGTCAATATGGTAAAAGGGAACTCTCTTAGTTAGTGCTTGGCGTAAACATTCAAGAAATGCTAGCTGCTGTTGTGTTCTTGCTGATGTTATTACCCCTGAGTTAGGGCCAATATAGAGATGATTTTATTCTCTTTTCTACAAAGTCTCACACCCAGGGACAGCTCTAACTCTTTACCTTCCTGGAAACCCAATTACTCAGCAATGCTCATGCCAACCCTTTCCAGCTGTTGCAATAGCAAATATCTTCCAACTTGTGATTCATTACACAATGCATTATCACTCATAAACTGGCACAGAGCTGGTGCTAACATTCCCGACTGGTCTGACACTTTTTCTTTGATTTGCGTTACACCAAATTATTAGGCAAAGAGGACAAAGAAAAAGTCAAATGAGCAGAATCCATTTACAGTGGAGTCATTACAGTGAGGTCCTTGCAGAGGATGGAGCGTCGGAAATAGAGACATGCATTAACTTAAATACACGGGATAAGGCTTCATTTTTCTCTCTGAAAAAAGTCATTTTAAGGCCTTGGGAAAAAAAAAAAAAAGGTGTCATTACTGTTGCTGACCCTCAAAACCACGTCAACCTTTCCTCTAGTCCTTCTCTTCATTATTTTATGCCCCCGAGTATGCACATGTGGAGTAAAAATAGCCCAAATCGGTTCTCATACATTGTGATATTCTTATAAAATCTTGGAAATAGCTCCCCTCTCACGTCAACTGAAGTAAGGAAAGGAATGGTCAGTTTACAGATCTGATTGCCAGTGCACCTCCCTGGGAAAGTGCCAGCTACTGAAACTGAGGGCTAGCTCATTTACCATTTATTTTCAAAGCTTCTAAAATATGTCACAAGCTTTGAGGACAGGGACTAATTTAAATGTAAAGCGATTTACTGGTACACTGGTACACAGAAGTAGGCTTTCAACATTATTCATATTCTCAATGTGCTAGAAGTGTTATTAATTAAAGAACAAAGTAGAACATATCTTTCGGCTATTTAAAATATAAAGCCATTGCTGCTTAAGAGTGTCTCAACAGTCATATTTCCAAACAATGCAAGGACATCCTCAAGCAAGGTTACCTGTACCAATCAACACGTACTTATGAACATACATGGAGAAGGAAATGGCAACCCACTCCAGTATCCTTGCCTGGAAAATCTCATGGACAGAGGAGCCTGGTGGGCTGTAGTCCATAGGGCTGCAAAGAGTTGGGCATGACTGAGCACACTTCCTGCTGCTGCTAAGTCACTTCAGTCGTGTCCGACTCTGTGCGACCCCAGAGACAGCAGCCCACCAGGCTCCGCGGTCCCTGGGATTCTCCAGGCAAGAACACTGGAGTGGGTTGCCATTTCCTTCTCCAATGCATGAACCTGAAGTCGCTCAGTCGTGTCCGACTCTTCACGACCCCATGGACTGCAGCCTACCAGGCTCCTCAGTCCATGGCATTTTCCAGGCAAGAGTACTGGAGTGGGGTGCCATTGCCTTCTCCGAACACTTACTATGAACATACAAGCATAAGAAAGCAAGTTTCTCTAGCAGCGAATTGAGGGGGTCCTAAAGGGATCCTTCTGCTTAGGACTCCATTGTGAGGAATTCTTCCCCCACCCCACCACCCAACAGGAGAAAACTGACATCATCCCAACTCCTGGCACAAGCCCATGCTCCATGGATGTCTGCTAATCTAACAAATCTATGAGAACATGGATATTCTCAATATGAGAGGGCATTTGAATTAAACAGTTAAAGCAGGACCATTTCAATAGAATCCACGTGAAACTCTTGCTCCAGTTTGGCAAAATCAAAAGCGACTCTGTGGATAGCCTACCCATCTAACAGACACTGGCACAGACCTCTGTTTCTATGACAACGATCAATCACGGGCACCATGCAATATAATGGGATTCGGTTCGACTTCCTCCACTTGCTCAGAGGCATCAATATACAATATCGTTAGATTTTCTCTTGTCCTATAAAATTAAATAACTGTTGCCAACTGCAAAAAAACAAAGTTTAATACAAGGACATACTTTTTAAATACACAGTGGCTGAATCTGCCAATTTGAGATGAAATGCAAACAAAGTGGAAAACATTTTTGCTATAAAAGAAAACGACGTTTCCAACCAAAAAAAAAAAAAGAACAAAAATGGCCAACATGCCCTCTTTTCCTTTCCCAGCATACCAATCCCTGAAAAGGCCTGAGAAATACACAATTTTATTTTTTCCATGGGCCATAGCATCAACCAGTGACAAAAACGAATCTGTACTGCTTCTCCGTGGCCCACTTATTTCCAGAGCTTATTATTTTCTTTCCCCATTTGGAGCTTTAACTCCAGAGATAAGAGTTGACCTTCCCGTTCAAAAGTTTCCTGATGATGGGCTCCCTAGATGTTGTGCGGCTATTCGCAGAGCCACGTCTGCCCTAAGTGGTGTGCAGTCAAGGGCAGCTGACAGATAAATTAAGTAAAATATGTCTCCCCAGTCTCTTGGCCTCCCAGGCTGCATTGGAAGAAAATGACTCCAGTTCTGATTACTAGGTGAGCACTTCACACCAGCTTACCCCATCCACTGTGGTGGTTCTCAACAGCTGGGTCTGTGATACCAAAGACCCTTGGCCACTAAATTCCTAGGTATGCTAGCTAGAAATTATTTCCAAAAGTTGTCCCTCCATTTCCGGCATGCATTAAAAATGTCCCTGTATTCTTCTGGACATTTTCCATATTGAGAAATTTCTCATGTGTAGGGACTCACCCTGACATCACTTAATGACTTCCAAGCATCCCCATGGAAGCTATTCAGAAGGACCATGAGGAAAATATTAAATGTGTTCAACCCATGAAGAGAAGCACACATATGGACTCTGCAGCAACCATGTACATTAAACCCTCCATCAGGATCTGCATTTCCACAGTGATCATTCAGTCTCCCCTGCATCTCTTAACTTTCATTTATTCTCCAAACAGGAAGTCATCCATCGTCCACACACAGGCAGGCAGCCCACCGAGGCCAGACTGCAGGGGGCACTCACTTCACAAATGGACTGGCTGCTACCCAGAACTCTGCTGATGGCAATCATACCTTGCCACCTGATGTTAATACTGACACTGAGAGGATGCAAATAAAACTGCTAAGTCAGCTAAAATGAGTGTCCATCTACTGAGTAATAGCCTGGGTTTTTCAGCTTTAGGTCTTCAGATTCGGATGCTTTGTTCATACTGTCCGGTCACCTGAGCCATGTCCTTCCAGCTTTCATGTGAACGTGAGTCCCATGAGGATACTGTTTCGATTCAGCAGTAGGTCTTGGATGGGGCCTGAGTGTTTGCATTTCTACAGGCTCTCTGGTGGCATTGCTGCTGCCATCCTCTAAACACTCCTGGTAACAAGGTTTTAAAGAACACAAGCAACACCAGTGACGTGGGTTCGATCCCCGGGTCAGATCCCCTGGAGGAGGTATGGCACCCCACTCCAGTTTCTTGCCTGGAGAACCCCATGGCCAGAGGAGGCTGGCGGGGTCACAAAGAGTAGGACATGACTGAGTGACTGACACATGGGGCATACAACTGAGGAGACAGAAGGACTCTCTACAGCCTGTTCTTTTGTATAACTAGTTACTAGCTCCCACAGTATTACTGTGAAACACCATCAGTCTCCCCTCTCTCTTTTTTTTTTTTTTCAAGATAATGCTTACCTTTGAATTGTTTTCTTTCTAGGAGACTTATTTTAAATAAAACATTGATTTTATCTTTCTACCTTGCTAAAATAAGTTTAGTTTATGGTTTTCCAAGGAGAGAAAAAGAGAGAATAGGAAGATCTCTCATAGGGACACTCTTAGTCCTATAATTATGTGATTCTATGTACCAGAATGTGAGCCATGAGCTAAAATCAAGAAACATCATTTCATAAACATTAAGCATCTAATAAGGGTAGCATGCTGCAGTCCACGGGGTCGCAAAGAGTTGGACATGACTGAGCGACTGAACTGCAACTAAAAGGGTGGCACTGTCTCCTTTCTCCAGGACGCTCTGGTCTCACCCAAGCTCAGATCTGTAACACAAGCAGATGGAACACAGGCAGAGAATTTCTGGTGTTGTTCCCTCAGGTAGACACTCGTAAAGGATCCTGGTGACTGAGCTCCAACTGACCTAAAAAGCCTGAATGATCTCATATTTATGAAACAACAGGACACTTTTTTTAATCAGACAGGTTTTGAAATGTGATGATAAGTTTTTTTCCAAGAAGTGTCTAGGCAGGGCGGCTGGATTCTGAGATACTTTAACCTCCAATGACCAATTACACTGAACAACAACTCCAGAGTCACGACTCCACAGAATGTCTGCCTCTCAGTCTGACTTTGGAACCCTGTAACTCGGCCGTAAGTCAGAACCCAGCTGGGAGATGGTCTGCTGATGAATTACCAGAGAAGAAAGCACCGTGGAGAACTCGCCTTCCAAGGATCTTACACTGGGCAAGAAAATACCACAGTTAGAGGAGGAACGGGTTCAAGACACCTTCTCACATGAATGTACACAAATGAAAGACACCAAATTGGATTTGGGGTAGGAACTGAATTATATTTTAAGGAAAAAGCAAAAATCACGACAAATTCTCAACAAGAGCCATCTCGTCAATGAGACTGTAGGTCGTTTTAATTTATCTTAATATTTTCCCACTTGCTCCAAAATTCTTTACAACAATCGTACCTTGATCTTACCATGGAAAAAAGCCAATTAGAACATAAATCTCCCATCTGTCCTTTTGTTTCCATGGCATTTGTTTACAACACAGTTCATATTTAAAATCAGATTTTTAAAGTTCCATTTAATTTCTGAAACTGTCTCCTTTTATTTAATTTAGTTTCCAGGATTTAAACTAATCAGAAAAATCTGCTGCGACATATTGTACTCAGCCCCGCGAATGCCCTTGAACACTGCAGGTTTGCGTCTGTGCAGTAATTGGGCCAGATGCTCTTCAAGCCAGTCTCTTATTGGCCTATCACCAACTTTGAAATCCACAGAATGTATTGATTAGCTCTTCTCTTTATGCTCTGGATGGACAAGGCGATGTCAGGAAGATTTCAAGCAATTTTCCAGACTCAGACGGTGAAAATTTTTGAGCAGAGTATCTATTGTTTCCCCATGTAATAAAAGTCCTTTCAATAGAGAAAATGCTCTAAAATTAGCAGATGAGTTTTTGTCTAATTATCCTAGAGTCTTTAATGATGCAGGTGTCGGAGCTAGAAAACAAGAGCCGTGATGAGCCCCTTACAATCTGTGGTTTCAGTGCAGACGGCAGCACCAACCTTGAGTGCTAAACAGAAGCACAGCCCGGGTGAGTGATCAGGTCCTAAATGGCCAGGATCTGTGCCCTGCAGAACACTGGATGCAATGAGCTAACACCAAAGGGGTATGTCATGGCAAACTGGCCAAAGGTCTAGTCATTCAGTCATTTCTTGAACAAGCATTTACCAGGGCAGGCCCTAGAGATTCAGAGGCTGACAGGGCACCTTCCCTACCCTCATCCTATAAGTTCTGAAATGAGAGGTGGGCACCTCAACTGCCAACAGGACAGTGTCATCAAGAATTGTGGAGCTGTCTACAATGGACTGATGGAGCCCCTGGAGAGGGAGCTGTCAGTTCTACATGGCGAAATCAGGAAATGTTTAGACAAGGCCACCTTTGAAATAATCTTGAGAAATAATCAGGTTCTTGCTTTTCAGAGCTGTGGTGATGATTCAATGTGATGGACAGACATGCAACAAGTAGCCCATGGCACTGGGCATGGGGAAGGTGTTCAGCCAATGACAGCAATAATAATGTAAATATTACTGCATGAGTGTAGTGGTTTGTAAGTTTAATAACGCACAATTAAAAAGAAAGGGAAGAATATAATATCTAGGCTACACTCACAATTGATTGACAATAAATGGAAGGATAAAAATAGAACAGTTAGCAGTTTAGTTACAGCACAAATAATGGAAACAATGCAAAATCATCAATTCTACATCAACAATATTATACAACTGTAAGTGTCCTGTGCTTTTAAGAAAGCCTGGAATTTGAAGATAGCAGGCAGAAGGGCTAAATATTAATAGTTATATAGGACTTACCTTATGTCAAGCTAGGGCTTTATATATTAATACCTATTTCTCAATTATCCCACCAATATTATGAGGCATGCTGTTTTTATTGCCATTTTAAAGAGCAAATTGAGATTCTGAGAGTTTCATTGACTTGACAAAGGACACACAGGTAATGCATGGTAAAGTCAGGATTGGATCTTACAAGCATCTCAATTCAAATTCTATGCTCTTTTCTTTATATTGGGTTGACCAAAAAGTTCCTTATGTTTTCATCCATAACATGGCTTTAGCAGCACTTGTGAAGTGAAAGTGTTAGTCATTCAGTAGTGTCCAACTCTTTGCAAACCCCGTGGACTACGGCCCCCCCAGGCTCCTCTGTCCATGGAATTAATTCTCTCCAGGCAAGAAGACTGGAGTGGGTCTCCATTTCCTCCTCCAGGGGATCTCCCCAACCCAGGGGTCAAATCTGGGTCTCCCACACTGCAGGCAGGCGGACTCTTTACTATCTGAGCTACCAGGGAAGCTTAGTTGTCTTTAACTTCACTCAAAACAATTTTTTAGATTGTACTATGGCAGCTGTCATATAGGCATGCATTTTAAAAAATATTATCAGAATTGGTGAATTTTTGCGTAGCCATTTGAATATTGAAGATGGAAGAAAAAAGCAACATTTTCAGCATATCATGCTTTATTATTTTAAGAAAGGTAAAAACGCAACTGAAATGCAAAAAGATTTGTGCAGTGTCTGGAGAAGATGCTGTGACTGATGAACATGTCAAAAGTGGTTGGCCAAGTTTCTTGCTGGAGATTTCTCGATGGACGATGCTCCAGTTGCATAGACCAGTGGAATTTGACGACAATCCAATTGAGACATTAAATTAGAACAATCAACGTTATACTATGTGGGAGATAGCCAATATACTCAAAATATCCAAATCAAGCACAGAAAATCACTTGCATCAGCTTGGGTATGTTAATCTCTTTGATATTTTGGTTCCACATAAGTTAAGCAGAAAAAAAAAAAACGTATTTTGCATGTGATATTCTCTACTGAAATGTAACAAGAATGTTCTGTTTTAAAAACAAATTGTGATGGGCAATGAAAAGTGTAAACTGTACAATAACATGGAATGGAAGAGATGGTGGGGCAAGCAAAATGAACCACCAACAACCACACCAAAGGCCATCCAGAAAAGACGATGTTGTGCATAGGGTGGACTGGAAGAGAGTCCTGTAACACGAGCTCCTTCTAGAAAAACCAAAGGATTCATTCCAACAAGTACCGCTCCCAATTAGCCTAACTGAAAGCAGCACTCAATGAAAAGCGTCTGGAATTAGTCAACAAAAAATGCATAATCTCCCATCAGGATAACCAAGACCGCATGTTTCTTTGACAACCAGGCAAAAACTGTCACAGCTTGGCTGGGAAGTTCTGATTCTTCCACCATATTCACCAGACATTGCACCTTTGGATTTCCACTTATTTCGGTCTTTACAGAATTCTCTTATATGGAAAAAAATTCAATTCCCTGGAAGACTGTAAAAAGGAACCTGGAACAGGTCTTTGCTCAAAAAGATAAAAAGTTTTGGGAAGATGGAATTAAGAAGTAGTCTGAAAAATGGCAGAAGGTAGTGGAACAAAATGGTGAATACGTTGTTCCATAAAGTTCTTGGTGAAAATGAAAAATGTGTTTTTATTTTTACTTAAAAACCAAAGGAACTTTTTGGCCAACACCATGGAGCATCTTCATGTGAACAGACACATTTACAAAGGTAGATATAATAAGTAATTATTATTAAAGGGTAATTTTATTTCTTAAAGCAAGTTTTTCTTTGTTGTTTATTTCTCAAATATTTATTTATTCATTTATTTGGCAGCACCAGGTCCTAGCCGTGGCCTGTGGGACCGTTTTTAGTTGCAGTGTTCGAGCTCTCAATTGTGGCATGTGGGATCTAGTTATCTGACCAAGGATGGAATCTGGGCCCCCTGTACAGAGTTGTAGGTCCTGGACCACCAGGGAAGTCCCTAAAGGGTAATTTTAAATAATGAGTTCCCTCATCACATTCAAAATGTAATTGTTTTCCAAAAACAAAAAACAATTTACCTTTAGCTTTTTGGGGTTATAAACTACCACTAGTGGAGTACCTAAGGCAATGCTAACCTTGTCACACATTATTTCATTTAATCCTCACAATAACTTATACAGCAGGCATTACCATCAGTCCCGTTATGCAGATGAGAAAACGGAGGAGTATCAGAGAATTAAACTTCCCAGTGGGAGGGCATATTTCACTGTGACCAGCAGTACAAGGCAGACCTGACCACAAGACGGTCAGTTTAGAACTGTGTGTTTGATATGAGTCTATAAAAACTAATGTTTCTCTTCTATATTATATCACTGCATATATCTACACTTACATGACATATGCAATATGCAAGCAAATTCCCTTATTACAAGTAAATTCAATATATACTACAGGATTTTTAACTAACCACTTAAGTTTCTCATCTAGGCCTGGAAGGAAGGTTTCCAAGCCTGCATGAGAAACTGGATCAAGCTGGATTTTTCAGACTGAAATCTGAGCTCAGGCCCAGCTGATGTGAAAATCCAAGTGCCTTCCCTCATTCCAACATGCTCCCTCAGGGCTGAGGAAGCTCACTGGCCAACTCAGACTCCCAGACATTGCAAAAGCAGAAGTCAGCATAGGTGATCCCAAAGGCCCCCTCCCCGACTTGCCAAAGTGCCCCCAACATGCCCAGCACCCCCACGGGAGGGAGGGCTTCAGCACATCTTCAGTTCAACAGGGGGCCACTGGGGAACTGGAATTCATTTGACAGCAAACTGGAATTCCATTTCCAGAAAACTGACTTTTGCCCAGACCAACTGAAGCCTTAAAATATACACCACAGCAGGCACCCGTAATTAATTACACCATCAGAGCAGCTAAGAATGGAAGACAAGGACTTAACTCTTTCCAACTTGGGGGAACTAAAAGCTACACAAGGAGAGATGTAGCTTATAAATCCTGTAAAGTAAGTGAAGTCCAAATCACTCAGTCGTGTCTGACTCTTGCAAACCCATGGACTGCAGCCCGCCAGGCTCCTCTGTCCATGGGATTCTCCAGGCAAGAGCACTGGAAAATCAACAAAAGGTATGGAGCCTAAAACAGCACACTCCATTCTGGACACTTTAATTCCCTAATGAAGTGTCACAGTGATTCTTAAGCTCCTTCTTCTGTGAAAACAGTTAAGATTTTCCAGCAGTTCAGACCTCTGCCAAGTCATAAGGATGTCTCAATGCGTGCTCTGACTTTTTACAGGAAATTTTAATTTGACATTGTAATAAGCTAAAATATTTGTATCAACTGGTTTTTTTTTAACATCATTTGTGGAAACAAAATACTAAAAGGTATTACATTTACTTTCATGCCACAGATGGCATCTTTCCTGGTGGTTCAGATGGTAAAGCATCTGCCTACAATGCGGGAGACCTGGGTTTCATCCCTGGGATGGGAAGATCCCCTGGAGAAGGAAATGGCAAACCACTCCAGAACTCTTGCCTGGAAAATCCCATGGACAGAGGAGCCTGGCAGGCTACAGTCCATGAGGTCGCAAAGAGTCGGACACGACTGAGCAACTTCGCTTTCATACCACAGATAATATACCAAATCATAACAGTAAAAAAATCTATATATCAAGGATGAGGGTTTAAATATGCTTAAGAAACTTAGAGCTGTCACAGAAGTTTTAACTTAGAAGAAAAAAAAAGTTGCTATTATAAACAACACCAGATGAATCTGTTTCCAGTCCAACCAAATCCTTTCACATCCTAAATTTGTTGCTTTTCATTCAGAAACTTTTGGTTTTCACATCTTCTAGGCTCATTAGATGCTACAGCCAAGGTCAGATGTGGTAATAATGTATACCGCTTTTTTTACTAATGACTTGTACAGAGAAAAACTATTCTAAGTCTCTAAACTCAAGAATGAATCAAATATTTTTTCCTTCAGATTAGAATTAGGTATTAAAAACCAAAAGGAAAAAAAAAAACCAAAGACCACTTTGGAATTTCTAACTGATCGATTCTTATTGATGATATTACCATTTCCTGAATGCCAATAAACTCATATACTAACTACCTAAAATAAATGCAGTGAATATTATGACTTTATAAGCATCTTTGGGGCTTTACATTTGTAGCAGGTGAGGGGATAAATGATCAAAAGATGCAGAAAAGACACATTATTGACAGCAACTGGGATTTCCTTTACAAGGCTTTGGGTAGAATACTTGGGTCCACCCTGACCCCAGTCAATTCATACATTGAAATTTAACCACTAAGGTGATTCAACTGGGAGGGGAAATGCTTGGGGAGGTGATTAGGTCCTGTGGCAGAAACCCTCATGAACTGGGTCAGCACCCTTTTATGAAAGGGCCCCACAGAGCTCTCAGCCCCTTTAAAACATATGAGAGCACTGCAAAACCAGAAAAGTAGCTCCTATCAGAACAAACATGCTGGCACCTTGACACTGGACTTTCAGCCTGCAAGACTGGGAGAAATAGACTTCTTCTGTATAGAAGCCATCCAGTCCGTGGCATCCGGTTATCACAGCCCTAACGGACTAACAGAGGAGCTACGATGTCTGCTCTCAGCTTACCATCTAAACCGGTTTATGAGCACCTCTGCTTCAGCTGTTGGTCCAGTGTTTTCCATATTAGGAGAAAAATAAGTTATTTGCTCACTCCAGCAATGGCGGATTTTACAAAGTGCATGACCTATGTGAAATGCCTATAAGATAAAAATACAATATCCCTGAGTAAATTTTTCCTCTGATACTAAATTATATTGCTATTCTATGTAGATCTTCAATGTCAAAGAGTAGATAAGACGGGAATGTGCATATATCTCCTACTTAAAGAGCAATCTGGTTTCTCATGACCATATTTCAGTGGGGAGAGGAGATCACTGGGAAGAGCCTTATCTATGATCTGTACAGGATAAATTGCTGCTTAGGCACTAGCTGTTCTAAGCCTCTCAGTTGTTTACGTTTCTAAGCCAGAATCCAGTAATCACAGATGTCGAAGACTTAGCAGTTCAAGACAGCCTGATTAGCTGTTCCAAGACAGGAATCAGGAGACATGCAAGTGCATCTTTTCAGCAAAGCGTGTACGTTTCGGGCTTATTTTAATCACCTAAAAATTAGTCACACTTCAAACGACCTCTGGCTTCCCACTTGGTGCTAGCAGTAAAGAACCCGCCTGCCAATCCAGGTGACATAAGAGACACGGGTTCAGTCTCTGGGTTGGGAAGATCCCCTGGGGGAGGGCATGGCAACACACTCCAGGATTCTTGCCTGGAGAATCCCATGGACAGAGGAGCCTGGCAGGCTACAGTTCCATCTGGTCACAAAGAGTCAGACACAACTGAAGCAACCTAGCACACAACACACAAATGACCTCTGGAAGTAGCTGCCCAGCAGGGTGAGAGAATAACCCACAGAAGAATCCCAACATCCAGACCCTGCAAGACTCTTGCAGCCTGCACAGCCTCCCTTGAATATGGAGAAAAGGGATGTGATTTTAACCTTCAACTAGAAAATGCCCTCCGTCCTTCTTTGGGAGCCCTTAATCAGTGCCCAGATAAATAAGGCATGACTGAAAGTAAGATGCAACACCATCTCTGACCTCCCCAGCTATGCCAGAAAAAGTGCCTGATCACCTGGTTAGCAGAGACCCCCTAAAAGGTGTGTGGAGGGGGTGGCGAGGTTGTGGGGACCTTTAATTGGAGCTTCTACGCCTCTGGATAAAGAATGGAGCTGAAATAATTAGAAAAAGTTCACTCACAAACAGGCTGCTCGTGAACCACAACAGCCATCCAGGGAAACTGCAGCTTTCTGCAGAATGCCTTCTACACAGGACAGCATTTCCAATATGCTGATCTCCTGATCTCAGCCAAGAAACCTCATAAAAGCACTGCACAGTGAACTCATGAAAAATGAAAGCGTAAGTCTCACAGCTGTTTTCGACTCTTTACATCCCCATAGACTGTAGCCCCATCAGGCTCCTCCATCCATGGAACTCTCCAGGCAAGAATACTGGTATGGGTAGCCATTCCCTTCTCCGGGGGATCTTCCCAACCCAGGGATCGAACCCCGGTCTCCTGCATTGTAGGCAGATTCTTTACTGTCTGAGCCAATGAACTCATAGGCTAGGGCTTAAAGCAAAGCCAAGAGGCTGATGTGCAAGGAGATCAAGTGAGAAGGCCATGTGGTCCACACCTGTCAGTGCCCATCCCTGAGCCGGCACGGGCTCCCCCGTTCCACAGTCAGAAATCCCAGAGTCCCCAGTTTCCTTCCCACAAATTCACTTGCAGGCTGCCTGACGGCAATCTGAAAAGCCGTTCCTGCTTGTGTATCTTCCCCTCTACCCATTATCCAAAGCACTCAAAGTATTAATTATTTAAACAATTCTATTTCCTTGCTACAAAAAAAAAAGAAAAAAAAACCTTTAAAAGCTTTACTGGGCATTGGGTTTTGATACAAAACCCAATACTATTTAAAAAAAAGGCAGACAAGCGATCTTAAGGGTGATGCCCCATGGACAGCATGTGGTCCCCAATGCCACGGTGGGCAGGATGAGACCCTGGCAGCACAGGGTGCCACCCTACTGTGTCAGAGTGTCACGTCACAGGAAGGCTTGGAGGGAAGTGCTTTTTTTCTCAGAGGCTTATCAAGCCTTGGTCACAGCCTTGGCTGTTAAAGAATCCCTCCCACAAAGGGAGGGGGGAGATCTGCTTGCGGGGGCAGATTCTCTTTTGAACAAAAAAGATTCTAAAGACTCCTAGGGTCCATAAGGAAGGAAGCTTTGTTCCTACTGGGAACCCAAGCACAAAGTCTTTATACTCTTTCACTCTTTCCACTTTATCATCCGATTCCTTTGCAGCTTTTCACTGCTCCTGCTTTGAAGAGAACATGCCTCAACAGAGGCAAGGCCACAATGGTGACCGGAATCAGCCCTGCGAGAAAAGAGCTAGATACGACAGTCAGCAGGACGACTGAAGCGGGGAAAATTCGTAACAGAAAACTTTCAGATGATATCCCTTGTACAGATTACTCACTTGGAAATTCATTTTCAGTACACTTGCATCTCTGGTTTTACTATCATCTGCTGTGCTTCAGTGGCCATGAGGGCAAGCTCTGGAGAGAAACTAGTTCAAATCCCAGCTCTACCATTTATATCTGTCCGGTCTTGGACCTGTTTTTTATTAACAAGTTTTGTGCCTTAATGGCCTAATCTGTTAAATGGGGATAATAACTGAGTTGTTAGCAGTAAACATGCCAAATGCATACAAAGCATTTAGAACAATGTTCAATAAAACTAGGGTTGCTATTCTGATGGGCTTCCCAGGTGGCCCAGTGGGAAAGAATCCACCTGCAATGCAGGAGATGTGGGTTTGAATCCTGGGTCGGGAAGATTCCCCTGGAGAAGGAACTGGCAACTTACTTCACTATTCTCTCCTGGAAAATCTCATGGACAGGAGCCTGGAGGGCTACAGTCCACAGGGTTGCAAAGAGTTGGACATGACTGAGCATGCATATATGTTATTACTATAGTTCAAAACAGCTTTCACTTATTTATCAGAGTTGATCCCACCAGCACTCTGTGAAACAGAGGTGATCCTTTTATCCATGTTTCACTGATGAATATAGTGAGGCTGAGTTAAGCGATTTGCTAAAAAATCTGTGGCTGAACCAGGATTTGAATTCTGGTCTTTTAACATTAAACTTTGGATTCTTTCCCATTATTTACATGTAAACTACAGCAAAAACTGAAACCCAGCAGGACCCAGCAGGGCCTTCCAGGAAGAGACTCCCATGTCCCCTCCCTCTTGCTTTTAGAAAAGCTTTAGTCTCTTAGGTCTTCCCCAAGTTTCCAAACAGAATTTAATCAGAGAAGTGACAAAACGCAGAAACAAAGGAAAGCAGTCATGCAAGACAAAAGAAGAATAATTTAGCCGTAAAACAATGTCATAAACCTTTAATCCCTCTTCAAAGACTATAGATAATATCCTAAACCATATTCCTGAGTTGGTTTGCAGACACTAAAGATCCCACCTAATTGAAGAAGTTACCTGCAAACTTACCACCAGCACATAGACCCCAGACCAATTGCAACCAGAAAGTTGATGACATTAGCTTCCAAAATACCAACTTGTTACTTACCACCAACCAATTAGAGGGGTGTACAGGAGCTGATCACACACCCTGAGAACCTCTCCCTTACTTTGCCTTTAAAAACACTTCCCTAAAAGCCATGAGGGCATTGGGGTCTTTTGAGCATGAGCTGCCTATTCTCCTCGCTTTGCCCTGAAATAAACGCTACGCTTCCCTTCACCACAAGCTGGTGTCAGTAGATCGTCTTTGCTTCACATCAGGAGATCAGACCTACATGTGGTGCATTAACAAAATAGCTATTACAAAATACAGACACCAGATAAAAAATCCTAAAAAGATGAAGGCTAATGAGAACATCATGATATCTCTTCTAGGAATTCATTCTTGGAATAAACGCTCAGTTGATGGCAAAATTTAGCATAAATAATTAAAGCTGATTTTCTTGACTCAGTGTGTAACAAATTGGAACCCAAAAGTTCTGAAGCGGGAGGAGAGGAGAAAGATTTATCAGTTATGTATTCTTTGTTGTAAATTTTATTTTTATGAAAACAGGTAAACTCCAATGTTGAAAAAAATCACCAAAATGCAGATCTTCAAGACAGCTGAGTAATTCATTACAAAGGGAAGGGATTAAGTGTTTAAATGTGAACCTTGCCATCTTACTGCTGCTGTAATTTACAAGGTAGCCACGGACTTCTTGATCCCTGATATATGGTGACATTCAGGCTACACCCACCTAGATCTAGACGACTGGAGATTTTCTAAGATTCCTTACCCACATGACACGTGGGGTAAGTTTTATGAGACAAGCAGAAGACTGGTGCATATAAATGAACAACTGGCAGATCTTCCTTTTTCTCCTAATGAATTTATAATTTAGAGCATTTGAATGGATCCCTAGGGGAGTAATTTTTTCATGACTAACACTCTCTAGTATTTGCATCTATTTCTAATTCATCAAGTTTGAATGTGTTCGCCTTCAAGAACTTGGAAGAGTCTATTTAATAAGATCAATCTTTTAATTTATGAATCTAGTTTTGACTTTTACTATGTACTCTTTATACAAATCATTTTAATTATATCTCAATTTATAAAATGCATGTGGACAGATCCATGATAAAAACTAAATTTCAAGTAAAGATAGCTTACTGAAAATTGTAATCCGAAACAAAAAGACACTGGTAAACTTTGAACGATCAACAAATTTCTCTGTGTGTATGTCATATATCAGTGTTCTTTATTCAGCTCACCATCACGGTTCTGTTAAATCCTTGCAAAAGTCCACACAAGCCTTCATTTAAGTTCATCTGAACAATGCACATTAACATGTCCATTCACCCAAAGTGACCGATGTACATTCCACAGCTAAAGAAACCCCTCTTTCATTTGAATCCAGAAAGTATGTTTTCAATAAAAGATGTATAATATTCTAGAAATATGCCTCTTAAGAGCCATCCAGATGGAAATATTTCATTCCTTAGATATGTACCCAGAAATATATAAACTGTAAATAAATCTTGCTTATGAACATTACTGAAACATAAAACTATGAAATATCATTGAGGTCACAGAAAGGACTTGGGTTTTTCTCTACTGGTCAGAGTTCACCTCCACACTTCAGTCCTACTCGCAGTGATGATAAAGACATGACTACACACCGAACTGAACACAGATGGCTGAGAAAGCACCAGCAGGTTAAGCAATTAATAATAGGAAAAGTAGAAATCTCTGAGTAACCATTTAAGCTTCGGAGGTCTATATTTGTACTTGATTACTAAGGTAATCCTGTGTTAACTCTATCCTTGAACTGGCTGGAGGACAACAGCTATGTATCTGCTGACCAGATGACTCAAGCCCATCAATATCAGTAGAATGTACATCTCAGGTCCCCACTCGATGCCACAGAAACCCCCCAACTCCCTGGTTCTTGTGCATAAAGTCAAGGCCATACCACTGTCGCCCCCCACCACCACTTACCTGCTTCCCATCCAGGGTGTAGAGACGTTTCACGACTCCCGAGTCCAGCTTGATGGCGTCAGTGATGTCGGTAAGAACCTGCTCAAAGGAGTGAGCGGTCTTCTTGTTGAGGAGAATCCGGACGGCTTTCCGTGGCTTCACCCCACTTCTGATGATGGTGACCAGCTTGGGCCGAATGAAATCCTTATTCTCCCGCACCTCCGAAGGGCTCCCTTTGGCAGTGGCCAGAGAGGACACCGCCCGCGAAGCCGAGGTGGTCTTGACATTCACCGACCAGTTGGGGTTCACGTTCTTGGTGTATTCCAGCTTCTTGAAGGGTTCGATTGAGCCACACACATAACTCTCTCCTAAGGAGGAGAGGGACATATTGAAATTTACACTCAGCTAAACTCTTTCCCTTTGTCCCACTCTCTGAATTTTCCTGCTCTCTTGATACTTGGAAGTGATCATGACTTGTGACTTTTTAAACAATGGGAGCATGATTAATAATTAATGAAAAAGGATTTCTGACTTCTAATCTAGCTCTGTCAGCAACAGATTGGTATTCAAGGGGGGAGAAATTATCTTTTCTCCCTCTCTTCATCTTCATTTTGGTGACAGAAATATCGATGTTGAATAGCCCTTGGAGACACATGAAATTGAATTCAAGATAGAAAGTATTTGGGGGGATTTAGGTAAATTTATATTAGGAGAAAGCGTCAAAATCAGAGGAACCGACATTTGCCACCTGAGATCATTTAAAAACAGAAAATGGATCAGAAAACTGCTTCTAAAAATAGCTGTGTAATTTATAAGTTTGATGGGAGTGTTTGCTTAACATTTTGTAAAGTTAAGTAAAATTCCAATAACAAGCAGAACATCTCCATTCCTTTTCTTCCATCTTCACAGAGCCATGCGCAGTGATCCACACACATGTCATACTTGTTTACAGATAAAACATTTTGAGGGTGGTCAACATACAAGCTTTATAAAGTGATTTTAAAATAATTATAGAAGATGAAAAAGATCTGAGGATCTAACGTACAGCATGGTGACTGCACTTGATAACACTTTGCAAACCCACGGACTATAGAGTCCATGGAATTCTCCAGGCCAGAATACTGGAGTGGGTAGCCGTTCCCTTCTCCAGGGGATTTTCCCAGCCCGGGGATCGAACCCAGGTCTCCTGCACTGCAGGTGGATTCTTTAGCAGCCAAGGCACCAGGAAAGCTCAAGAACACTGGAGTGGGTAGCCGATTCTTCCTCCAACGGATCTTCCTGACCCAGGAATCGAATCGGGGTCTCCTGCATTATGGGTGGATTTTTTACCAGGTGAGCTACCAGGGAAGCCTCAACACCGTATAATACAATCAAAATTCAATAAGAGAACAGAACTTCAAAGTTCACACTAAGAAAAATATTTTAGGTGACGAATGTGTCAATTAGATAGGAGGAATCCTTCATATATATATATATACACACACACACACATATATCAATTATATATATACACACACACATGTGTAAAACTGTCATAAGGTACACTGTATATATCTTACAATTTTGTCAATCATAACCCAACAAAGCTGAAAAAATAAATGTATAAAGTTAAATTTTTATTAAAAATTATTCCTTAACAGAGACTCATTTAATGAAGATACTCAAACTTTTTTTTTTTTTTTGGCAGGGTTTTCTACTGCCTTGTTTGCTAATATATACACAGCACACAGGACAGACCAGTGCCTGGCACCTTGGGGTACCCGATGTTTGTTTAATGAATAAAAGAACTATGGACACTCAGACTATTAAATAGATATGGATCACATAAAAAGTTAACACATATACCAAGCAATGACCAATTATAAAATGACTAATTCTACATGTATTTTCATAAACTTAGGTCAAAGCATTTTGAAATTAAAATGGCCTTTTTTCTGGGTAAGTCTTTGTACCTGGGAATATGTAAAAATGCTAAAAAGCCTTCCTAATTGCAGGTAAAGTAAGCTAGGACTAATCCTACACAGCCCATTTACTTTTATCTAAATCCTTGTCCTATTTTTAAATTAACAGTGCAAGCATCCAAGGCCATGGAATAGGTATTCACATAAAAATAACTGAACCAGTGTTTCAAAAATAGAAAAGCACAATTATGCACGTTATCAAACATTTACTTTGCTCCAATATGTGTTTATGCATTATGTCTCACTAGTAGTGGTACAAATAGTACAAATTTAGTAAACCACGTTTCTAGCCACTGAGCATTGGAGAAGGCAATGGCAACCCACTCCAGCGTTCTTGCCTGGATAATCCCAGGGACGGGGGAGCCTGGTGGGCTGCAGTCCATGGGGTCACTAAGAGTCAGACATGACTGAAGCAACTTCACTTTCACTTTTCACTTTCATGTATTGGAGAAGGAAATGGCAACCCCCTCCAGTGTTCTTGCCTGGAGAATCTCAGGGCCGGGGGAGCCTGGGGGGCTGCTGTCTCTGGGGTTGCACAGAGTCGGACACAACTGAAGCGACTTAGCAGCAGCAGCAGCAGTCACTGAGTCGATTGTTACTGGCTCCAACTATGCTCTTCTCAAAATCTATGTGGATATCATGGAGAAGGAGATGGCAAACCAGTCCAGTATTCTTTCCTGGGAAATCTCATGAACAGAGGAACCTGGCTGACTACAGTTCATGGGGGCACAAAGAGTGGGACACAACTTAGCAACTAAAACAACAATGACGTGGCTATCAACACCACCTCCATGGAGGCTGCCACAAGAGCACTGTTTCTGCAGGCTTGGTGGAGAGACACCGTGAATGTCACGCTGGGAAGGGAACTGGAACTCTAGGCTGGGGACCTGGCCTCCCAGCATGTGACTCGGGCATGTCCGTCCCCTAGTCTTCTCAGCGGGAACCTGTCCACCAGGCAGGTGAAGGCTATGCTAGTGGCCACTTTCATCTCACCAGGTTTTAGTGACAATCAAGTTAGATAGGAAAGGTCAAAGTGACCTCAAATGCAAGACTGCTACACAAGTGAGAATCACCCGAGGCTGCGCTACACTGACTGTGCAGGAAGCAGGTATTATACCGTACGGTGTTCGTTGTTGCTATGGTCACCAGTAGACACAGCCTGCGAGCCATCTCAGTGTGAGGATGCCCCAAGGGTACCCCAACAAGGCACACAGGCTTCAGCTTACAAAATCAGTCTTTGCAAGAATTCTGTGCTAATTGGAGATATGAAATTATCTGATTGTGTGTAGGTTCATGTATTAAGCTAACAATTAAAATCAAAAAAAAGGGGACTTCCTTGGTGGTCCAGTGGTTAGGACTCTGCTCTTCCAATGCAGGGGCTGCAGGTTTGATCTCCGCCAGGGGAACTAAGATACCACATACCATACAGTGCAGTCAAATTAAAAAAAAAAAAATCAAAACAAAAATATGGAATGGTTTACATTTCAACAAAGGATAATTTTTAACTTTAGGAAAAAAAATGTTAAAAGGGAGGAATTTTAAAGTATTCACATAATAGTATGGAATGGATGTTTTGAAAGAGAAAATAAATACTTTTTTTTTACACCTTCTTAAACAAAGCACTTCGAAAATTTCTGAAAGCATGGCAACTTTGAGAAGGTAATGCTGAAGGAAGGCAGATGCAGATGCAGAGAATGGATTTGTGGGCACAGTCCGGGAGGGAGACAGTGGGGTGAATGGAGAAAGTAGCATCGACACACACACACCCTCAGGTGTGAGATGGACGTCTGGTGAGAAGCTGCTGTAGAGCACAGGGAGCCCAGTCTCTGATGACCTAGAGGGACAGGAACGGGGAGAGGAGGGAGGCTAGGGAAGGAGAGGATGTATGTAGAACTATGGCTGCTTTGCGCTGCTTTATGGAGGAAACCAACACAACATGGTAAAACAAAAAAAATTTTAAAGAAAGTAACGCTGGCTTGGTTCAAGTAACAACAGGGAGAGGAAACTTGTGTTTAACCGGTGCTGTCACTCTGGGGCTTCTCTGGCTCATCAAAGACTGGAATAAAATCTTGGGAAAGTGTGTGAGACAAGAACAAAGACGAAAGAAGAAAGTGACAGCTAAAGGGAGAGAAAGGAGTGAGCACTAAACTCGAAGTCACGCAGTATCCAGCGATGTCATTCAGAATCTATTTCATGATTCAGGAATTCAGGAAATGCCAAGATGGGGTTCTGTGTATTAATAAGCTTCCATTAAATTATACAAATAGATTTATATTAAATTTACTTGACTCACATTTTGGGTCCTTTTATTTTAATCATAACTCCAAACTTCTCCCCAATAGAAGACATAGCCTCTGTCACAATGCAGTTAAATTAAGTTTGAGTGTGCCTTCTGATTTTGTAAAAAAAAAAAAAAAAAAAAAAGCTTTTTAATTAATGTATTAATATCATTGATAATGGGAAATTAACAAATGCAATTGTTCTGAATAGGCAAAACAGTCTTGATTTGATTAAATGGCTTTGGATAGCCAGGGTTTAATCTCTTCCTTAACTGGGAATAGAGTCAAGAGATTCTAAGGAAGAGATTTAATCTCTTCCTTAACTGGGAATAGAGTCAAGATTATATTTCTTGATTACAGAATCATCAACAGCTTTAGTTTAAGACCTAACATAAGGTACGTGTGTTAAAGGCCATTCAAAAATAGCAAGATATTGGGGTGTATGTATCTTTTTGAATTATGGTTTTCTCTGACTATATCCCAGGAATGGGATACATACTCCTCAACGTTCATGGCAGCACCATTTACAACAGCCAAGACAAGGAAGCAAACTAAATGTCCATCACAGATGAATGAATTAAAAAAAAATGTAGTATATTTACCCAATGGGATACTACTCAGCCATAAGAAAGAATGAAATAATGCCATCTGCAGCGACATGAATGGACATAGAGATTATCACACTAAGTAAGCCAGAGAGACAAAATGTTAGTTGCTCAGTCACGACCAACTCTCTGTGGCCCCACAGACTGAAGCCTGCCAGGCTCCTGTGGCCAAGGAATTTTCCAGGAAGAAAACTGGAGTGGGTAGCCATTTCCTTCTCCAGGGAATCTTTCTGACTCAGGGATCAAACCTGGGTCTCCTGCACTGCAGGTAGGTGAGCCACCAGAAGAGCCCCAGAGAGAAAAAGACACATATCATATCATACCACTTATATATGAAATCTAAAAAAAAAAAAAAAAAAAAAAAGATACAAATGAAGTTAAATACAAAACAGAAATAGAAGCACAGATATCAAAAAGAAACTTGTTATCATCAAGGCAGAAAGAGGTAGGGAGGGCTAAATTAGGAGTTTGGGATTAACACATACACACATTCAGTTCAGGTGCTCAGTTGTATCTAACTCTTTGCGATCACATGGACTGCAGCACGCCAGGCTTCCCTATCCATCACCAACTCCTGGACCTTGCTCAAACTCATGTCCATCAAGTTGGTGATGCTATAGAACCATCTCATCCTCTGCTGTCCCCTTCTCCTCCCACCTTCAATCTTTCCCAGAATCAGGGTCTTCTCTAATGAGTCAGTTCTTTGCATCAGGTGGCCAAAGTATTGGAGCTTCAGCTTTAGCATCAGTCCTTCCAATAAATATTCAGGACTGATTTCCTTTAGGATTGACTGGTTTGATTTCCTTGCAGTCCAAGGGACTCTCAAGAATCTTCTCCAACACCACAGTTCAAAAGCATCAATTCTTTGGCCCTCAGTTTTCTTTATAGTCCAACTCTCACATTCATACATGACTACTGGAAAAACCATAGCTTTGACTAGACGGACCTTTGATGGCAAAGTAATAATGTCTCTGCTTATTAACATGCTGTCTAGGTTAGTCATAGCTTTTCTTCCAAGGAGCAAGTGTCTTTTAATTTCATGGTGCAGTCACCATCTACAGTGATTTTGGAGCCCCCAAAAATAAAGTCTCTCACTGTTTCTATTTTCCTCATGTATTTGCCATGAAGTGATGGGACCAGATTCCATGATCTTTGTTTTTTGAATGTTGAGTTTTAGGCAAGCTTTTTCACTCTCCTCTTTCATTTCATCAAGAGGCTTTTCAGTTCCTCTTCGCTTTCTGCCATAAGGATGGTACCATCTGCGTATCTGAGGTTATTGATATTTCTCCCGGCAATCTTGATTCCAGCTTGTGCTTCATCCAGCCTGGTATTTTGCACGATGTACTCTGCATAGAAGCTAAATAAGCAGGGTGACAATATACAGCTTTCATGTACATCCTTCCCAATTTGGAACCACTCTGTTGTTCTATGTCCAGTTCTAGCTATTGCTTCTTGACCTGAATACAGATTTCTCAGGAGGCAGGTCAGGTGGTCTGGTATTCCCATCTCTTTCAGAATTTTCCACAGTTTGTTGTGATCCACACAGTCAAAGGCTTTGAAAATCAATAAAGCAGAAGTACACGTTTTTCTGGAATTCTCTTGCTTTTTCTGTGATGTTGGCAATTTGATCTCTGGTTCATCTGCCTTTTCCAAATCCAGCTTGAATATCTGGAAGTTCATAGTTCACGTACTGTTGAAGCCAGACTTGGAGAATTTTGAGCATTACTTTGCTAGCGTGTAGGATGAGTGCAACTGTGCAATAGTCTGACCAGTCATTGGCATTGCCTTTCTTTGGGATTGCAATAAAAACTGACCTTTTCCAGTCCTGTGGCCACTGCTGAGTTTTCCAAATTTGCTGGCATATTGAGCGCAACACTTTCATAGCATCATCTTTTAGGATATGAAATAGCTCAACTGGAATTCCATCACTTTCACTAGCTTTGTTTGTAGTGACACTTCCTAAGGCCCACTTGACTTCACATTCCAGGATGTCTGGCTCTAGGTGAGCGATCGTACCATCGTGGTTATCTGGATCATGAAGCTCTTTTTTGTGCAGTTCTTCCGTGTATTCTTGCCACCTCTTCTTAATATCTTCTGCTTCTGTTAGGTCCATACCATTTCTGTCCTTTATTGAGCCCATCTTTGCATGAAATGTTCCCTTGGTATCTCTAATTTTCTTGAAGAGATCTCTAGTCTTTCCCATTCTATTGTTTTCCTCTATTTCTTTGCACTGATCACTGAGGAAGGCTTTCTTATCTCTCCTTGCTATTCTTTGGAACTCTGCATTCAGATGGGTGTATCTTTCCTTTTCTCCTTTGCCTTTCACTTCTCTTCTTTTCTCAGCTATTTGTGAGGCCTTCCTCAGACAACCATTTGGCCTTTTTGCATTTCTTTTTCTTGGGGATGGTCTTTGATCACCGCCTCCTGTACAATGTCATGAACCTCTGTCCATAGTTCTTCAGGCACTCTGTCTATCATATCTAATCCCTTGAATCTATTGTCACTCCCACTGTATAATCATAAGGGATTTGATTCAGGTCATATCTGAATGGTCTAGTGGTTTTCCCTACTTTCTTCAATTTAAGTATGAATTGCATAACAAGGAGTTCATGATCTGAGCCACAGTCAGCTCCCAGTCTTGTTTTTGCTGACTGTATAGAGCTTCTCCATCTTTGGCTGCAAAATCAATTTGATATTGGTATTGACCATCTGGTGATGTCCATGTGTACAATCTTCTCTTGTGTTGTTGGAAGAGGTCTTTGCTATGACCAGTGGGTTCTCTTGGCAAAACTCTATTAGCCTTTGCCCTTCTTCATTCTGTACTCCAAGACCAAACTTGCCTGTTACTCCAGGTGTTTCTTGACCTCCTAATTTTGCATTCCAGTCCCCTATGATGAAAAAGATCTTTTTTTGGTGTTAGTTCTAGAAGGTCTTGTAGGTCATAACAGAACCATTCAAAGTCAGCTTCTTTGGCATTACTGGTTGGGACACAGACTTGGATTACTGTGATACTGAATGGTTTGCCTCGGACATGAACAGATCATTCTGTCATTTTTGAGACTGCACCCAAGTACTGCATTTTGGACTCTTTTGTTGACTATGAGGGCCACTCCATTTCTTCTAAGAGACTCTTGCCCACAGTAGTAGATATAAGAGCAGTGACCCCACAAGAGACTGACCCAGACTTGCCTGTGAGTATACAGGAGTCTCTGGTGGAGGCGTAGGTTGGCAGTGGCCTGCTGCAGGGTCAGGGGTGCTGAGTGTAGCAGTGCCCTCATGGGACCTTTTGAAGGAGGTCACCATTGTCTTCATCACCTCCAACATAGTTGGGTCTGAGGTCAAACAACAGGGAGGGAACATAGCTCCGCCCATCACCAGAAAATTGGATTAAAGATTTACTGAGCATGGCCCCACCCATCAGACCCAGTGTCCCCCTCAGTCAGTCTCTCCCGGTTTCCATAAGCCTCTTATCCTTATCCATCAGAGAATGGACAGAAAGAAAACCACAATCACAGAAAACTTATCAAACGGATTAGATGGACCACAGCCTTGTCTAACTCAATGAAACTATGAGCCATGTCTTGTAGGGCCACCCAAGACAGACTGGTCATGGTGGAGAGTTCTGACAAAATGTGGTCCACTGGAGAGGGAATGGCAAACCACTTCAGTATTCTTGCCTTGAGAAGCCCATGAACAGTATGAAAAGGCAAAAAGACAGGACACTGAAAGAGGAACTTCCCAAGTTGGTACGTGCCAAACACGCTACTGGAGAAAAGTGGGAAAATAGCTCCAGAAAGAATGAAGAGACAGAGCCAAAGCAAAGACAGCGCCTAGGTGTGGATGTGACTGGTGATGGAAGTAAAGTCTGAGGCTATAAAGAGCATTATTGCATAGGAACCTGGAATGTTAGGTCCATGAATCAAGGTAAATTAGAAGTGGTCAAACAGGAGGCAGCAAGAGTGAACATCAACATACACACATTCATTTCAGTTCAGTTCAGTCGCTCAGTCATGTCCGACTCTTTGCGACCCCATGAATCGCAGCACGCCAGGCCTCCCTGTCCATCACCAACTCCCGGAGTTCACTCAGACTCACGTCCATCAAGTCCGTGATGCCATCCAGCCATCTCATCCTCTATCATCCCCTTCTCCTCCTATCCCCAATCCCTCCAAGCATCAGAGTCTTTTCCAATGAGTCAACTCTTCACATGAGGTGGCCAAAGTAGTGGAGTTACAGCTTTAGCATCATTCCTTCCAAAGGAATCCCAGGGCTGATCTCCTTCAGAATGGACTGGTTGGATCTCCTTGCAGTCCAAGGGACTCTCAAGAGTCTTCTCCAACACCACAGTTCAAAAGCATCAATTCTTTGGCGCTCAGCCTTCTTCACAGTCCAACTCTCACATCCATACATGACCACAGGAAAAACCATAGCCTTGACTAGACGGACCTTAGTCGGCAAAGTAATGTCTCTGCTTTTGAATATGCTATCTAGGTTGGTCATAATTTTTCTTCCAAGGAGTAAGTGTCTTTTAATTGCATGGCTGCAGTCACCATCTGCAGTGATTTTGGAGCCCCCCAAAATAAAGTCTGACACTGTTTCCATTGTTTCCCCATCTATTTCCCATGGAGTGATGGGACCGGATGCCATGATCTTAGTTTTCTGAATGTTGAGCTTTAAGCCAAATTTTTCACTCTCCTCTTTCACTTTCATCAAGAGGCTTTCAGTTCCTCTTCACTTTCTGCCATAAGAGTGGTGTTTCTGCATATCTAAGGTTATTGATAAGGCTCCCGGCAATCTTGAGTCCAGCTTGTGCTTCTTCCAGCCCAGCGTTTCTCATGATGTACTCTGCATATAAGTTAAATAAGCAGGGTGACAATATATAGCCTTGACGTACTCCTTTTCCTATTTGGAACCAGTCTGTTGTTCCATGTCCAGTTCTAACTGTTGCTTCCTGACCTGCATACAGATTTCTCAAGAGGCAGGTCAGGTGGTCTGGTATTCCCATCTCTTTCAGAATTTTCCATAGTTTATTGTGATCCAAACAGTAAAAGGCTTTGGCATAGTCAATAAAGCAGAAATAGATATTTTTCTGGAACTCTCTTGCTTTTTCCATGATCCAACGGATGTTGGCAATTTGATCTCTGGTTCCTCTGCCTTTTCTAAAACCAGCTTGAACATTAGGAAGTTCACAGTTCACATATTGCTGAAGCCTGGCTTGGAGAATTTTGAGCGTTACTTTACTAGCGTGTGAGATGAGTGCAATTGTGTGGTAGTTTGAGCATTCTTTGGCATTGCCTTTCTTTGGGATTGGAATGAAAACTGACCTTTTACTATATATAAAACGAACAACCAACAAGGACCTACTGTGTAGCACAGAGAACTCTACTCAGTATTTGGTGATAAACATAAGGGAACTGCAGAAGCAGCATCCATCTGAACAGCTATGGTATTTTTAAAGGCCCAAAGAACAAATATTTTCTGTTAAGCAAAGAAAGAAAGAAAATAACAGTTAAGCAAAAAAAAGGTAAGGAAATGAAGCATTAAATTATGTTTGGATCTGACCAATAACTCCTAAAATATCAGAACACAGTAACTTTTCCTGGAAAGTCTTAAGTATTTTCGGACTTTGGAAAAGAGAATAATTTCTGTGTAAGCATATTAGATTATTGCAAAAGTACCAAAGAGTCATTGTTTGTTTTCAAAAAAAAAAAAATCACACATGCGTTTTAAAATTATTATATTTTGCTATTCTTTAAAGTATGGAAATAAATTTTCTCTAACAAAATTTATTAGTAAAAAATCTGCAAAGTTAATGCTGCTTGGCCACTGGCTCCCATTATAAGATTAAAGAATTTGCACATAAGAGAAATTCTCGAAGTCATTATGGACAACTTAGAGTAATCTGGGTAACCAGGCCTATGAAGTCAGCTAGGAAGGTCTTTCTCCGTAAGAGTCCATATTAGGAGATACTAGATGTTTGCCCTGTTTTTCCTTATTGGTAGAGGTTTTTCACAGGCTCAGGGTTGAGACTTGTAAATTCCAACTATGACATAACTTGACCTCAGTCTGAAAATGACCTAATCTTCATTTTTCACATTATTGAAGCTGCTTGCCACCTCCTTTAGGATGCCACTTTCGAATGTGGCATGTTCAAAAGTATCTTAAGTGAGGGCTTTGGGTAACGCATGCCATTTTTCCAGAGTAAAAACTTCCTTATTGAAAACTCTGGAAATTAAAATTCACTATTGTGAGTTACAGTAAAATCTGGGACAGATTCAACTGTATATTGAAATCTCCAAAGCTGAACTGAGTTAAATTACATGAAATACCTAATTTATGAAATAAAATATCATAAAGTACCTTCTGGATATTATATTTTATAAACCTATCTCAGATGTACACAAAAACATGTCATAATCTATTTGGAAGGTGCTGGTTTAAGAAGATGATTTTGACGGAGCTATCAAAGGCAAGAGAAAAGATTCCCAAAGGCACTTACAGACCATTCTTCCATGGAAGTCTTTCATCATATGGTAGTACATAAAGATAAGCTTACTGAAAATAAAATGTGAATGTGTATATCAGGTCTATGGAAAATGTCAACTCCTCAAATATAAAGCAGCAAAAAATATAACAAAGGAAAAACTGAGGGACACATTTTTTAATTTAATACTGATATAACTGAAAACTAGAGAAGCTAAAATAAAAAGAGGGAAACAAACGGATGACCTATAATACAACAGTGGGTTAATATGGTATGCACAGCCTTTTATAATTTACAAAAATACTAGGTACTAAAATATATGACAAAGAATAAAAACAAAATATAGAAAATGCCACTAGGGACACTATAAATTGATATCAACCCTTTTGGAAAGCAACATGGCAAACTATATTTGGAACCATGAAAATATTCTCATCGCTAAAAATTTTTCCTAAGTAAATAACAGAGCAACAAATAGCAACACTGCAACAAATGCAAGCAGCAGCAGCCATGACATCAAAAAAATTTAAGCAACCTCCTAAATTCTCAATGATGGGCATAATACCTGAAAAGAATTTTAAGTCATAACCTTATCTTCAAAGAGCTTTGCGAGCAAGATGTGCATATGAAAAGATTCCACCACAAGACAATAAGTGATAATTGGTAAAGAAGTGGTCCAGGCAACCCTAATCCAGAAGAGAAAGAAATCATTTCCCACTTCCCACTGTGTGATCAATAAAGAAAAAAATGGAATTCATGCTGGCCCTGGAAGTGAGGGTGAGATTCTCATTAGCAGAAAAGAAGACAGCATCTCAGATAAAAATAAAATAATAATATGCTCTGCTGAACAGTACAGTAAAGGGGATCGTCTGTTGGATATTAACCTGTCTTTCTCAAAGGCTAAAATAAAAATCATTCCAGGGACAAACAAGTTAGGCTAAGACTGCAGTAGGCTATAGCACCAAAGTTTTCATGCATAATCAGAATTGAGGTTTTATTTTATTTTAAAGCCTTTACTGAATTTGTTACGATATTGGTTCTGTTGTTTATGTTCTATCAGGGATAGAACCTGCACGCCTGGACTGGAAGGCCAAGTCCTAACCACTGGACCTCCAGAAAGTCCCCCAGACCCAGCTTTTTAGAAAGACCACACTGGCTGTCGTGTGAAGGCAGGGCTGCAAGCAGGATATGGGAAGATAGAAGTCAAGATGCCTGTTAGAAAGTTATTCTAATAGCCCAAGCAAGAAGCTGGAGAGCTAAACTTTACACATCTCCATTAGGAACAGAGAGGAATGGCTGCTATGAGGAGTACTTAGCAGACAGAATCAACTTATGATTGAAGAACTGGCAAGTGACTGGATGCTAGCCTCATGGGAATACAGTCAAAGATAACACTGAATTGATGCCACTGAAACTTCTATTTTGGCCAACTCTCCATATATTATAATACGTCAAATGAGAAGGAAACATGTCTGGGTTAGACGGTAAGGAATAAAATGAATTTGGTTGTGCACAAATCGAATGTGAAGTTCCTAGGAGCCAACTGGTTGGAGATTTTCCAGCAAGAAGTTAAAAATATAGATCCAGGGTATGAGAAGGGGATGCATGGGGTAGCTGCAGTTATGGGAACTAAAGAAAATATTCAGAGAGACCCCACCCAGCTGGCCAGGGTGAAGTCCAGGGCAACGCCAGCACTGAGAGAGCGCCCAGAGACAGAGGGGCCGTTGAAGGGAGCTGAGAGATCAGATACCTGGGGCCATGGCGAGCAAGGGGGAGGTGAGGACGCGGATGGGAGGGACCCAGACATCAGCATCTGACGCTCCAGCAACAGCGGAGAAAACGAAGTTTCCTAACAGACCACCGGCCAGGCCATGAGGAAGCCATGTGTGGCCTCCTAACGGCCACTTCAGCTGGGCAGTGATGCCAGGTTGCTCTCATTCATTTATTCATCCATTCGGCCTCTCTTTCCTCTTTCTTTCAGTGATATTTATTGCATTCTTGCCACTACCATGCTAACACGGAGGCCTCCAACAAGCTCCCTGATGTCCAGAAACACTGATACAAAACAAGTAAGTGTAATGATGCTAACTAAGGAGCTGAGGTATGACTGGAAGTTGAGGAAGTAGAGACAGCAAATGCAAATATTCCTCATGAAGGAAGAGCTCGTGGTTGAGAGGTAAGCAGGACGAAGCCAAGGACTGTTCAGACTGTGAGAGACTTGCGTGTCTGCTGGCTGAGGGGTCGAGCAGGGAGATGCTAATAGCAGAACAGGTTGAGTGTTTGCCATCAGCAGATCCTGTTGAAACCCATGCAATGCGACCTGCAATCCTCACCATGACTCGATGAGCTAAGAACGAATAGACCTCTTCTCCCAGGGCGCACGGACGCACAAGGAGCAAGGCAGTTTGCTCAGGGCCACCCCCAGCTTAACCATGGCATGGCCGTGCACCCACAGGAGGGCACCCACCAGTGCCGTCCTCGCCGAGAGTGGGGAGGCCCAGAGGTGGGGGAGCAGGAGGAAAGAGAGCAGCGGAGCCCAGATCAGTGGGTCACGGGAGACAGGCCGGAATAGACAGAAGCGCAGGAGCCACAGAGAGAAACATGATAAAGATCGTGGGCTGTATCCTCTGTGGACACGAAGCAAAGTGCGACAGAAAATGCTTCGCCTGTAGCCTGGCGTCTCGGCAAGAAAACTGGCTTGAAGCCTGCTGTGTGGGACACGTGTCCTAAAGGACCTCGCCTAAGATGGATAAAGAAGATGTGGTACCTACATACAGTGCAATATTTCTCAGCCATAAAAGTGCACAAAATTGGGTCATTTGCAGAGGTGCAGATAGAATTAGAGACTCATACAGAGTGAAGTCAGTCAGGGAGAGAGAACCAAATATTGTATATGAACACATGCATGTGGAATCTAGGGAAATGATAAACCTGTCTACAGGGCAGGAATAGAGGCGCAGACACAGAGAAAGGACGTGGACACAGAGGGGAAATGGGAGGGAGGGGCAAACTGGGAGATTAGGATTAACATACGCACACGACCATGTGTAAAAGAGATAGCCAGCAGGACGCTGCTGTATAGCATAGGGAACTCAGCTCCAGGCTCTGTGATGACCCAGAGGGTTCGGATAGAGGGGTGGGAGGGAGGCTCAAGAGAGAGGGGATATGTGTGTGAGTGTGTGTGAGTGTGTGTGAGTGTGTGTGTGTGTGTGTGTGTGATTCACTCTGTTGTACAGCAGAAACTAACACTGTAAAGCAATTATTCTCCAAGAAAAAACAGAGGTTGTAATAGTAATGGAAAGCAGGGGCAAATGCAGATGCTATAAAAAGAAAAGAGAAAACAAACTGAAAAAGAAAAACTAAGGTGTATGCTTTTAGCTTAGGGGCCTAACAGTACAGGGAAGAGATGACAGAAGTCAGTGGCAGGAATATGAGGAGTTATTACTTACTTTTTAAAAAACTTTTGCATCTTCCAAAGCTTTCTATAATGCTCACTGCATAAAAATGTGTTACTCCATCAGTTAAAAAAAAAAGTACATTTTAAACACAGTATCGAGAACTCAAAAATATAATAATGGTGGTAAAAAAAGGAACAAGCAAACTGAAGAGGCGTCTTAAGGATGAACAGTAAATGGCGACAGCTTGCATCTGTGGGATGAAGAAAAGGAGAAGCCAAGGGTGATGTTGAGTCAGATGGTGACACCATTTAACAGGATCCAGAGATGAGAAGAAGGCGCAATTCCGAATAATCTTAAAGAATGGGATTACATCTGTATGTGACACGATGAAAGGACTCAGGATGAGAGGGCCACCTAACGCAGAGCCGACGCACTGGAAAAGACCCTGATGCTGGGAAAGACTGAAGGCAGGAGAAGGAGACGACAGAGGATGAGATGGTTGGATGGCATCATCGACTCAACAGACATGAGTCTGAACAAACTCTGGGAGACAGTGAAGGACAGGGAAGCCTGGCGTGCTGCAGTCAATGGGGTCGCAAAAAATCTGGCAGGACGTAGCTACAGAACCACCACAAAGAGGGTGAATATATCCAGGTAACTGAAGTGATGAAGAAAGGTCTGATCTGGGACTGCTGCTGCTGCTGCTAAGTCGCTTGTCGTGTCCGACTCTGTGTGACCCCATAGACGGCAGCCCACCAGGCTCCTCTGTCCCAGGGATTCTCCAGGCAAGAACACTGGAGTGGGTTGCCATTTCCTTCTCCAATGCATGAAAGTGAAAAGTGAAGTCGCTCAGTCGTGTCCGACTCTTTGCGACCCCATGGACTGCGGCCCACCAGGCTCTTCCGTCCATGGGATTTTCCAGGCAAGAGTACTGGAGCGGGGTACACTGCCTTCTCCTAACTGGCCTTAAAAGAGTGGTAAAAATGATGGAGTTGATGATGTCACAGCAGATAATGCAAAGACAGGAAAGTGAAGGAAGTGTTTAAAGGTGAGGCAAGTCGAGAGGGAAACAGAAAGTCACTCATTGAACACCTTAATAATCATTGGTATAGACAAAACCCAGCAAGAAACACCAACATTCAGAGGCAAAAGTTATTTTAAAAGCCACAAAGTTCCTCATCAAAATATTTATTAATTACAAAGAGGAAAAGAGTAACTTTAGAGTGAAAATAACTGGCAGACACTCCTTAACCAACAGATTAACCTCACCAGCAACAAGGCAAGGCCACATCATGCACTCCTGAAACGATGCCCCAAGGAGGGCACAGCTTCACTTCTGGGGCATCCTTGCCACAAATGTGTAACTTCAACCTAAACGCCAGGTAAATACCCCCAAGTTGAGGGACACTTTACAAAATAACTGACCAGTACTCTTCCAACTGTCAAGTCATTAAGGACAGAGACTTAAGAACTGCTGGAGCTTGGAGGAGATGGAGGAGGCAGGATAGCTAAACGCAATGTTTGGAAACTCAAAAAAGAGGGGATATGTGTGAACATGGAGCTGACTCACTTTGCTGCACAGCAGAAACTAACACAGCACTGTAAAGCAACTATACTCCAGTAAAACGTTTTTTAAGATTTTTCAAAAAAAAAATAATAAAGATAAATGCAATGTGTGATTCTGAAACAGCAACAACAAAAGGCCAATGGAGAAACTAATGAAAGCCAAATAAAGCCCATAGTTTAGTTGCCAGGATTGTTCTCAAGTTAGTTTTTACTTTGATAATTGTGCCTTGGCTGTGCAAGATGGTCCCTCGTGGGAAGCTGGGTCAAGGGTACATGGTGACCTGCCATCTCCGTGACACTTCTATTAAGTCCAAATTAATTTCAAAACTAAAACTCTTAAAAATGAGGCAGGCATCCTGCAAAAAGTAAAACTGAAGCCTTTCTTCAAATAGTATACTAATACAACTTCCATGAGAATATTTTTAATGAAAACATAAAAACATTAGAAGAAAAGGAGAGCAACAATCTTATAATCTGAATCCAGAGGACAAGAAGCATGAAATTCAAGCCATAAATGAAAAGATTGATCCATTTTGATTATATAATTTTGTTAAATCTGCCCCCCCCAAAAAAAAAACCCACAATAAACAAAATCACTACAGGACAATCTGGAAAAACACATACTTGAAATTAGTATCACAAAGGGCTAATATCTTAAAAATAAAAAAAAAATTCTAGAAGTCAATTAGATAAAAACAAAAGACCCCAACCTGGTAGAAAAAATGGACAAAAGCTATGGAGAAAAAAATAGACAGGGAAAGATGAAATTTAAAACTATAAGAGGGTACATGCTTTTCTTAACAGATTGGCAAATGACAAAACATTTGGTAACACACTGTCTCATAGGAAAACAGCCACTCTCATACATTACTAATAGGGAGGACAAACTGGTACCACTTCTATGAAGAGAAATTTTCCAATAGCTCTTAAACAGTTAATGCCTGTACTTCTCTCTCCAGCAATGTCACTTCTAGGAATTGAGCCTGTGCATCTACTTTCTGTCCCTGTAGACTTCCCTATTCCGGATATCGGAGGAGGTGATGGGACCCCACCCCAGTACTCTTGCCTGGAAAATCCCATGGACAGAGGAGCCTGGTAGGCTGCAGTCCATGGGGTCGCAAAGAGACAGACACGACTGAGCGACTTCCCTTTCACTTTTCACTTTCATACATTGGAGAAGGAAATGGCAACCCACTCCAGTGTTCTTGCCTGGAGAATCCCAGGAACAGGGGAGCCTGGTGGGCTGCCGTCCATGGGGTCACACTGAGTCAGACACCACTGAAGTGACTTAGCAGCAGCAACAGCATATTCCCCTACATGAGTGGAAAACTTAACATCCAAGGATATTCCCGTCAAAACTGTTTCTAATAACAAAGGTTCGGACACAACCTAGAGGCCCATAGCTAAAAGACTGGTTAAATTAAACAATGGCACATTGTGTGAGGGATACTCTGAGGTTAGGAAAAAGACTGCAGTGGCTCTGGACTCATGTTAGGGTATATGGTTAAGCGTGTAAAGCACAGTGCCAACGTGTGAGCAAGGAACGTTAACTTATAGGCAAATGATATGCATATTCTTGACAAACACTGGTGTCTCTGAGAGGATGGAAATTCAAAAAACTAGTTAACTACTGGCCACAGGGGGATTTTAGACAGGCATGTTTTACAGTTTTTCAAAACTTAAATTTAAAAAAATCTTTAAATAGAGCAGAGAGAGGCATAGAGTCAGGTAGAAAATTAGAGGGGAAAAGTACTGATAGATGATAACAACATGTCGGGGGAAAGTTGCCAAGAGAGGTGGGGGCCCTGGAAATCACGACTGGAGAGATTCCCTGACTTTGGGGTGAAGTATGGGTTTATTCCTGAGAGATTAATTCTGATGGGGACTTGGGAAAAGCCCTTAGGCTGGGGATTTGGAATCAAGCTGTGCCCATGGTGTGGTGGGGGAGGGAAGGGGCGTGGGGGGGCATGTCACAGCATGTCACAGCTTGGGAGCCCAGGAACCCAGGGACTTGTTTCTAATACGTGCAGATGTCATGTACATATTAACTTACTCATATCCAGAAGACAGCACACTTGCGTGTTTCTACCCTATTGCTTAAAGGAAACTCTGGCTCTTCATTCACACAGGATATTAAAGGATGTTACTGAGACAGTAGAAAGGTCAATGGATGCCAGGGATTGAGGCATGGAGGGATGAATAAGCAGATTAGAGAGGATTTTTAGGGCAGTGAAACTATCCTGTATGATACCACACTCATGGATACACATCATTATTCCTTTGTCCAAACCCACAGAATGTACAACACCAAGAGTGAGCCCTTGTGTAAACTATGGACTTGGGATGATAATGACCTGTCAATGTAGGCTCATCGACTGTAACAAACATACCCCTCTGGTGATAATGGGAAAGGCTGTTTATGGCAAGAGCATATGGGAAGGGAAAGCTGCTCAGTCGTGTCCGATTCTTTACAACCCCATAGACTATACAGGAAGAAGGCAATGGCACCCCACTCCAGTACTCTTGCCTGGAAAATCCCATGGATGGAGGAGCCTGGTGGGCTGCAGTCCATGGGGTCGCTAGGAATTGGACACGACTGAGTGACTTCACTTTCACTTTTCACTTTCATGCATCGGAGAAGGAAATGGCAACCCACTCCAGTGTTCTTGCCTGGAGAATCCCAGGGAAGGGGGAGCCTGGTGGGCTGCCATCTATGGGGTCACACAGAGTCGGACACGACTGAAGCAGCTTAGCAGCAGCAGCAGCAGCAGCAGAGACTCTACAGTCCATGCAACTCTCCAGGCCAGAATACTGGAGTGGGTAGCCTTTCCCTTCTCCAGGGGATCTTCCCAACCCAGGAATTGAACCAGGGTCTCCTGCATTCCAGGTGGATTCTTTACCAGCTGAGGTTACCAGGGAGTTCCCCAGGATATGGGAAAACTCTGTACTTTCTGCTCAATTTTGCCCCCAACTTAAAACTGCACTAATAATAAAAGTCTATTTAAAAGTGTGAGGGAGGGGAGCACCTATTCTTCAGCACACATCCCTGATGCTTGAGCATCAGATAAAAAACAGTCAATCAATCAGTGCTTGGGATTTATATATCATGTTGTATATAATATTACATCTTTCTCCTAAGAGTTCAAAGGTTTTAAATGTTCCTCCTTCATTTATCCTTACAACATCCTCACACCTACAGTGGAATATAAACACTGTAAAACTGGGTAGAAAGAGGCAATATTGAATCACTTGCAGGAATAGACCTGCAATTCAACTTTCCTTATTGAGCATCACGATTTTTTTCAAACATATAAAGGCAATGTTGAAAGCAAACAATTAGGAGTGTCATCTATGTTCTACCCTGAAGTGTATGTGTGTGCATGTGTGCATACATAAACATACATGCACAAATAGATACACAATCCTGCATTCATGCATACACACACCCTTACTCATACACATACACACACGCGCACACACACACACACACACACACAAACACACACACATACCCTTACTCATATAATCATACTTCAGCCTAAGAGCCAGCTCATTCCTGGCTGGCTAAACTTAGGCATTTTTTTAAGCACAATAATAGTTAAATAGTGAAACTGACTATTAGCCATTATAAATAAAGAAACTCACATATGTCATTGTCAGGATTTCTAGTCTGAGATAAGTGAGAACAAACAAACTTACAAAAGACAATTACAAGTCAAATATACTTGTCACTGCTCCCACTAAAATGATTTAATTTAAAACATCATTATAATGGAAGGAGAAATGAGACGCTAATAACATGCATTGACTTTTACATAAAATTAGTATGTAAAGTGGGAGCTAGGAACCTAACGATGAATATGAAGCAATGGCTTGCATTTTATCAGAGTAAGCAAAAACGTAATTGACAAAGAGGCAAATCTAAATGAATTTCCAGCTATTTCAACACTAAGTGCAGCTGCCTGCTAATTGTCAGTATTACAGATGAAAAAAATGCATTAAAACTGAAAAAAATTTTAAATGCAGTCAATAAGCAAACTTACCTACTTTACTGATGTTACCATTTATTTAATCAGAAAAGTATTTTTTTCCAAAAAGGAATTTTTAACATCAGATTATTCCATCTGCAGTTACTTCAAACTGATTGAGGAGAAAAGTGTTTGGAGGCAAATGAGAATATTAAAGTGTTTCTGGGAGCAGTATCTGCTACTCTTGGAATTAAGTCGAGGTTAAAAAACATTTGTTTTCAAGAAGAAGCCAATACAGTAATATTTCATTTAAGAGCCACTGAGAATATTTTATATGTATACATGTGTACACATACACACACATATATATGTAACAATCAGCTTTCTGTACACCAGAAACTAACACAATATTGTAAATCAACTGTACTTCAATTTTAAAAGGCCACTATAGGACACGACTGAGCGACTGAACTGAACTGAACTGAAGAATACCCTACTCGGTATCTTATGTCAGTGGCAGTTAAGAGATCAGACTCTGGCATCGGCCTTCTTGAGTTCAAATCCCAATTCATTCTTGCTGTGTGGCCCTGACAGATCACTTAAGCACACTGTGCCTCATTCTTCTCATCTGTTACGATGAGGGTGATGAACAGTGCCTACCTCCTAGGCTCACTGTAAGAATGAAATAGGTTCACATACGCCATACTCATGCTCCGTATCTGTGAGCGATCATTAGTATCACCGCTCAGGACAGCAGTCTCTTGGGGCAGGCATTCTTTTGTACTAAAAAACTGACCAAGAAGATGGTAGCAACATGTCATGATCCTGCTGGTCCCCCGGATAAGAAGTACTGTCATGTCCCACCTCTCATACCCTCTCCCTGGTCGATGGGAATCATGGGAATATCTTTGCTACTTCTGAGTACAGATCAATCCTTGGTGATAAACTGACTGAGGTACCCCCTCCCAGGAAATGCTGCACAAGTGACTCTAGACCAGAGGCTGCCAAGCCCAGGATATCTAAGAAGGTGCTCTGAGATTCTGGCATATCTTCCCTACAATACCATCAGCCCTTAAAGTGACGATTTAGGTGACTGGGCACACACCTGAGTTTGCAGTTGATCTTTATCCAGATCCCCTGAAATATCTCACTGTATTATTTATTCTGCCTTTTCCAAGGTCATGAAAAGGACAGGGCGCAAAAATCAAAGCTGATAACAGAAAGGTTTTATGTTCATTCTTCCCCTTTAATTTACTGGAAGTTCCAGCATCTGAATAGAAGGAAAAAGGCCAAGTCTGCAGGCATCTTGGCAGGGTGACGAGTCATCGAAAAGAGAAGTGAATTCCCACAAAATAAATACACCAAACCCAGGCTTCTCTCAAGTGCAGTCAAACTGTGAGTGGACTGGCACCCCTGCCATGGGATCAAGGGAAGAGAAATGGGAGCAAGACAGAGGAAGCCCTGAGCCTTGAATCACATACAAATTCTGATTTCAAAGGAGGACCAGAGTGCTTGCCTGTGCGCAGTCAGGGCATGGCACTCATCCACGGTCCAGATGGACCACAGGGCCTGGCAAATATACCTGGAGTAGGGATAAACTCAGGGTGAAATCAAGCTCTCCCCACCTTCTCAACGTCCTTTTCCGTGTTCCTGTGTGCTATTACTTCATCAGGACCTTGAGACTTCAACTTAGAAAAATCTACTCTCCAAAGAGGATCGTTTACCTCTCAGCATGAATTTAATCCCAGTATTTTTCTCCAAATTATTTTGCTTCACATGATTTCTAAGGTGATCAGAGACTTCCGCCCAGTTCAAATGGGATCAGTCCTGAAATAGACTACTCCAGAGAAGGAAACCTACTCTGCTTGCATAAGACACCAGGTCTCAGCTGTGGACCCAGATAGTCCTATTCTCACTGGGGAGTGCTCAGTCACTAAGTCATGTCCAGCTCTTTGTGACCCCAGGACTGTAGCCCGTCAGGCTCCTCTGTCCTTGGGATTTTCCAGGCAAGAATACTGAAGTGGGTTGCCACACCCTCCTCCAGGGGATCTTCCTGATCCAGGAATGGAACTCATGCCTCCTGCACTGGCAGGTGGGTTCTTTACCACTGAGCCACCTGGGAAGACTTATTTCCACTTGAAATGTCTAAAACAGATAATGACTGTTAACCTCAGTTAAACTTAATAAAAATAAACTGAGCAGATTAATTCCTCAAATACCATCGAAAGACAACAATCCTTTAAATTTAGAATTAGTCAAACCTCAGAATAATTTTAAAATGTAAATGTATCATACTGGAAAGAATAGCCAACAAACCTAATTTTTTGATCCAACATCACCACTATCTTATCATGTAACCATAGACATATATCACTTGAATTTTCAGGCCTTGGTCTACAGTGATCAAAATTAATAGTTTTGATATCTATCTAAGATTCCTTTCAACTCAAAATTTTCATGAATCATTAGTTATTTTCAGTTCACGTATTGGCAGACATGTGGGAGCAAAAGTTCAATTTGCAGCTAGCAATGAATATGAACCATTTGAATAAAGATACAAAAAATGGACTTTTAAAATTAATGTAGCATGGGTATGAGATAAAATAGAGAGGATGCTATAGAATTAAGACAGTTTTTCCATCAGTCCATTATATAAGTTACCTGATCTAATGTTACTAGGTTTTGTTTTGTTTTACACTACTGTACAGCCATGTGAACTTCCAAATGTGTAACATACAAGGACCACACCCACAAGACTAGATGTTAGCTCTTGGAGTTCAAACAAGAAATGCTGAGAATAATACAAACTTTGGGGAACCGAGGCCATACCCTCCAGGGTCCCTTGGGAGGCCTCTCCCCGCGCTCACCTTCCAGCAGCTGGTCCAGGCTGGAAATCTTCTTGAGTCCATCAATGGTGTAGATTGTTCTCACTCCCTGGGGCAAATTCACGTTATCCGACAGAGTTCGGGTCAAATCAGCCAGCAGGGCCTCAAAAGATCGGAACCGGTCTGGGGAGATGGCATACACAATCCCTTTGAAGTAGCGATCTCCGTTTCGATAGAAACGCACTTTCTTGGCCTTCTTCTCGGAGCTGAGGGTCTGCAGCGTGCGGGTGCGGTAGAAGCTGCAGTGAGCACTGTGCGTGGGGCTGGGCAGCCCATTCACCCGCGACCCTCGGCTGTACCTCTGGGCCTTGTCCCGCTCGTCAAAATGCTCCAGCTCCATGTCTCTGCCGAAGGACATGACTGCGGTTAGAGCTGAACCTGGGAGGCACAGAAACACAAACAGCCACACACAGGTGTTATTTTAGCATCCAGACTGGGAAGGCTCAGCTTGAGAACAGCCAATGGGAACACTGCTATAACAGATGATATGTTTCATACGAGTGATCAACTTGGGAGAGAAAAGACAAATATTTAGGAAAGGCAGACGCAGTGGAAACAGAGTACTAATCAACCCCAGTTTTGTTAGAATACGGCTGGTATGTGTTGACCACCTAGAACGTCTGGCTTTGAACCGCTCTTATTTCTGATAGTCACAACAAACCTTTCAAAGTTTATTTATTATTAACCCCATACACAGATAAAGAAACTGAGACACAGAAAAATTTCTCCCAAATTTCTCCAAATAATATAGTTGAGAAATGCTTGAACCAAGAACTCTGACCCAGGTTTGTCTGACTCCAAGGCTCCCTGCAGGTTAATCCTGATGGCAGGTAGCACAAGAGCCTTCACATCAGTCCAGGGCTAAATATAAAACACACAGCAGTGGGGGTGGACCAGGAATCAAAAGAGGGCTGCTGCTGCTGCTAAGTCGCTTCAGTCGTGTCTGACTCCGTGCGACCCCATAGACGGCAGCCCACCAGGCTCCCCTGTCCCTGGAATTCTCCAGGCAAGAACACTAGAGTGGGTTGCCATTTCCTTCTTCAATGCATGGAAGTGAAAAGTGAAAGTGAAGTCACTCAGTCATGTCCAACTCTTAGCGACCCCATGGACCACAGCCTACCAGGCTCCTCTGCCCATGGGATTTTCCAGGCAAGAGTACTGGAGTGGGGTCCCACGGCCTTCTCTGCAAAAGAGGACAGGTAACATTTAACAGTCAGATTTTAGGGGCTTCCCTGGTGGTCCAGTGGTTGTGAATCCACCTTCCAATGCAGGAGATGCGGGTTCGATACCTGGTCAGGGAATTAAGATCCCACAAACTGGGGAGCAACTAGGCTCACATGCAGCAACTAAAGAGCCCACGGGCTCCAGGTGCCGTGCGCCACTAGAGAGAAGCCTGCAGGCTGCAAGGAAGATCCCCCACACTGCAGCTAGGACCCGATATTGCAAAAAATAAATGAATGAATATTTTTTTTTTAAAAGTCAGATTGTAAACATTTTACCCAGTGTTTGTAGTCTCCATGACCAGACCAAGAGCAAACATATCTATAGGTTTAAAAGCGATTTTCCTACATGGTCATTTAGTCACCAAGTCGTGTCCAACTCTTGCAACCCCATGGAAGGTAGCCCACCAGGCTCCTCTGTCCATGGAATTCTCTAGGCAAGAATACTGGAGTGGGTTGCCAAGGCCTTCTCCGGGGGATCTTCCCGACCCAGGGACTGAACTGGTTTCTCCTGCATCGCAGGCAGATGCTTTACCACTGTACCACCTGGGAATTTCCTACATAGTCAATTGAAATTTACTTGAAAAGCTGACTCACAGTAACTCATTTACTTATACTTAATGCTTCAGATAAGGTGGATTTTAAAAAAGGCGGAAAAAAAGGAAGAGATGGGGAGAAAGGGAAGGAGGGAGGGATGGAAGAGGAGAAAGAAAAGGAAAAGCAACAACAAAATAAAACCAAAAAGGGATCAAAGTTACTTCTTCTTTGGGGCACTTGGCCCTTCTTTCCACTAAGACTCTCTCTGTCTTTGTGTGGAGGAAACAGAGGCTTAAAGACGCTGATCCAGACTTGATCCAGAACAAAGTATGTAACCCGGAGAAATCTACTTGTTCAGCATCATTAAGCCCCGGTTTCCTCCGTCACACATGGGAAACTCAATAGTACCTACCTCACAGTTAATATCAGCTATTAAATAACTGAATACACATGAAACACCTGGGGTAATGTCTAGACTATATTTTTAATTAATAAAATTTGCTTTTCTGTTCCTGACTCTGTCACGGGAAGAACTAGTAGGAAGAGAATCTCCCCTTTCCAGCAAGGGGGGATCCGAATGAGTGCCCACCCCTGACCCTCCAGCATTTCCATGTCAGGACCTTCTGGAAGGCACACCTGTGCCCCCACAGTTCCATTTGACTTTGGACAGAGCTGGGTCATGGGCAGGCTGCCCATGGGATTATTTCACCCCTGCTCAGGGGTTAGCTGACAAAGGCTCGTGCTATTGCCCTTCACAGGTGATCTGTGTTTTAATAGGACAATCTAGAAGATGGGAAAACCTCAGCATTCAAAGAAAGAAGTCTTAATGACAAAATTTCAGGCACACTGAAACAGAATATAAGGGAAATGAAAACTGGGGGCAAGAACTTTATGTTGTTGTTCAATCGCTCTGTCGTGTCTGACTCTGCGACCCCATGGACTGCAGCACACCAGGATTCCCTGTCCTCCACCGCCTCCTGGAGTTAGAACTTTATCAGTGCCCCCCAAACCCCACCATGACGACGATGTCGCCGTTCTGAAGGTCAATCCAAACCAACCCAAATGCCAAAGCCCTGCCAAGCCTCCCTGACCTTTTCTTCACCCTCCATAAACTGACCTCTGATCCACTCAGAGCGACTAAAAATTCGTGCTCAAAAGCTTCATGCGCTGCCAGAGACTGTGCACTTCTGAAATGCATGGAGTGGAAAAAGCTCACATTTATCGGATGTCTGTGATGTGCCTGACACTGTTAAGTGGCGATCAATTGCTATGTAACATGCTAAAAATGCCCTCTAGACCTCACAACAGTCCAGTGTGGGATGGGACGTTATTGTGACTGAGGGTGAGTATGGGCTGTATCCATGTGCCAAAGTCCTAACTGAGGGCCTTGGGACTTGAACCCGGATGTACTCCAGCTGACTCTGAGGCTGGCACCCCCGCCGCCTCCTTTCTGACCCGAGCTCTGTGTTCTAGTGGCCTAGACCCCTGCCAGCGGCTGCTCATCACATGTAAAGCAGGCTTTTGAAAGCCTTTGCTCCTCTTGGTCAGACCACTTAAACTGCCAGAGAGACTCCGTGTGCTTGAGACCAGGCAGGTCATCGGCCTCCAACGTCTCCAGCTGCGCACCCTGAGGCGGGGCGGGGGGAAGAGCATCGCAGTGGAATTCAATCCGGAGTGAGGAGTTCAGGGCATGTTTTTCCTCCAGACATGAAAACTACCCCATGCCACTTAATACCCCAGACAGCCTAAACTGGCATTTTCCAGGGACTTCCCTGGTGGTCCACTGGTTAAGACTCTGCACTTTCAATGCAGGGGGGCAAGGGTTCAATCCCTGGTCAAGGAACTGAGATGATACATGCAGTGAGGCAAGGCCAATAAATTAATTAACAATAATAAAATAACTTTATTAAAATAAAAATAAATTGGCATTTTCCAGAAAAATATTTGCCATATGTAAGTATGAACTGGTTTCACTGATTCTGAAGTTAGATAACTTCAGAACAAGTATCAGTTGCTATCCAATCCTTCAGATAGCTAGTAACTGAGTAAACAGAACAAATATTTTCCCGATGATATCATAACTGCTCCTACGCTTATTAATTATTTGTTTTTAAAGGCGTTCTTTTGTCTTCCAAAAGGGAGTGTGTGTTGGGGCAATGATGCTGCCAGTACTCAAACAGTCATACCAATCCACTAGGTTCCTCAAACTTCGTGAAGTATAAAGGCCGGATTGGTGGTTGAAGATTTTATTTTTAAAGGCAGTGATAATTCTTCCTGGGGCTTCCCTGGTGGCTCAGTGGTGAAGAAACTGCCTGCCAACACAGGAGACATGGGTTCGATCCCTGGGTTGGGAAGATCCCCTGGAGGAGGAAATGGCAACCCACTCCAGTATTCTTGTCTGGGAAATCCCACAGACAGAGGAGCCTGGCAGGCTACAGCCCACAGGGTCCCAAAGAGTCAGACATGACTTAGCAACTAAAAAAAAAAAAAAATTCTTCCTACCCTAGGTGTTTCGTCTCAAATCCAAATAAACTGAAATACACAGGACATGCGGAAAGGATGGTACAATTGTGTTGCCAGAGTGCAAATCTAATTCCAAGGGGCTCTTGTTGATTTGTAATTGGCAAGGGTCAAATGATTTAGCAATTGTTGGAATCCCCTTGAGGGAAAGGCTTCTAGAACCAAGAATTCCACACCAGACACCCCCACACAAAAAAAACATCGATTTAGAACAGAAAAGTTGATTTTGTTTTATTTGTACATTTCCCAAAGTGGATCAAGCATTCAACCACAGCAGGGCCAAGATCTTTTACTTCCCTTCACTGAGCCTGCTCCAAAGTAAGCAATGATGTTGGTGACAAAGAAAAACCACACTCCCAGTGAAATCATTCTGAAGGCTACAGCTACCACTAAATGAATGTCAAAAACCACACTACACATCCTCCTGTTCCAGATATTATGTGTGGCATTAAAATAGGTGTTCTCTCCCTCGCTCAGCAATGGATTAGTCATTTATTTGAATCAAGAGCACCTGGGGAAGATTCACCAGACTTCCACGGCTCCCCTGCTTTCTGTGGAAGCCAGCTAAGGAGCACTAAGCCACATGGTCACAGACCATAGGCGGCCAAGGGCCTGGGCACAGGGGTGTCCTGATACCATGAAAGTAACTGCATGGCCTGAGCCAGGGAGCTCATAGAGGCCTGGGTGGGGAAGACACCAGCCTGGCTCTTATCAAGAGATTTTCCTATAAACACTGCCAGGCTGAGAAATCAGCGTTTTAGATGGTTCTCTGTGGGATTTCTCACCATCATGAAGAACCTCTGCGTTCATCCTTCTCTAGATGAGCACATGAGTTCCTGTTCACAAATTACACTCATACACTCACTCACACACACACACACATCACACAGACCAAGAAAGAATCTGGCATAAAGACCACCGTGTTTATAAATGTTTCTAAATACATTTATATAAAATCTGTATAGATGCTGGACCTAAAAATTCCAAGGCACATTTTGCCAGTAGAACTAGGATGTGGGGGGGGATGGACAGGCGTGCAATACGAGGCGCACACACACCTTCAGAGTGCATGCACCACCCTGGACGCAGCTCTATCACAGGATGCGAGCGTACCTTTCACAATGTTCTACACATAACCTCTCTCAGAATCCTTTCTGACCCGCATTCATGCGACATTTCATACTTAAAACGCTGTCCTACTTTCCCGGGGAAAGGAGATATATTTAGGAACATTCATAAAACGTATTCATAGAACACCCTGCGGCGTGGCCGCCGAACGCGTGTGCTCCCTAAATCTGGACCCACGTTCACAGGTGCCGGGAGAGGAAGCCGGTCTGAACGAGACCTTTCATCTGCTCCATCTCCCACAAGCATCTCCCCGCCCAATCCAGCAGTGATTCGGAGCAAACCCGGTTTTCCACCGCCGCCCCTTTTGTGGGGCAATGCGGGGCTGTGCGTGCGCTCCCACTAGGAGGAGAATGCCATTTCCTCTCCGCAGGCTTTTTAGCACTGCGGGCACTAATTTGTACAGGGGGCAGCCTCACAGTCCCCGAAGGAACTTGAGACCCCGCAAATGTACTTGCTACATCCACCCTGCTCCCCCACCACCATGCACGGACCCTCGTCCTCCACCCTCCGGGCCCACGGGAGAGCGCACACACAATAAGAGGCCTGGCCCGGCCACTCCTTCTGGGCGCAGACTTGGTCCGGGTTCCGCGGCCAGTTCTGACAATGACCAACACCTCGCCCGGCCCTTCGCCCTGGTTCTCCACTAACAACGCGGCAGCCGGGAGCCCCGCTCGCCCGACTCCCGTTTCCAGCGCGGCGGTGGCACCAGACAAAAGAGGCAGGTGCCCGCGGCCCGGGGGCCGCCCGCACACAGCGCCCCCGGCCGGGGCAGGACCGGGCAGCGCCTTTCGAGGAACGGAGGGCGCCCGGGGCGGCGGCGGCCGAGGGGGCGCCCACCGGCCCCCCGTGCCCGCGCTCCCCCGGTGTCCCGCGGCTGCGGGAGGAGCAGGCTCGGCCCGGCCCCGGCCGGCCCTCCCCACTGCTCCCTTCCCCGGGCGAAGGCAAATCACGCACCGGTCCGCGGAGAGACGCCGCCGGGGGTCTTTGTGGCCGCGCTCGGGCCGCCTCGTGCGCTGTCCTCGCCGGGCTGGGCGCGGCCGGGCCGCGGGGCTGCGGGGCCGGGGCTGGGCGGCGGCGGCAGGAGCGCGGGCGTCTGGGCTGCAGCCGCTAGAGCAGGGATGCGCCTTGGCCGGTCCTCATTGAAATGCGGCGCTTCGCACAGCCTCACTCCTGCCTCTCTCCGGAGGAGGGCGGCGGCGGCGGCGGGCGCGCTCCCTTTTCTTGCGGCTCACTCGCTCGCCCGCCCCGCTCCTCCTCCTCCTCCTCCGCGCGCGCGCCCCGCGCCCCCGCCCCTCCAGGCCGGGCGCACCCACCACGGCTGCGCCCCGGGCCCCCGCCTCCCGCGCCCTAGCCTGCCCCCGCGACCTCGGTGCGTCTGGCTGGACAAACGCCCTGACCTCCCGGGCCCCGAGAGTGGGTGTCTGGAGACAGGGGGCTGTCGGTGGTGGACCTGGGGACAGGGAGAGAGAACGTGGACCGGGTCTGAACCGGGAAACGTGCACGGCGGAGACGTGAGGTGTGTCCTCCTCAGGGCAGGCCGGGCGTCGGGGGAGGAGGGGCATTTCTCCCCTCAGGGTACACACACTTCTAAGTGACCTCATGGTTTGACGCCATTCCCAGAACTGTGGAAGCCAACGTGATGGCCTTGTCATCAGTTCTCACCCAGGATACATCCATGCAGCATCTCTCGCGAGGACCATCCCCAGACCCTCCCTACCTACAGACACGAGTGTCACCCTCAGGCCCCCTAATTGGGAAGGGCCAGATCTGCGCATAGATCCCACCCATCAACTCCACTGGAACCCGGGACTTGAGTCATCCTTGAAACTGTGACCTCTGCTTGGAGCTGAATATGTCACAGCAGGCCTTTGATAACTTAGAGGCCAAGTTTCGCTACTGGACACCTCGTGGCTGCCAAGGTTGGTGGTCAGCGCTGGAAAGCCCCATGAACTCAGATAAGCCTTCCCTCCCAGAGCAGGAATGTTCTCAGAGCCCAGACTGCTCACAGCTTCCTCCAGATTTTGCACAAAAGTCCAAGGAGTGGGATCAGGTCGCAGACTTCCGTGAAACCTTAGCCTGGTTCAGTGGGCTTCCTGAATTCAGGTCCAGTTAATCTCCTGACCGTGGGCCATGTCCCCTGAGACGTGTGGGTGTGTGTGAGCTAAGTCACTTCAGTCATGTCCGACTCTATACCACCCCCCTGGACTGTAGCCCACCAGACTCCTCTGTCCATGTGATTCTCCAGGCAAGAATACTGGAGTGGGTTGCCCTGTCCTCTTCCAGGGAATCTTTCCAACCCAGGGATTGAACCTGGGTCTCTTATACCTCCTGCTTTGGCAGGCAGGTTACCACTAGCACCACCTGGGAAGCCCCTTGAGACGTGTATTTGTCCCAAGTACTCACACATACACAAATACACAGGTATTTCTCTCTCTGCCTGAGCTTACACCTTTTAATGGAAAATCAATTTTTTTTCTGTCAGCTGAGCCCATTATGTATATTTGACTAGTTATTATTAATAAGAGCTATTCTGAATTACTTTCGAAGTATTATGTAAATACTAAATAATTACCATTTGTTATAAAATGCAGCTCAAATGAGATGCATGTTACATATTCAACAAGTGCTGCATATTTATTTTTGAACTTCTGAATAGCCCAGGGATGAGTACAATAAACTCACTAAATTAACTACATGCAAAGTACTGAGACTGCTCCTTCAAATTCTAATCAAAACGAGGCCAAGGGGTAAGTGTGAAGAAAGTAAGGAGCCAAGTGTATTATGAGAAGGGAAATAAGAGTTTCTGTTTATCTTTCCAATGGCAGATGCCAAGTGATTTCTGCCAAAATGCTAAACCAAGAAATATATTCCCTCTCCTAACCCCTATGGGTATTCTGTCAGGGTCATTTGTTAAGCACTTTAAGTAACTCAACCATATCTTTCCTCTTTCCTAGCTCTTCAACCTGGGATATGCAGATAATGTCCAAAGAAACACCTTTGAGTTTGATCCTCTCAGTTGTAATGTGCTCTCACTAGAAACTGTTGAGCATTATTAACCCTTTCACAACACCAGGGTAACTGATAAGTAAATAGATGGGCACACTGAATAGATCAGCCACTATACTTTGGTCATATCATTTAGTCAGGATAGCAGGCTGGCACTAAATGGTAGCCAGTAACCTAATGGAAGTAGCTATGTGTGCTGTGCTTAGTCACGCAGTTGTGTCTGACTCTTGCAACCCCACAGACTAGCCTGCCATGCTTCTCTGTCCAGGGGATTTTCCAGGCAAAAAACCCACTGAAGAGGGTTTGCTTGCATCCTAAGTCGCTTTAGTCATGTCTGACTCTGCAGCAACCTAGTCAACCAGGCTCCTCTGTCCATGGGATTCTCTAGGCAAGAACTGGAGTGGGTTGCTATGGCCTCCTCCAGGGGATCTTCCTGACCCAGAGATCGAACCCATGTCTCTTGTGTCCCCTGCATCAGAAGGCAGGTTCTTTACTGCTAGTGTCACCCGGGAAGCCCCCAGGTAACTATAGAAGTGCCTAAATTATTCCAGTGTGGCATATCTAACTCCTATTCAGTAATAATTCCTGATTGAAATGAAATTTAACCCAGGAAACTCCTTGTTCAGATAATTTTCAAAAACTGATGTTACTTTCTATACATCACCAGGGTACTGATCAAAGACATGACTGGAATCAATCCATCCTTTTCTCCATGAAAATCTGAAGGCAACAGAGATCTCATTGGAACTCCCTAAAACTAATGCTGTTCAAGCTGTGTACCCCAGCTGCTGCTCTGACCAGCTACAGAGCTGCACCCCACAAGATGATGATGGCTTGGACATTGTTTTGTCAATGGCACCTCTTAATTGAGTGCTTGCTTTTTGCTGTGCTGGGGGACTTTTGTACATTTTCTTCTTCCATCCTCCTAAGAACCATTCAAGGTAGGCGTTACTATCCTCATCTAAGAGATGAAGGAATTTAGGCAGAGGGAGGTTACTTCATTTGCCCAAAGTCATGTAGCTAATAAATCTCAAGTCCAACTCCATTTTTTAAAAATTCCTGTGTTTAAGATTCAAGTCAATTTTCCAATCGCTATGGCCTATAAAGCAATACCAAATTCTAATATGAAGTGTAATCTCTTCTGGAAAAATGCAATTTTTTAACCAATGGATTTATTATTTCGTAACAGAGCGAGAACAACTCTTGCTTTCATGAACACTGCTTTCTGTAGTGATGGGTACCATCAGCTTGTCCTCTCTGAGCAAGACTTTTCATGAGAACATTTGCCCTTCATGCTCGTTCACAAAGTTGATGGACAATCTGATCTAAATGTGCTTTTTCATTTTCTTTCTTGAAATTAAGTTTTCAGGTGAGGCTACGAAAGATAAAGAGAACTAAAGAATAATAATTTTTAGTTGACACTTCTTTTTTCAGATACCTTTTATTGGCTTCTTCATAGAAAATGTGCTTAATCATGCAGATTCAAAGAGGTTTACAGAATAAGGGATATTAGCAATAAGACGCACTTCCTGTTTTTCCCTCTAGGAGGGGGAATTTACTCTGCCCTGTTCATCATCTCTCTTCAGTCCTCCTCTGGGACCATGCAGCCCTCTACATGTCCTCTGGGACATGCCATGCTCCTGGGTTGGGATACCCAGCATATTCATGCCCACCACAACAGTGGGAAATAGTTTTATAGAATATGATCGTCGTTTTAATTGTCCTTTGTATTTCTTCCCATCTGGTAAAGGATCTTTATGGCCTTTCCCACAGCGTTCCCTAATCGCCTCTAATTACAGAACACTTACTTCTGCCTTCTTCCTGAATGAAAGCAACTCCCTGATGAGGGGCCTTGTGGCAGCCAGTCTGGTTTTCACCACCCTGTGCATGAATACCTGCCACCACAAGGGGCCTTTCAGCCTCCCTTCGGCTGCTTCTGAACATGGCACATTCAGAAGAGAAATGAGGTTCTCCTCTGAGAGTTAGGATAGATCAGGGGATTCTAGATATGATGGACAAAAATCTCTAACACTAGTTTTTTAACTGGCCGTTTCTCTCTGGCTTGGCACGTCAGACATGATGATATGGGTCCCAACTACACAAGTTCTGGACCAGTACAAAGGAGCCAGGGACTCTGCCACCCCAAGAGGCCCTCCCAAAGGGGACAGAGAGCCTCCCAAAGCTCACATCCCACTTTCCGATGTGATTTCCTTTAGGAACGGGGTGCTAAGCACAACCCACTCCCCTGTCGGCAGAGCCTCAAGTTAAAACCTAGAATCGCTTCCCTCAAATTTGCCTGGTGGTTCTGGCTCTTCTCTTTGGATCTACAGAGGACAGATCTAATGGGCCCTGCCTCTCCTTGGCAGCCCTACTGTATTCTACCAAGTTCTGCTCCACTTTCACTAGGAACCCAGAGCCCCTCAACTGTTTCCCAGACGACATGGCTTGGAAGCATCAGTGGTGGGCAGCTGTCAAGACCTCCCTCGACACCTGCCTCTGGACCCGGGTGGTGATGGGCGTCTGCCACGACTTCAACTGTCCTTTGCACGCTGCTTCTGTTAAAGCAGCCAAAGACCACATGAGTGTGCCTGCAGGCGTGCTGCACTGTTGACTCATCCAGTTAATTAAGATCTCCGTGTGTCTCACATGCTTGGCTCTTCAGTTCAGTTCAGTTCAGTTCAGTTGCTCAGTCGTGTCTGACTCTTCACGACCCCATGAATTGTAGCACTCCAGGCCTCCCTGTCCATCACCATCTCCCGGAGTTCACTCAGACTCACGTCCATCAAGTCCGTGATGCCATCCAGCCATCTCATCCTCGGTCGTCCCCTTCTCCTCCTGCCCTCAATCCCTCCCAGCATCAGAGTTTTTTCCAATGAGTCAACTCTTCGCATGAGGTGGCCAAAGTATCGGAGTTTCAGCTTTAGCATCATTCCTTCCAAAGAAATCCCAGGGTTGATTTCCTTCAGAATGGACAGGTTGGATCTCCTTGCAGTCCAAGGGACTCTCAAGAGTCTTCCCCAACACCACAGTTCAAAAGCATCAATTCTTCGGCACTCAGCCTTCTTCACAGTCCAACTCTCACATCCGTACGTGACCACAGGAAAAACCACAGCCTTGACTAAATGGACCTTAGTCGGCAAAGTAGTCTCTGCTTTTGAATATGCTATCTAGGTTGGTCATAACTTTTCTTCCAAGGAGTAAGTGTCTTTTAATTTCATGGCTGCAGTCACCATCTGCAGTGATTTTGGAGCCCAAAATTAAGGGCCCTCAATTCGTATTTGTTCAGTTAGATTCACAGGGCCTAAGTCCAGTGCTCTGTATCTTCCTTGTTAAACTGTGTGTTGTATTGGATCCACCTTTCTAACCTGTTGAGCGAGATCCTTCCAGACACATTATGTCACCATCACACGCCAGTGACCCCTCCAGCCTCCCGTCAACCTGATCAATACCACACCAACATCCTCCTCTTGTATGGATAAAAGCTTTCAACAGATCATGGTCACAGCAGGCTGCATTAGCTACAGCAAAGAAGAATATGTTCTCTACAGCAAATAAGCATCTAGAGAACCGGTGATGGCTAAAATTCACATTTTTATATTTAGGATTATATCCTTGACTCTGTTGATACTTTGAGATCCTGGATATCTATGGATATCACTGTAAATCACTCACAAGTTTCCATTCCTTCATCCATTCATTCAATAAATAATTTTTGAGTGTCTTCAATGTACCAGACACTGTGCTAGGAAGGAGCAGTACAACCACGAGGTACCTTTGCAAGTCCCCCGCCCATGACCTTGAGTCTCTAGAGAGTAGGATGGTATGTACCCCTTACACAAATAATTCTTTAATTCCAATATCGCTAAGTACCATGAGGGAAAAGAACAAAGAGCTTGAGAGAGAGCATCTCTTCCCTGAGGAAGTAACATTTAAGAAGAGACCTGAAGTTACCCAGTAACAAGTGGAAGACTGATTCCAAGAAGAAATAGTCTTTTGAAAATTGAGTGGGAAGCGGCTTGTTCAAGGAGCAAGAGATGGGCCAAGGACGGGGGAGGAAACAATTTTCTAAGAATTTAGATACACAAGCTGGGTCTCATGTAGGTTTGTGGCCTAAAGTCAAATTTCCTAGGGCCCCCAAAGCCTTCGAGTTCTCAATTAAAAATGGTGCCCAGGCACTTAGGAGAAGCAGACTAGATCTTCATTGAAGAAATCCAACTTCAACGTCAGCCTCAAAGATCACCACTGATAAACTTCAAAGAATATAGGCTTAGGGTTAAAAGAAAAATCACAAAATATATCAGTTAAGAAGGCATCGTGAGTATGAACTAGAAAAAGAAGAAAAAAATAGAATCAGAATCAAAATGATTTCTGACAGAATCAAAGTAATTATCTAAATGGGTTATATAAATATATATATATGTAGAAGAAAGGATACAGCTTGCAAGCAAAGAGTGGGGTATTATTAAAAAATGACCAAGAGTATTTGAAAAAAAGTACTAAAACAGGTTGTGAAAATTATAAATAAAATAACTGAAATTAACAACTGAGCAATAGCTTGGTTAGCAAATTTGTACAACTACAGAAAGATTTAACAAACTGGAAATGAGATCCAAAGAATTGCTCACAATGCAACACAGAGAAATGAAGAGACAAAAGATACTAAGTAATAGTTGAGTTATAAATAATAATTTAGTAAAAAGTTTAAAGAAAAAACATCTAAATAGAGTCTCAGAAGAGAATGGGAAAAGGAATATCCAAAGAAGATATTTTGTTATTGTTGTTTAGTTGCTAAGTTATGGCTGACTGTTTGCAACCTCATGGGTTGTAGCATGCCAGGCTCCTCTGGCCTCTACTATCTCCTGGAGTTTGCTCAAATTCATGTCTATTGAATCAGTTATGCTATCTAATCATCTTATCCTCTGCCAATATGGCAGATATGTCTGTATGGCAGAAGATATGGGTTAGCTTTTTGAAGAACTGATTAGAGACATTAAGCCCAGATTTATGAGGCCAACAGTATCAAAAACTTAAACTAAATCCACACGTAAACCAAAAAAGAAGACCAACGACAGTTGATCCTCAATGTTCATGAATTCATATTTGCAAATTTGCCTACCGCCTAAAATCTATTTGTAATCCAAAATCAATATTTGTAGCAATTTCATTGTCATTCATGGCCATGCACAGAATGGCAAAATATCTGAGTTTCTGCACAGATGTTCCCAGCTGAGGTCAAGTATAATGACCCTCCATCAAATTTCAGCTCTTAGTCTAAACATGTGTCCTTTCACAGTCTATTTAGTACCACATTTTCCCCATTTTTGTGCTTTTTGCTGGTGATTTTGCTATTGAAAATGTCCCCCAAGCTTAGTGCCTAAGTGCTGTCTAGTGTCCCTATGAGCACGAAGGCCGTGATGTGCCTTTGGAGAAAATCCACATATTAAGGAAGCTTCATTCAGTCCTGGATTACAGTGCTGTTGGCTTGAGTTCAATGTTAATGTTTCAACAATATGCATTAAATAAGGTATATTTTAACACAAACATATATAAAATAAGATTATATGTTGGTCACAGATGAAAATATTTTAGCTAAAAATTTCTAGTGATGAAGACTCAATTGATCAAGAACATACATTGGTTGTGAGCTGGTATGAACAAAATATGATCTCAATGATATAAGTCAAGAATTGACAGAATTATAATAAGAAAATGGAAAAAATTCACAAATTCCCAAGTATTGATGTCATATAGTCACTATTCTCTCCTATAATGCATTTAAGATAGAAATGAGTTATTATAGGGAAATTAATTTTAAAAACCCATACATTTAAAACTTGTCAAATATACTTTCAATAATACACTGTTCAAATAAAAAAAATTATGGATTTTAGAAAAGACAGGGGCTTCCCTGGTGGCTCAGATGGTAAAGAATCTGCCTGCGATGCAGAACATCTGAGTTCAATCTATGCGTTGGGATGATCCCCTGGAGAAGGAAATGGAAACCCACTCCAGTATCCTTGCCTGGAGAATTCCATGGACAGAGGAGCCTGGTGGGCTACCGTTCATGGGGTTGCAAAGAGTTTTACATGACTGAGCAACTAACACTCACTTAGAAAACACATTAGAAAACCAGTGAACTAAACATCTAATATCAGATGTTAAAAAGAAAACAACAAAATAAAACCAACATAAGTTTTTTAAAAGATAAATATAAGAACTTCTGCTAGGAAAAATTCTCAGATGCCACTCAAGATTTCTGCTTCTCTGTGTACACACTCAATATAATCCCCACTTGTTGAGTGTGGGTTGGCTTGACCTAATCAGTTAGGTTCCTTTTAAAGAGGATCTAGGGGTCATAGATGGAGAAGGCAATGGCACCCCACTCCAGTACTCTTGCCTGGAAAATCCCATGGATGGAGGAGCCTGGTGGGCTGCAGTCCATGGGGTGGCTAAGAGTTGGACACGACTGAGCGACTTCACTTTCACTTTTCACTTTCATGCATTGAAGGAAATGGCAACCCACTCCAGTATTCTTGCCTGGAGAATCCCAGGGATGGGGGAGCCTGGTGGGCTGCCATCTCTGGGGTCGCACAGAGTCGGACACGACTGAAGCAACTTAGCAGAAGCAGCAGGGGTCACAGACAGGCGTCTGTGGTGGCTCAGGCGGTAAAGAATCTACCTGCAACGGGGGGAGATTCAGGTTTGATCCCTTGGTTGGGAAGATCCCCTGGAGAAGGGAATAGCAACCCACTCCAGTATGCTTGCCTAGAAAACCCCATACAGTGAGAAGCCTGGACTACAGTCCATGGGATCACCTAGAGTTGGACATGACTAAGTGACTAACACTTTGACTTTGAGAAGTCATAGACAGAAATCAAAGAGATCTAGAGCTTCAGCAGGGCTCTCCTACCAGCCTAGAACAAAGCAAATAGCCATGTTGTGAATTACCTGTGCAAAGAACTCTGGTTTTTCAAAGTTGAGAGTGGTCCCCAGTCACATGCTAGCAAGAAAATATGTACTTCATGTAACCACAGGAAATGTTCTGCCAAAACCCATGAGCTTGTAACTGACTGTCAACAAAATAGCTACAATAAGAGATGGGAAGTACAAGATTTCTGGTGGCTTGGGTGTCTAATTCAGATGCTCAGTAAAGGATGGATGAAGACAACTGAAATGATGTAATAGTTAGAATTTAGGTTTAAAGTCATTTGGGAAGTGACCACAGGAAGCAAGAGTGAAGGACTGACAAAAGAGTATGTTCTAATTCCATTCTACCTCCCAGTTATGGAGCATGTAATATAAAAGTAAATGTCATGTTCCCCCTTTCTATTTTTTCATATTTGATATAACTGTACAAATACAATTAGGAAGGCATAATTCACCAACTGTGTTGGCTTCATATCAGTCTACTTACACATTAAATTCTTTCTTTGCAACAAGTATGAGGAACCATCTCAGGATTTCAACTTTAAGTGTGAATTATCAGTTTCAAAGAGATTGAAATTAGGTTGAAATTTACAAAAGCATTGACATGTAATGATGGAAGCTACATTTATTAGAAAAGAGTAAATCCAAGCTTCTAAATATATTATATCATAGCTTCAAATCAAAATATTATATTAATGTATTTTCATCATTACACAATGAAAAAGAGCATTACATTTAGTAAGAATCTACTATATGACAACCACTTAATATGTATTCTACCATTTAATCCTCACAACAATTCTTTTGACATAAGCTTTTCAGTTCCATTTTTACTTATTAAGAAAATTGGACTCATTATGAAATAAAATAACTTTCCAAAGTTCTCATAATTATAAGGTGGCAGATTAAGGATTTGGGAGCAAATCTGTCTCAAAAGTCAGAGTTCCTTCTACTAAACCATTAAGCCTAGAAAATACTTAGAAAGCAAATGCAGTTCAGGAAAGGTGAATAAAAAGCAACTGGGCAGGAAAAACAAAAAAGAAATGTTCTCAAGGGTGGAGTCACATAATGTAATAATTCACAGCTAGAATTGAACTAATATGTCAGCATGACAAATAATTTTTCCTACAACGGTTATTGTATTTGTAAAGAAATTACCAAAACCCTGAAAGCAATTTGTTCTTTATTTCCTTTTTTCTTAGTATCAGCTATTGTAGAAATTATATGATTCATCACATTGGTAAAAGGCAGCTCAAAAGATTCAGGATGCTAAATCTGGAAGGTATGCATAGCCTTTATACAACCCTAGAACAAGCTATACAAACTGCAATACTATGCTTCTTCTTGTCATTTCTTCTCAATATAGCAATTAATAAAGTAGCAAATAGCCCTATTCTCTAAGAAGTCAATTTTATTCCTAAAACTATATACACAAAAGGAATTAATTTTCATTATAAATTCTACATGATACCCCTGGTCTTTCTAACTAGGTTCCCAAAATAAAACCTAAGGAAATAAATAATGAAGATTAGAAAATTAATAGAAATAAAGTTTATTTATTTATTTTTAATAAAATAGAAAATCAAAACAATAGAGAAAATCAATGAAACCAGAGCTGGTTCTTTGAGAAGATCAATAAAATGGTAAACATCTAAAGAAACCATGAGAAAAAAGGGAGAAGATACATACAAATTACCAGTATCAGGAATGCAAAAGGTTATAGCAATAAGGACTTTACAGGTACTGTAGAAATAAAAAGGGACTATTACTAACAACTTTATGTCCACAAAGCCTGCAGTTTAGAACAGAAGGACAATAAAGACATAAACTACCAAAGCGTTGTAAAGAATAGATAACTTAAATAGCCCTTTACCTATGAGGGAAATGGAATTTGTACTTTAAAAACTTTCCACAAAGAAACTCCAGACCTAGATGGCTTCACTGGTGTATTATACCAGATAAAGAAGAAATAATACTAATACTATACAAACTCTACCAGAAAATTGAAGAGAAGGGAATAATTCCCAACTCAATCTAGAGACCAGCATCACTCTATACCAATTTCTGTCTGACAAAGCGTCAAAAAAAAAGAAAACTTCACACCAATGGAATTCTATTCAGTTGTAAAAAGAATGAAATCTTGCCGTTTCCAACAACAGCGATGGACTTTGAGGGATTATGCTGTGAAGTAAGTAGACAGAAAAAGACAAATACCGTATGATTTCCATCAGATGTGGAATCTAAGAAAGAAGACAAATGAACAAACATAACAGAAGGAGAATCACAGAGAAAAACAAGTGGTTCCCAAAGGGGAGAGGGGTGGGAAGATGAGTGAGATAGCTGGGGGAGATTAAGAGATACAGACTTCCAGTTATGCAATAAATGAGTCACAAGGACGAAGTGTACAGCATGGGGAAGACAGTCAGTGACAGTAATAATTTTCTATGGTGACAGATGGTAACTAGACTTACCATGGTCATCAATTTGTAATGTATAGAAATAATGAATTACTATGTTGCTCATCTGGAACTAACATAATGTTGTAGGTCAATTCTGTTTCAATTAAAAAAAAATTAGAGCTGGTAATTATGAAAGAAAAGCATAGGTGATAATGTAAAATAAAATAGTGGTGAGGCTAAAACAATAAAATAATGACATGCATTTGTTTCCAATGGAGATACTTGTGGCCAAGCTTCCCAGGAGTCATGCTTAACTGTAAGATGAAAACTAACACATTACTCAAAAAACATAAAATTATTCTGAGAATAAAAGCAAGGTAGGAATGTCCCCCATGGGGCTCTGTAATAAGGATACTGTAGGATTTTTAAAAGTCTTAAATATTTCTAGGAAATGCTGCAATAAATACCACAGGATATTTCAGCATCTCTCTGTATGTTTGGGCAGAGAAGGCAATGACAACCCACTCCAGTACTCTTGCCTGGAAAATCCCATGGACAGAGGAGCCTGATAGGCTGCAGTCCATGGGGTCACGAAGAGTTGGACACAACTGAGCAACTTCACTTTCAATTTTCACTTTCCACTTTCATGCATTGGAAAAGGAAATGGCAACCCACTCCAATGTTCTTGCCTGGAGAATCCCAGGGACGGGGGAGCCTGGTGGGCTGCTGTCTATGGGGTTGCACAGAGTCGGACACGACTGAAGCAACTTAGCAGCAGCAGCAGCAGTATGTTTCAATTCAGTCGCTCAGTCATGTCCGACTCTTTGCGACCCCATGAATCGCAGCACGCCAAGCCTCCCTGTCCATCACCAACTCCCAGAGTTCACTCAAACTCATGTGCATCGAGTCAGTGATGCCATCCAGCCATCTCATCCTCTGTCCCCTTCTCCTCCTGCCCCCAATCCCTCCCAGCATCAGGGTCTTTTCCAATGAGTCAACTCTTCGCCATGAGGTGGCCAAAGTATTGGAGTTTCAGCTTCAGCATCAGTCCTTCCAATGAACACCCAGGGCTGATCTCCTTTAGGATGGACTGGTTGGATCTCCTTGCAGTCCAAGGGACTCCAAGAGTCTTCTCCAGCACCACAGTTCAGAAGCATCAATTCTTCGGCACTCAGCTTTCTGCACAGTCCAACTCTCACATCCATACATGACCACAGGAAAGACCATAGCCTTGACTAGATGGACTTTTGTTGGCAAAGTAATATCTCTGCTTTTCAATATGCTATCTAGGTTGGTCATAACTTTCCTTCCAAGGAGTAAGCGGCTTTTAATTGCATGGCTGCAGTCACCATCTGCAGTGATTTTGGAGCCCAAAAAGATAAAGTCTGACACTGTTTCCATTGTTTCCCCATCTATTTCCCATGAAGTGATGGGACCAGATGCCATGATCTTAGTTTTCTGAATGTTGAGCTTTAAGCCAACTTTTTCACTCTCCTCTTTCACTTTCATCAAGAGGCTTTTTAGTTCCTCTTCACTTTCTGCCATAAGGGTGGTGTCATCTGCATATCTAAGGTTATTGATATTTCTCCCAGCAATCTTGATTCCAGCTTGTGGTTCTTCCAGCCCAGCATTTCTCATAATGTACTCTGCATATAAGTTAAATAAGCAGGGTGAAAATATACAGCCTTGACATACCCCTTTTCCTATTTGGAACCAGTCTGTTGTTCCATGTCCAGTTCTAACTGTTGCTTCCTGACCTGCATATAGGTTTCTCAAGAGGCAGGTCAGGTGGTCTGGTATTCCCATCTCTTTGTTTGGGGACCTGCAAACTTCCGTTTGAGTAATTCTACAAGAGACCATCATAATGAGTGGAGTCTAAACAGACCAGTCCACAAGTTTGGCTTAAAACACAGGTGCTCTAGCTGCTGCTACTGCTGCTGCAGCTAAGTTGCTTCAGTCGTGTCCGACTCTGTGTGACCCCAGAGACGGCAGCCCACCAGGCTCCCCCATCTCTGGGATTCTCCAGGCAAGAACACTGGAGTGGGTTGCCATTTCTTTATGTTCCTTATAAATAGTACAGTGTTGGGCTTTGCTTTAGGAGCCAATTTGAATTTTTTTCTTTTAATAGGTAAGTTAAACCCACTCATATTTATTGATTGATTCGTTGGATCTCAATTCTGTTATATTATTTTTATGTGTGTTATGTTACATTCACCTTGCTCTATTCTTTATGTGGTGTGTCTTCCTTGCTTCTTTTAAATGCTTCTTTTGGTGTTTGGAAAGATCTAAATTTTTGTTCTAGTAGGCATTTTGCATTTTTTTCATTTCCAGTGCCATTAATCTCCCTTTTCTCCTGTTTAACCTTTTATTGTTTTGTCTGCCAATTTAAAATGGTATAGTTTGATACCTCCAATCACCTATAAAAGAGTCAAATCCTCAAACTGAAAAGTGAATAAAAGTCTGAAGATGGACTAAGTATGGACAGTCCATTAGATAACGAATTCTGATCCTGAATAAGAATTAAACCTATCCAGTGTCAATTACACATAGAATGTGTTCAAATACCAGACTCACTGGTGCTAAAATTTTGGAAAACTTATAGAAATCTTGTTTTGTCTCATTTCTGAAATGAAAGTGATAATACTTCTCACACAGCTGTTTTAAGCTTACATAAGAAAAATGCGTGGGAAATACTTAACAGGGGGGGAAAAAAAGATGGTAAAATTTTTACCAAAATAGATAGATACCTGCCAAATCGACCACAGTTAATTTTCCCTGACATTGAAGAGGACACTGCTGTTTGGAAACTGCAGATGGAATTGCTACTGATCTCAGTCTGAGAAACCTCCTCAATTTTTGTAATTTGGTAGGTGTTCAGAAAGGGACTCAAACGTCAACAACTTATTTAAATGTTTCCTTTAAAACTGATGACTACCCTGGTGGCTCAGACAGTAAAAGTGTCTGCCTCCAATGCGGGAGACCTGGGTTTGATCCCTAGTTTGGGAAGATTCCCTGGAGAAGGAAACTGCAACCCACTCCAGTATGCAAAATGGGGTCACAAAGAGTTGGATACAACTGAGCGACTTCACTTTCTTTCTTTCTTTACAACTGAGGAAGCTGAAGATTGCTGGCATTCAACCTGTTGGTAGTAACTAACATGGAAGTCTCCCCAGTCAGGCCATGATCAGCCACTACAGTTGTATTCTGTCATAGCCTCCTTATTTGGGAAAACAAAAAGAGAGAGAATGATACTACCGCCCGGGGGGCAGAGAAAGAAATGATTCTTGCTTGGACCACTGTTTTGTGCTGGGCTTAGTCGCTCAGTCATATCCGACCCTTTGCAACCCCATGGACTGTAGCCTTCCAGGATCCTCTGTCCATGGGATTCTTCAGGCACAAATACTGGAGTGGTTTGCCATTTCCTTTTCTAGGATCTTCCCAACCCAGGGATCGAACCCAGGTCTCCCACATTGCAAGCGGATCCTTTACTGTCTGAGCCACCAGGGAAGCCTGGAGCACTGGTTTACTGAGCTATAATACTCTCCCCAGGCCCAGGGGCAGGAATTGAACCTACGACTTTAATAACCATTAATGGATTTCTAGATACAAAAGCAGACTGTGAAGGGAATCTCCAGTAGATTCACAGGCTGCTTGGAGAGCTGGGTCATGTGCCTCACACGTGGACAATGAACTTAATATTAATATTAATGGTGGGGGAATGGGAGGGCTGGGAGCCTGGCTGTCAGGCCCAAGGGCAGAGGGCACGACACATTAGAAGGGTCACACTTCCTCCCTGCCCCCAGCAGAGCACTGAGCATTGCCAGGGAGCGTGCCAGGGAGCCACACCCCAGCGGTGGGAGGCGCTCCAATGACCATGTGCTACACTTTCCCCCAGGCTCCCATGTGGAAACAGCCTCTGTGCCTTCCCTCTGTCCCCATCAGGGCCTCTTTGGGGCTCTTTTCACCCAGATCTGGGCTCATCAGACTCCGCAACAGCTGCTCATCTCCCTTGAGACGCAAAAGGTCTGTGAGAACACAAGAAGGGGATGCGTGGTCATGCAGATATTCACACCCGAGCATAATTTTCACCACGTGATTGAGTGAGGTGCATACAAAATGTCTAAAGCCTCATAAATAAATAGCCCTGGGAGTTTAAACTGTAAGAATAAGTTAAGACTTTCCCAACTCCACATAACATTACACCTACCTATGTTTTTAAAGTGGGGAGGAAAAAATACCTTCTTGAATATCTTAGACTCCAAATCATTAGCTCTATTAATTTGCTGTTTTCTTTCTCATCAATACAATCACCTTCACCTTGTGCTTCCCTGGGTAACTTTTGTAATTAAAGGTCTCTGGAACTAAGAGTGGATAAAAATACAATCAGGGCCAGTGTGGAAGACCTTAGTTACAAGAATACATAGCTATGTGAAAAAGTGGATTTAAATGCCAAATTTCCCTAGTTAATTTCCCAAATTACCTTTCTTTAAAACCATGAAGAAGGAAGTTGAAGCAGAGAAGGAACAATGTACTTACTGATGACAATGAGCAAATATTTTATCTTCAATCTCTGAGACAGAAGCTTTCCATTTTAGGTGCTGATAAAACACCTTCTAGAAATTTTGATATTGCCAATTTTCTCACAGGCATTGGCTGCTGAAGGAATGCCTAGGATCGAGGCACCCATAAAGAAGGGCCAGCACTCTTTGGTGATGGAACTTTAGAGCAGAGACCTGAATGAAATGTTAGCCAAGCAAATCTGGGGAATAAAACACTTCATTCAAAAATAACTAGAAACACAGAGTTCCTGTGGTGGGCTTGTTCAAGGAACATCCAGGTGACCACTGAGACTGGAACAGAGTGATAGAGAGGAAGAGTTGTCCAAGAGGATGTTGGAAAGGGTACAAGGACCACAGTTACACAAGGTCTCTCAGACTCGAGATAAAGCCTTTGGTTTTTACTGAATGAGATGAGAAGCTATTGGATGTTTGCAAAGGGATGACATCTGATTTAAATATTTACAAGGTCATCTGGCTATTCTATGAAAAAAAAAAAAAAGACAGATTGTAGGGAGACAAGAGCAGAAGCAGGGAGACCAGTTAGAAGGTTGGTTGCAATAACCCAGGTGAGAGATACTGGTGACTGGACCATGATGGGTGCAGGGGAGCTGGGGTGAAGTGGTCAGGTTCTAGTAAGCTTGTGAAACTCAGAGGTATGAGAGAAAGAGAAGTCAGGGATGACAGCATTTTCTGGCTTGGTATGCAGAGTACATCGTGAGAAACGCGGGACTGGAAGAAGCACAAGCTGGAATCTAGATTGCTGGGAGAAATATCAATAACCTCAGAAATGCAGATGACACCACCCTTATGGCAGAAAGTGAAGAGGAACTAAAAAGCCTCTTGATGAAAGTGAAAGAGGAGAGTGAGAAAGTTGGCTTAAAGCTCAACATTCAGAAAACGAAGACCATGGCATCTGGTCCCATCACTTCATGGGAAATAGATGGGGAAACAATGGAAACAGTGTCAGACTTTATTTTTTGGGGGCTCCAAAATCAATGCAGATGATGACTGCAGCCATGCAATTAAAAGCCACTTACTCCTTGGAAGGAAAGTTATGACCAACCTAGATAGCATATTGAAAAGCAGAGATATTACTTTGCCAACAAAAGTCAATCTAGTCAAGGCTATGGTTTTTCCTGTGGTCATGTATGGATGTGAGAGTTGGACTGTGAAGAAAGCTGAGTGCCGAAGAATTGATGCTTTTGAACTGTGGTGCTGGAGAAGACTCTTATGAGTCCGTTGGACTGCAAGGAGATCCAACCAGTCCATCCTAAAGGAGATCAGTCCTGGGTATTCATTGGAAGGACTGATGCTGAAGCTGAAACTCCAATACTTTGGCCACCTCATGGCGAAGAGTTGACTCATTGGAAAAGACCCTGATGCTGGGAGGGATTGGGGGCAGGAGGAGAAGGGGACAGAGGATGAGATGGCTGGATGGCATCACTGACTCAATGGACATGAGTTTGGGTGAACTCCAGGAATTGGTGATGGACAGGGAGGCTTGGCGTGCTGCGATTCACAGGGTTGCAAAGAGTCGGACACAACTGAGCGACTGAACTGAACTGAACTGAAGAGAGAGGAAGAGGAATGGTTGGTGAGTTCAGCTTTTGTAACCTAAGAGTCCAGCAATAGAGGAGTGGATAAAGAAGATGTGGTACATACATACAATGGGACATTAACCTGCTATAAAAGAGAAAGAAATAATGCCATTTGCAGCAACATGGATGGACCTAGAGATCATCTCATCATCCTGAGTGAAGTAAGTCAAACAGAGAAAGACAGATACCATATGATGTCACTTACATGTGGAATCTAAAATATGATACAAATGAACCTATCTACAAATCAGAAAGTGAAAATGTTAGTTGCTGACTCTGCGACCCCGTGGACTGTAGGCCACCAGGCTCCTCTGTTCATGGGATTCTCCAGGCAAGGATATTGGAGTGGGTTGTCATTCCCTTCTCCAGGGGATCTTCCTGACTCAGGGATTGAACCTGGATCTCCCACATTGCAGGCAGATTCTTTACCATCTGAGCCAGCAGGGAAGAGCTACAAATCAGAAAGGGATTCATTGACATAGAAAACAGCTACCAAAAGGGGGAAAGGGCTGAGGGGAGGGATAAATTAGCAATTTGGTATGAACAGTTACAAACCACTACATGTAAGATAGATATGCAAGGTCCTATTGTATTGTTTATATCTTGTAATAAACCATAACGTAAAAGAAAAAAAGAGTTGAACTCTTGTTTCGCTTTAACCCTGAGTCCTCTCTTTAGGCCTGTGTTCTTTTGCACAGTATGTTCATTGATCTTCAACCCCTTTCACCATCTTCTCCTTTGGCTTGATACAGCTCCTTCCCCCAAACCTCCCCCTTTCATAATTATTCTGCATCTGCTTCCTATCCCAATTATGCAGGAAAATTTTGTCCAACATTATTTTCAAAAGTTGGCATCATGAAGACATTGGGACTATTCTCTATCTTGGACTCCAGCCACTGAGAGCACTGCTCTCACCTGAACATTGTCTTCTATGCAGCTGCAATCTATTAAAGAGACAGACCAAGACCTTTAAGCCCTTTTTGGCACGAAACTTTTTGGTCCTGCAGGAGGGTCAAGCTGGAAAGAAAGGACCCGTAAGACTTGCTGGGAAACATGAATAAACATCACTCTCCTCCTCTGCTCTCCTTGTAGCTCCCTGGCATCACTGTTCCATCAGATCGTACCCAGAAAGTTGCTTGTTAAAATGGTGGAGGTGATCACTGCGGACTGTCCAAAGTAACTTATTACGAACAGTGAAGGTAGGCTTGCGTACTATCTATTTTTAAAAAAAGTGAATTGGAGCCAACTAACCTGTCCTATCTTATTGTCACTCTCATAGCAAGAGAACAGGATGAAATTACCACTCGCTCCAGTGTTGGGAATTTCAATGAACCTTGAGTATCCCCTTGAGAGCCGACGTGCACGGCAGCCATTGTGTGATTTGACAGAAAAGAGATTGAGGGTTGCTGACTTAGCTGCCTAAGGACAGCGGTGTGCAGGGGCTCAGAAGAAATACAGGGCACCCTCACTGCCTTTGCAAAGCTTAAAATGTTCCTAGAGACTCCAAACGATAGGCCAATCTAATGGTAGCATTTTTCAGTGATTACCCTCCCCCTCTTAAAGCCACTTTCCCCTGCCTCATCTCACACGCAGTTATTGATTGGTGCCCTCATCTCACACACAGGTATTGATTGGTGCCCACAGTTATTGGGTGCAAGGAATGGGACAAAGCAGCCTGCGGAAGAAGCAATGGCAGCGGCTCAACTGGAAGGGTTCACGGGCAGGAATCTATTGGCACAGATCTTCTTTTCGCCCACTGGCCTCAGATGAGAACAATGATAGCATCATCACCACCAACAACAATGATATAGCTGACACATAATGCCCAGTTCCTGTCTGCCAGGCCTGTCTTCTCATTTAACTTCACCACAACCTTGAGAGACTGGTTCTCCGAACTCCTCACTTTCACAGATCAGGAAGCCAAGACAGAGAGGGAAGTGTAACCTGTTCATAGTCCCCACCAGGAAATAATGGAGGCTGGATTTCACATGCAGCCTGGCTTCAGACTCTTGTCTGAATCACTCTTCTTATAAGAAGATACAGGCAAAGGAATTGTCTTCAGTAGGTGGGTAGAAAAAATAAATATTCTGAGCAGTTGCTATAGAGACAGCAACACCGAGGCTCTTGGTTACTTTGACAAGACCATTCTGGGGGGCAGAAGCGTGTGTTAGAGAGAATTCAAAAGAGAAATTTGGGACAAAAAATAAAACATTTTTAAAGAGTTTTGCCTCAAAGGGGAGCATTTCCTCACAGGTGGTAGAAGCTGAGAGTAAAATGCCCAGATATATGCATTAGAAATAAGTCTTTAATAGGTAGATGAGTGAGAAAACTACATTTGGTACAATTCTAATCTTTAATGTCGATATATGAGGCAGGCACCCAGGCTACCCCACAAAAATAAATCTTGTTGCTACTATTCCAGACAGATTATCTGCAGTGGACAGAGAAATGGTCTGGTATTATCTGCCATGTTCCTAGATTTTAACATATTTACCTTTGTTTTAGAGAGAAGTTTTAAGTTCTCTCTTAGCAAATTTCAGTTATAAAATATGGTGATATACATAGGGCTTCCCTGATGGCTCAGTGATAAAGAATTCACCTGCCAATGCAGGAGATGCCAGTTTGATCCCTGGGATGATTTTCCCCTGGGAAGACCCCCTGGAGAAGGAAATGGCAACCCACTCCAGTATTCTTGCCTGGAAAACCCTATGGACAGAGGAGCCTGGGGGCTACAGTCCATGGGGTCACAGAGTTGGACACGACTTAGTGACTGAACAACAATAAAATATTTCATATTTTCTGCATCTCTTCACTGTTGACACTTAGACACTTAGGCTGTTTCTACACCTTGGTTATTGTAAATGATTCTGAAAGGAATATGGGAATACAGATATCTCCTTCAATGAATGAATTTCCTTTGGATGTACACCTAGAAGCGGGGGTGCTGGATCACATGGTGGTCCAAGTGTTAAGTTTCTGAGGAACCACATGTGGTTTTCCGAGTGTACATGGATTCCCTTTTCTCCACATCTTTGCCAGCATTTGTTATCTCTTGTCTTTTTGATAATGGATATCCTCACTGGTGTAAGTATATATCTCACTGTGGTTTTGACCTGCATTTCCCTTATGATTGGTGATCTGGAACATTTTTTTCATGTACCTGACCATTTCTGTATATCTTCCTTGGGATACTTTGACCATCTTTTAATTGGGGTATTTGTTTATTTGCTATTGAGCTTTGAGTTCCTTGTATATTTTGGACATTATCCATTATTAGATATGGTTTGTGAATATTTTCTCCCATTCCAAATAGGTTGCCTTTTCAGTTAACTGATGGTTCTCTCTGCTGTGCAGAAGCTTTTTAGTTTGATGTAATCCCATTTGTTTATCGCAGCTTTTGTTGTCAAATCCAAAAGCTCAGAGCAAAAACCAATATTGAGTTGCTCATCCGTACGTATCTGCCAGGGTGTTACAGTGTCAGGTCTTATGTTCAAGTCTTTAATGCATTTTGAGTACATTTTTGTATAAGTTTAAGATAGGGGTCTGTCATGTTCCTAGATTTGAAACTGACAAAGACCAGTCCCATTTTCTGCCCAGAGTGCTGTGAAAACCAACACAGAACCAAATATTTCAATCTAAGTAAAAGTGTTAAAGCTTCCATTTCAAAAGATGAGGATTATCAGGACCAAGAAAAAATGTGCAGTTATAGCTGAGAATCCAGCCACAGGTAATCCCTGATTTCAACTGAGTCATTTGAAAACAAGTACCTAGAAGACAAATCTCTGTGATACCATAAGTGCTGAGAATAGCAAGAATAAATGTAAATCATATGCAAAACCTTACAGCTGGACAGGGTGTTACTGTATCTCCAATTATGTATGTTTAAGCAATCCATAGCTTTAATACTGCCTATCAATTAGCTTTTGATGAGTCATTACTATACCATCCTTCCCCCTTGGAGTTGAAATTAGATTGATTTTTCTAGCCTTGGGTTTGATTTCTATGTTTGATGAAGTATTTACTTTTAAGACCCACAGTTTCAAAATATCAATGCTTCTATTTATTCTCAGCCATAAATTATCCTATTTTAATTTTGAAAATTACAGTTGCTTCCAGTGGCTACTTTTGTTGTGAAGGTGTTAATTATTTTCTGGGCCTAAACTGTGATAGCTGGCCTCATTATTGCAGGTCCAACACTGAGCTCCGTTTATTACTGCTTTGATTTAGCTCCTCTGAGGGACTGACCTAAAATGCCTTTTATTTTTAAAGCTGAAGAATTTAATAGTGTGATTGGGTTGTTGCAACAGCTTTCCTAACCAGTGTCTCTGGTTTCACGTTCACCCTACAGCCCACAGTCTGTTCTTAGGGTAGAAGTCAAGTGAACCTTCTTGTGCAAACATCATATCATGTCACTCCTCTATTAAAACCTTCCAAGGGCTTCATTTCCCTTTGGAAAAAAAATATTTTTTTAAAATTCTTACCTGGATTTCTTAGGCCCTATGTGATCTAACTAACCTCGACTCCACGGCTTGAGTGAATCTCACATATACAATGTTGGTCAAAAGAAAACATGGCAAAGAAATACGCATGGCATTACTGCAAAACACTTTCTCAAAAACAGGCAAAACCATGTGTTAAAAATAATAATAGTAGTTATTTTGGAGGAGGAGGGAATAGTAGTTATTTTGGAGGAGTGAGAAGAAAAGGGAACAAGATTTCTGACATGCGCACAGTGTTCTATTTCTTGCTCAGGGGGTCTGCACGTAGTGTGTTCACTTTATGATAATTCATTGAGTTGTATACTTCCTCTACGTGCACCTCCTAGTAGATTAACTATACTTCAGTAAAAATACATGCCAGAGAGGGACTTCTCTGGTGGTCCAGTAAGACTCTGCACTTCCACTGCAGAGGGCGAAGGTTTGATCCCTGGTCTGGGAACTAAGATACCACATGCCGTATGGCGTGGCCGAAAAGAAAAAAAAAAGACAGTTGCCAGAGAGAGAATAGGAGGTGAGGAAGTGAAGATGGAAAGCATGAAACAGTTCTTTCAAGAAGCTTTACTCTAACAGAGATAGAGAAATGGAGCACTAACTGAAAGAATGTGAGGTCAAGTCAAAAGATTTTTTGAGTTGGTTTGTTAAAATGAGATATGTTCACTGTGCTATGGGATCTACCCTGTCTGAAGGACTCTCCAGTGTTCAAGAGGGAGGGGGTACTTGCTAAAGGGACTTAGCCTCTCATCCTCATCGAGAGGGGATGAGACCCAGGACTGGAGTAGAAGGTAAGTCTAGAAAGCAGCACAGTAGAGTACAAAGGATCAGACAATGACTGAATTCTATTAAGAGGAGCCTGGGTTCAGGGTAAGGGAGTGCCCGGGTCCCCACTGGGGATGTCAAAACGGTGGGAAAGGAACATGGGAAGCTTAGACTTCTGGTGGTGACTGTATTAAATGACATGGAAAAGTGGGAGAGATTATTACCTCTCTTTAGGAGTTGGTTTCAATTTATAGAGAAGGGGCAATTCTGTGTTGTAATAGGAGGAAGAAAATTGTATTTTTGTGCCCTTCTCATGTTCTGTATGGCCCATCTGGAGGAGAAGAAAGTCTTGAACTTACAATGCATTCCTAGATATAGAACTGTGGGATTAAAAGCATGTACATTTGAAATTTTTATGGACATTGCCAAAGAAGTGATGCAAATTCAAGCTCCTTTCCACACCTAGGACAGTTTTCTCCCACCCTCTTAACAACACTGTGTTAATGTTTATTATCTTTGCTAAATCTTGTAGGTGAGAAATAGCTCACTGTTATCAATGACTAGTGAACACATCTGTTCATATATTCACCTCCTTTACGTTTCATCTTTATGAAATGCTGTACATGACTTTTGCCCATTTTTCTCTACTTGTATTCTCCTTATTGATTTAAAGAGGTGCTTATTTTATTTTATTTTATTTTATTTTAGGGAAACCTGCCACTTGTGACTCATAATTGAAAATTTACAGTGTTCAAGAAACATGAAAAATTATACAGTGTATGTGTGTGTGTTTAATCACATGGGTCTGGACCTCATTGCTATTCTTTAAAATAAGTCATCACTACAGCAGAAACCAACACAACATTGTCAAGCAATTATCATCCAATTAACAATAAGATAAAAAAACAAAGAAGTCATCACTTCAAGTTTACAAAAACATTCATCTGTTTTCTTTAATGACTTTTGGGTTCAGTTTTTAAATTCCTAAATCTTTATTAGGAATTACTTTTGCTGAGTGAAGTAGGAATAAAGCTTTAGTGCTGTTTTTTTCCTCCCAGAGAGCTAGCAGTGGGCCCATCATTATTTCTGGGATAATCTGCTTTCCCGTAACATCCTTGAAATGCCGACTTTATCCTCCCTGATTTTGAGAGCACTCACCACTCAGTTCTAGAGGAGGCTCATCTGGATCCAGTCACAGGCTATCAACCTAAGGACTTCCCTCCCTCCTTCTTGGCGCATACACGACTTGGCATTGACTCCTCGGCTCTGAGCCCTAAATCTGGGGTTACATTAATCTGAGTCTCTTACTGTGTTTCAGGATCTTTCAGACATTAGTTTCTGCTTATTGCTATTGAGTGGAAGTAAACAAGATCAGCGAATAATTGAGTCCTCTTCCTACATTTATTAAAATAACATTTTTACCTTGTGAAAACTTTATTAACTTCCTGGAAATGGCTGGTTTTTGAGAATATTGGCTGATGGTAAATTATTCCTTTATGTGCTCACGCATTCTCTATCTCACCCTCTCTGTCTCTCGCTCCCTGCCCATATTCTATTCAAGTACTGAATACAATATCCCTCAGCAACATGACTGAAGCTACTCAGTTAACTGGCCATTAGAAAGAATCCTATCAGAATTATTAAAATAAAACATGTTTTACATATTTGCTTTCTGGAAGGTTCATATGAATGGGATTCTCAATTGCTGCCAAGGCTGGAGAACTGAGGTCTTGCAGTTATTGGTGTGTGTGCTCTCTCAATAACCTTTCATAATCACACCTGACTTTCCCACAAACGAGAAAGTACTCTTGTCATTACACCAGTAATAGCACCCTTTCCCCACTCAGGACCCTGAGTAACCCCTCTCTCACCTCTACTAGACCTGCTCTCACTATTACCTTACCCTTAGTCTTACTGCTTTATCTGGTGCCCGGCTCCAGTGATTTTTTAACCAGACAGGACCAAGACCTCGATGCATGGGTCCCGTTAAGGTATACTTCCCGTCCTCCTTCCTGGCCAAAATTCTCTAGTTCTTTGTCTGAGTGATTCTGGCATGTTCCTTCCACTCCGTAGCCCCCACCTTCTCTGTTGCTCAGTGCAACTGTCCAGTTATATCTCTGCCAACTCAGATAGCCACCAGGTAGCTAGATCCGCTTGGAGAACAACACACAAACACATGCTGACTGGTCTTACTTTAGATTCACGACTGTGTTCCTCAAGTGAACCCTTTCATGCACAGCAACCCCACGCTGCAGGGTTTATTCCCTCTCCTGCTCTCCTGGAAAATCACTTCAAACTCCCTCCTCTCCTCTCAACCTTCCATGACTCCCACCATCACATCTGTAATCACTCCTGCACCAGAGCGCAGAGGGCAGCCTCCCCTCTATCACCCACCACTGGCTGCACTGCTCTCACCTGAACCACCCTCTGGCCACTCCAGAACATTTGCTCTAGCAATTACCCTTCATTTCTCTTCCGTATAAATCTTTCATCCTTTATAGGATCATTTCTATCGGCATATGGTCATGCAAAAATTTCCCCTGTTTGGGGGGTGGGTGGGAAGGGAGGCTCAAGAGGGAGGGGGGTATATGTATACATACAGCTGATTCACGCTGTTGTGCAGCAGAAACACAACACTGTAAAGCAATTATCTTCCAATTAAAAATAAATTAAAAAAATTCTCCTGCCTTAAAAAACCCTATTCTAACTCCACACGCGCCCAGCAACCACTCCAGGCCTCAACACCCACTTTGGAGAGCTGTCTGCTTTTGTCTTCTCTCCATCTTCCCATTTTCTCATGGAACCCTCTAATCCCGGGGCTCCCCAGGTGGCTCAGCAGTAAAGAATCTGTCTGCAATGCAGGAGACCCAGGTTCAATCCCTGGGTAGGAAAGATCTGCAGATGGTGACTGCAGCCATGAAATTAAAAGATGCTCGTTCCTTGGAAGAAAAGCTATGACCAATCTAGACAGCATATTAAAAAGCAGAGATTTTACTTGACCAACAAAGGTCCGCCTAGTCAAAGGTATGGTTTTTTCCAGTAGTTAAGTATGGATGTGAGAGCTGGACTATAAAGAAAGCTGAGCACCGAAGAATTGATGCTTAAAAAAAACACAAAAAACGAAAAAAGAAAATGACAAATTTAATTTAAAGGAAGAAACCCAGAAATTGTCCAAAAAACAGTGGAGCAAATAAACTCCTGAAAAAGCTCTGTATCACGGTGATCACATTTATTGGAAGGGTTGGAGAAAAATAAAATGCTGTTTAGCTGAAGAATCTGAGTTATCTACAAATCAACTTATTTCAGGAGTGGAAGAATTCTTAGTTATTTCTTAGTATCAAAATGTGCATCAATATCTCTTTTGAGTATCTTTCACATTCAAAGAGGCAATCACACAGTATCGCTCATTTTCCACATGATAAACTCTTATATCAGTCAACTCTCAACAGCGGGGCAACTAGCACAACATTGTCTCCCCAAACAAAGAGCATCAGAATATTCCATTTTGTTGATTTATATATCTCTTCATATGTTTCTTCATCAATTTCTATAGTTGTCACAGTTTCTTCCACATCTCCCAATATCATATTTAAATGCTGATCATAAGCATGTAACCTGCCTCAAAGCTCTCTGTCATTTCTCATCTTCACATAGACTTGCTCATTCAGGCTGAGCCTGATGAGATCCAGGGGCTCTTCCACAGTGTTGGTAGTTGGTTGCTGGTCCACGTCGTCCACCATCTTTCAAATCCTTGAATTGATGCTTTTGAACTGTGGTGCTGGAGAAGACTCTTGAGAGTCCCTTGGACAGCAAGGAGATCCAACCAGTCCGTCCGAAAGGAAATCAGTCCTGGGTGTTCATTGGAAGAACTGATGCTGAAGCTGAAACTCCAATACTTTGGCCACCTGATGCGAAGAACTGACTCATTGGAAAAGACCCTGATGCTGGGAAAGATTGAAGGTGGGAGGAGAAGGGGACCACAGAGGATGAGATTGTTGGATGGCATCGCTGATGTGATGGACATGAATTTGAGTAAGCTCCAGGAACTAAAGATAGACAGGGAGGCCTGGGGTGCTGCAGTCGATGGGGTCACAAGGATTTGCACACAACTGAGTCAGTGAACTGACTGACTGAGGGAAGATCCCCTGGAGAAAGAAATAGCAACCCACTCCAGTATTCTTACCTAGAGAAACCCATGGACAGAGGAGCTTCATGGGCTACAGTCCACAGGGTTGCAAAATGTTGGATACAACTGAGTGATTAAAACCATGAACCACCACCCCAATCCAGCTTCTGTGCTCACCAGACCTCCCAAAGCAGGATTTTCATTAACTACTTTTCACCACCCAAGATAAAGCACCATCCTCACTTGCCTAAAGCGTATCTCACTGATCTTCTCTGGCTTTTGTTCCTGGTCCCTGCTCTGCCCAGTGCTCAGACTGGTCCTTTCATAATGCACACTGGGTTCCATACCTCCTCTGCTCTCCCTTCCTTTGGGAAGAAACCAAAGTCCTAACAGTGGACTTTGAGGATGGACACCGTGTCGCTCTCCACCCACCCCTCCTTCGCTCCACGCCAGCCTCATGAGCCTCCTTTGTTGCTCTTCACACACAAGCCTGTTCCCACCTGGAGCCTTAGTGGTCCCGGTGCCTTCTACCTTAAATGCTCTCATCTCAGATCATAGAACGGCTTGCTCATCTTCCAAGTGATGCCAGCTTCTCAGAGTCTCCTGTGTCCTCCCTGTCTGAAATAGCATCCCAGCTCTACCCTGCCCCAGGTTCCTTCCTTCCTTCAGGTATGTATCACAGCCAACTGACATGTGGCATTTTATTTTATGCATTCCCCTACCCCCGCCCCAGCCAGAACCTAAGCTTCTTGAAGTTAGGGAGTTTGCTAGAACAGGGTCTGTTACACAGAGGGTACTTGAGAAATATTTGTTGGCTGAATGTGTCATGCAAATATATTTTCATAATTCTGCAAAGACACAATTGACATGTTTGTAAAAATTAAATATGGGGGGAAACCCCCTAAATTCATGTCATTGGAAAATTAAATATATTTTGAGGTAGTCTGAAACACAGACTATAAAATGTCAAGTATTAAAAAGGATGGAAGTCTTGATATCCAGACATGAAAATGTCCACAAATGAGTTGAGGGGGTGGGGAGGAGTGCAGAACAAGAGAATATGATCATAATCCTATAAATCTCAAGGTTTCTCCATTCGCACAGCTCACGTTTTTCTGTAAGTCTGGAAGGAAACTCACCGATTTGTCAAGGGTGATTACCTCCAAAGAGTAGGATTTCAAAAGAAGGGAGAGGGATTTTTTACTGTTTTATATAGTTTTGGTTTAGATTTTATAAACCCAAACCACTTTATCACAAATTAACATATTATTTCAAAAGAAACCGTTGATGAATGCTTGTTGCTGGTGTTTGTGGAAGAGGCAGGGAAGTGGAAGTTAGGGGGGAGATGCGCCAGGGGAGACGCAAGCTTTCAGCAAATTGGGACACAGCACAGCCTGTGGACTAGGACCCGCAAGGCTGATGAAACAGACATTTTATTTGCTGAGCTCTGACCACGGGAAAGGTGCTATCCTTAGTGACAGGTCCCATGCCTTTTCTCAAATCCTCAGAACAAACTTAGGTATTAGCTCTAGAGCTCTAGCTCTTGCCTAACTAGCTTAGGCAAGTTAGGTATTAGCTCTAGCGCAGTGGTCCCCAACCTTTTTGGCAACAGGGACTGGTTTCAGAAGCGGGGGCTGGGGATGGTTTGGGATGATTCAAGGGCATTCCATTGACTGTGCACTTTATTTCTACTGTTATTACATCAGCTCCACCTCAGATCGTCAGGCATTAGATCCCAGAGGTCAGGCAACCTCTCCTCTGTAGGATGAGGAAAATGATTTCTCAGGATCCCTGAGTAAAGCCCAGAAGCCTTGGTGCCAATTCAAATCTATTGCTGCTTCTCACGCAGGCCAGCCCCTGTGGCTGGGGTGACGGAAGGGCAATTGGGGTCTGGAGATCCCCAATGCTGGTTCGGGCTCAGCAGCCTAAGGAGAAGCCACATGAACTCTTGTTCCCTTCCTGCTTCTATATTGCTCCACCTGAGGCTGGCGGGGGAAGATCCTGCCCCAGAGGAGTCAGGACCTCATATGTCACAGGTCAGGGGCCAAAGGAGCCCCACAGCTCAAAGGAAGCCCAGCATCCTCCGTGTTTAGCGTCCCGCACAGCTGGGAAGGATGCTCTGCAACACGTGGAGAAAGCTGATTCTCCTCCTGCTGGGCATGCCGTCCTGGTGGGCGGAGGCTGCGGGCAGGGGCGGCTGAGCTCTCCTGTGGGCCAGGAACCTGATAAACATTATCTTCCATCCTCCCAAGGATTACCGCTACCTCTATTTTACCGAAGAGGTAATTTATGTAAATACACGCAGCTAAGAAGAGGTGGAACTGCGCTAGGATCACGTGGCTCGCACGTCTAACTGCGTGCTCTTCCCAGGACGCCAAGCGCTCTCTCTGGGTGGCCGAGGGGCCCACGTGTAGGTGCCCAGTGCCCGGAGCCAACGAGCAAGCCAGGGCATCAGGCGTGGAGGAGGAGGCCATAAGGACCAGGAAGATGGCAGCAGGAGGGTTGTGTTTCGGGAGCCTGGCCCGGCCAGGGGAGGATCGCAATCACCAGCGTTCAGCTGTGCCTTTGTCTAACTGGGAGCACAATGTCTGTGTGTAGACAGTGAAAAACAATTTTCAGCTGGAAGCCTGACCTGGCCTGGCGAATGGGATCTGATTAGCGTTTTTGAACTCTGATTAGCGTTTGAACGAAATACCCAGATGACAGAAAGCCAATCCTAGTAGCGGAGACTTAACGTTTTTTACTCTCTTTCTCTAAGGCAGTCAGGCACCTTCTTTTTGCAAACTACTTTGGGCCTCGGATAAGCAAATCATTTCTACAAGCACCCTCACATTCCCCTCCCAGAAACCAGGCCGGAGGAGGTGCGTACTGGGAGAGTTAATTTACATCACCGGCTGCTGGGCTGGAGAAGTGGGATCCTTTTCCCAGCCTCACTGGACCAGGGCCAAGGGCAGATCCCTTCACGTGATCTCCCTGGGCCAGCTTCTGGAGCTGACGGAATCCCGCCCCTGACAGCTGAGTTTTTATTGCCCCTTTTGTTGTAGGTTCTCCATTTTAGGGAGAATTGATAGCTGAGGCTAAGAATAAACACATTCTCTGCCAGTCAGATTCTGTGGGGAGGTTTTTTAAAAGGACCTGGCCAGCAATAATATTTACTTTGAAACTCAGCTCTTGCTTCACAGCGTGAGGGCATGGGTGGTCAAGAAAGGAATTCCCTTCTCCGCATACAACACTTCTCACCCGTCTCAAGAAAGCTGGGGAGTATTTGGAGCTCCAAGTAAATTCTGCAGTGGTTTCTTGGTTGCCTAAGATTAGGATTAACCCTTTAAAAAGTCTTTTTATGCCAAGACGGACTTCCCAGGTGGTTCAGCAGTAAAGCATCTGCCTGCCAATGCAGGAGACCCAGGTCTGATCCCTGGGTCAGGCAGATCCCCTGGAGAAAGAAATGGCAACCCACTCCAGTATTCTTGCCTGAAAAATCCCATGGACAGAGCCTGGTAGAGGCTACAGTCCATGGGGTCACAAAAGAGTCAGACACAACTTAGTGACTAAACAGTAAGAACAACAATGCCAAGAGGATATTTTCATAATTAAACTTTTCAAAAATTGATTTTTCTAAAGAAAAAAATTGGTATCTAACTCTTTCTCTTAACTTTTATCAATGGCTTCGAGGCATTTTTGTCCAGGTCCTGACTCACTAACCCAGTAAGAGTTTAACTTCTTTTCACACTGAAATCCTTTAGCATTTTTTTCTTTTTGGCCACACCACGCGGCATGTGGGATTCTAGTTCCCTGATCAGGGACAGAACCCAAGCCCCCCACACTGGAAGCATGGAATCCCAACTCTTGGCCTGCCAGGGAATTCCTAGCAACTTAAATCATTATTTCACTAGTTAAATGTCATGAAGGATAGTTCAGTCACAGTGCTCCAGTAGGTGACGAAAATCAATGCTTCAACCACGCTGGCCACCTTTTTATTATAGTAAATAAAATCTTTAAGTATTAAAACTAGTAATCCCACAGGGAAACTCCTATGGATTTTCCTACTCTTAATGCTTTAGAAACAACATATTTGGGAATGTTAGAATACCAGAACATGAGATAACTAGTATTAGTCCAAACCAACAGATGGTGGGGACGGAGGCGGGGGTGAGTTTATTCTTATTTCTGTGAACCTGTCCTAATATATACATGGCTGTGGGAGAGATTTCCCACTTCCCCATAGTTTTCAGCCCAACACTGAGATTAACTTTAGGTTTACGGAGAAAATAACGTGCAAGGAGTTTTCACGGTATTTGCCAAGTTGAGACCTGTTATTGGAGATTTAAAAATGGTGTGGAGTCTCATAAGTCCTAAGTCACAGAATTTTTAAAACTTTGGTTATTTTGAAGAACACAAGAAAATAGCTTGAGACAGGATACAGGAGGGGGAATTCAGTGTTTTAGAAAACACACCACTGCCAACACCCTCACATAGCCTATCTGGGGAAGTGAGAAGTGGAAAGGAATTTCTGTCTGCAAAGACTTCTTGGGATAGAAGGTTTAGCAGACATCTTTTCAGAACCAGTGTTATCTGTGCACATTAGAAGTCTATTTCACTGCAGTACTCAAGCCCACCTAGTTTACAGTCTGACCTCTTCTTCAAACAATGTTTGCTTTGAGCAAAAATGAAAAATGCTTTTTTCTTGAGTTTGATGAGTAAAATTCAGCAGCATACAACATACTATGTAATGCAGTTTTGTGTTTGTGTGTGTGTATCTTCCTGTTTTTTGTTTTCAGAAAGGATATTATTCTGGGATGTTAAAAATCCCACTTGAAAAACAGAGATAAGAGGTTTCTCTGTCTTGCACAGGGGTGTCACGTTTCCATAGCGATGAAAGCAGCTCTTGATACCTGATTAACCAAGGGCTTCCTGTTTCCTCATTCCATGTAATAGGGAGATAGGCAAAGGGGAAAACACCAGGGATAGAAAATTGCAAAGGCTCAGATCTGGTCTCAGGGATTTTGTGATAATAAGTATCCAGAGACATGAGATGTTTCCTGGTGTTAGTTATCTTGAAAAGGGGGCTTTCTGCTTTTAACAATCCCTGTACTTTTACAAACATAAACATTTAATAAACTTGAGAAAGCACCTCCCTTCATATAAATTTTTATGCAATCAAGATAAGCGCAAGTGAGCCAAGCAGACCTCACTTTCGTGGTTTTCACTCTTCTTAGTTATTTCTACTGAAACATCCCTGGGTCCTCTCCCGGAGACTTTGAATTGCCCCATAGCTATGCTCTGACCTGATCATCGTTTTAACTTACCAAAGCAGTTTCTGAAACTCATCTCCTTAGCAAACCTTTTTCCATCACCCAGTGAGGCAGTAATGATCCTCTCCCATGAGCTTCAGAAATTGGGAGGCTGTGTTCTTCCTGCTTCGTTCCTTGACATCTGCTCTCAAGACACTTCACTAGCACATTATAAATCTAAGAGCGGGCTTCCCTCATAGCTCAGTTGGTAAAGAATTTGCCTGCAGTGTAGGAGATCTGGGTTCGATCCCTAGGTCAGGAAGATCCCCTGGAGAAGGAAAACCGACTAATAAATCTAACAGTGGCCCTCAAACCTGGCAGTGCATCAGAATCATTCTATGCTGATTACTGGGCCCTGTTCCAGAATTATGGAACCAGAGCCTCTGAGACAGGAGCCCCCAGATGCATGGTTTCCATAAATCCACAAGCGCTTCAGGTTTAGAAGTTGATGACGTTTTACTATGTCTATTCTGTTTCCCTGGTGGCTCATATGGTAAAGAATCTGCCTGCAGTGCAGGAGACTCAGGGTTTGACCTCGGGGTTGGGAAGATCCCCTGGAGAAAGGCATGGCAACCCACTCCAGTATTCTTGTCTGGAGAATCCCATGGACAGAGGAATCTTGTTTATGGTGTCGCAGAGTTGGACATGACTGAGCAACTAACACTTTCACTTTCTACATTCTGTTTCATGTCCCCTCTGGGCATCTGCATCCGTTTGTGTGCCCTGGGTGTTTTTAAGGAGGGTAATCATATGCCAGCAACATCTTGAGCAGTGTTGTTGTAATGTGAATTCCTTGGTACTGCCATGACCAAGCTTGCCAATCTGACCGTGGGATACGCTGCCTGGGAATATATATTTTAATGTGCTGCCACTCTCCATCCCGCAAGTGTGGGGGACAAACTGGAATACCCATAGGGACTGGGCAAGCCATTTCAATGAAGGAAGCAAGCTGGGTGAGATGTGACTAGAAGGAACCTGATGCCCAATATAAAGGGCCATGTACTACTTACCTGAGCAATGTGCTGCTAGTTTGCCAAAGCAGAAATACATCCAGTATTGCCTATGTTTTAAATTTTTCAGAAGCCAGAAATTCAGAGAAATTTAATTTCTCACTGGGGTTGGGGAGGGGGGAATTGGATGAAGGTGGTTTCAAAAGGAACAAACTTATAAGATAAATAAGCACTAGGGATATAATGCACAGCATGATTAATATAAATAACCCTGATGTATGTTATATATCAAAGTTGTTAAGAGAGTAAATCCTAAGAGTCATTATTGCAAGGAAAACTGTTTTTTTACTTCGTTATCTATATGAGAAGATGGATGTTCCCTAAACTTACTGTCCTCATCATTTCATGATGTATGTAAGTCATTATGCTGTACACCTTACACTTATACAGTGTTGTATGTCAATTACACCTCCATAAAACTAGAAGAAAAAATAAATAAAACAGTAAACACAGCCACCACAAGCAAGTTGTACCCTCTGCCTTAGAATTCTACCCATGTCTCAAAACTGGTAACTTGCAGTGTCATGCGACACTTGGGGCCTGACCGAGTGACTTCTTATGATGAACTGTAATAGAATTGCAGGGTTAGAAGGCCCTCGTTCATCACCCAGGCCACCATTTAACGACTGAATCCCCACCTCCAGCCACATTTTCCCACCTCAGGATGAAGACACCCTAAACCATCTCTCACTCTAATCCCTGCCTCTCTGTGTGCGCAGATCTGAGTGTTTTTTGGCCACCTCCATTAGGATACCATATACGCACCCAACATAGCACATTCCCAGATGAAACTGTCATCATCCAACGCCATCCCTCCAAATGCTCGTTTCCCTGTGTCCCCCCAGTGAGCTCAGTGTGATCTGTCCAGCAACCAAAGCCCAGGACCTGGGTGTTATTCTTACTACTTTGCCCTCCTTCACAACCTCTATATCGGATGATCTACCACCTCTTACTAATTCTTCCTTCTTAATATCAACCAAATTTGCCTCTTCTTGTCATTCCCATTGCCAGTGACTTATTTCAGGCCATCTCTTGTCTGAAGGCCAGTCCTTCCCCTGCCAAGTTGGTTTTAGCCCCGCTTTGATTCATTCTGGCCTTAACTCACCAAAACCAGAATGGTCACCCTAAAATGCAAATCTGATGACATCAATACCATGACAACAATGAGGACTAGTCAGAGTGCAAACAGGGCAACGTTAAATGGCCCTTGCCTGTCTCTCCCTGCTCCATTCTTCCTCGAGCCCACGCCTGAACTCTCTTCACTGCCACACAGAATCGCCTTCACTTCTCCAGGCATGTTACACTGTTTTTCCCTTTGTTCCTTCACAAATGAGGTTCTCTCTGCCTAAAAACTCATCTCCTGAACCAGTCCCCAAATCTCCATGGCTTGGCTTAGTTTATGCCTACAGCCCCTTAAAATCTTAGCTTAGTCACTGTTATAGTTGTGGTGATGACAATCATATGATGAATTAATATGTATTAAATGCTTACTATGTGCCAGGCACTGTTCTAAGAGCTTTCACATATTTTATCATTTAATTTTCACAACAAGCTCAAGAGATAGGTCATGTCACTCACTACCAGTTTTAAAGGAGAGCACAGACTGACAGGCTACAGTCCACAGCGTTGCACAGAGTCTGACATGACTGGAGCAACTTAGCACACACTCACAGACATCACCACCTCCATAGCCTCTTGTGAATCCCCAGAATGCTGTGTGCGATGCTTCTGAGACCTTCATAATTTCCCCCTGCATAGCACTCACTAAACTCTACTACAGTTCCAGCCAACCTGTCCCTCCCAGCAGATTCTAAATGCCTATATATAGAACACAAAAAAAAGACAATGCCTTATATAGTTTTCTCAGCATTTAAGACAATGCCTATCATGGGACTTCCCTGGCAGTCCAGTGGTTAAGACTTTGCTTTCCAACGCAGGAGGTGTGGGTTCAATTCCTGGGCTGGGAGCTATGATCCCACATGCCTCGGGGCCCAAAAAAATCCCAAAACATAAAACAGAATCAATATTGTATCAAATCAATAAAGGCTTTAAAAAATGGTCCACATAAAAAAAAAAGAAGTCTTAAAAAAAAAAAAAGACAAAGTCTACCAAATAAATAGAGAAAAGTTAATAAATAATGGAATGATTTTTGAGTTGTTCAACATCTGACTGTTCTCCATTGAACAGACAACAGTTTGTTTGAAAACCCTCCCCATTACTGCCATGTCTGTAAGCTGGGAGACCATCCAACTCATCTATTAGAAAAGCATGGCTGAGGGGCAGGAAATAAGTGTAAACAGAGTAGCGATACACTCTCTGTAAAAGCTATACCGACAGATGGCTAAGCATCTACTTCTACTCTTCCTTCTCTTTTGACTTCAAGTGGGTCCCTAAGTGCCTGACCATGTCTTCTGCTTTCCTTTCTCAGGATCATCACCCATGTTCAGATGCCTCCTTCCTCTTGGCTCCTCCTTCCCCCAGGTACCCATCCAAGTACCTGCTCATCCATCCATCTAACCAGCCAGATGGCTGACATGGAGGGTCTAGAGACTAGTACAGCTAAGTCCCTCTCCTCAAAGGTGTATCTCCTAAACTGCCTGGGCCACAGAAAGGGCTCAATAAACATTTGCTTCTGCCCCTGATCCCTATCTGGGGAAGGGACTGCTGTAACCATCAGTGTGAACCTGCACGCTGCCACTTTTTCTCAGCAAACTCTCTGCCCCTTTTTCATTGTGAAAACAACATTGCAATTGTCTCATGACCAGTCATCCTGACTTTACAAAGCAAAATTATGTTCTAGTTTTACAAGCTGAGGCCCAACTAACCTTTCCACCCCAGCTGACAGCTGAATTTAGTCAGAAGAGCATAATTTATTAAAAATAAAATTCATGTATTGGAAGTGATTTTGGACACTTGCATGAAGGATCATGGGGACCAGCACTGAAAAAAAGGAATCTGGCAGCCTCGTCTTCATGTAGAAACAGAAAAAAAAGGGGGATTGCCAACCACAGGTGGATAGGATGTGTGTGTCACCCTTCTAGGTATTATAGAATTCCAAGCCACAGCTGTGTCTCATGGTCCATGCATGTATTGAGGGAAATGCTGATGCAAAGAACAAGTCCCAGTATAAACTAAGACCATCTGTGAACACAGGAAGTCATCCCAGTGCTCAAAACAGCTCAACAGGTTCTCCTACAATGTCAAAGCCATTACTATTCCCAACAGCAAGAGTCAAGCACACGTTTATAATTAAAAGCACAGAATCTTAGTTAGAAACTTCTAGTTCCTTTATCAAGTTTGCCAAATATCTACAAATTCCATCATCTTGCCATCCTCAAAGAAAAGTCATACATTTTAACATGAAATGTAGGCTATGCCTAATTTTTAAACTGCTCAAAACTCTAGTAAAATTAATTTCCCTACACAGCACTACTAAAAGAGGGAACACGTATTTATTAAACAGAACAAAAACTGGTTATCATTTTCAGTATCAGAACTGAATATTTCCTTTAATAATAAAACGTATGCATAAGAACATTTCAGTGAAATATAAAACAAACATTTTTCTCCCCTTATTTCCAACCATCTTTCCTAATGCCCACAGGGAGAAGGAGATGGAAAACAAAGGAAAATCTGCTAATCTGTAATCTGAAACTAAAGATCCAGAAAGATGTTAGTTCTCATTTCACTCAAGGGAAGGTGAAATGCAAAGATAAGCACGTCAGTTTATTCATTAGTAGTCAAGTCAGGAGGTAAACACATCTCTCAAGTTAAGGTATCTTAGTGTGAATAATGAAGGAAGTGCTCTAAAATGCCAAATTTGGAAAAGATACCACCTAGAAATAAGTGACAGTAACTCACAGTGATACTAAAAATAAGAATCAAGTTGCATTATCTATACTTAGCAACATCAATGCACTATGTGGATCTTCTTTATAACGTACTTTTTGCATAAATTGTGGATCTTCTTTATAATGTACTTTTTGCATAAATTGTGGAATGTGTTTTGAGAACGAAAAGTGTCCAGGTCACCTAGGCCATTTGTTCTTAGAGCACCTTGGTTGGGGGAGATCCAAGTGTGTATGAAGCTAAGTATTAATAAAAGCCTATGGCTAGCTAGCACTCTTGCTGCCTGTCTTTCTACCTGCAGAAGCTTTAACCACATTTATCAGAAGCCATACAATGCAAACCCTTTTGATATTAGGTCTCTGGGTGTAGCTTTCAAGATCATTCTTTGTTCCATTCTTCCTGTATTGTCAAACGGCACCCAATAGGTGGTCTAGAGTGAATTTCAAACATGTGCTATTAATACGCCCAAAACTGTTGCTGCAAAGGTGAAAAAACAAAAAACACATTAATTGAATACTGGCCTGTTCTTACTCATAATGACACAAATGTGTGTTCTACGTCCTCAAGCATTAGGAAATAATTTGTAAAACCATGAACTCTTTAGGTGAATATGCCTGCAGGTTTTAAAATACGTATTATTCATAGTTACTAAACAATTCTCCAACAAAAACTTCATACAGTTAAGTGTAGGTCACAATTTAAAAAAATAATGTTGCAACCCTTTTTTTAAAAAATTTACTCTAGTTTTTGGACTGGTATACTAATGATTATTAGCAACAGTATTATATCTGTAGATACTTCATGCTTTAAAATGTCTAATGCTCTTTAGAATAGTTTTCTTATAATTATTTTTTGGGAAAGTCACTATTATTCCCACTCTATAGATGTCATATGGAAATAATGTCCCTACCTCAAATGACTGTCACAGGTTCATCAGATAACCCACATTAACATGTACGGTATTTGACACATTACTTACTGAGTGCTCAAAACATTATTATTAATATGCAAAAGTACTGATAGTTATATTAAGGTTATGAGAGTCTATTTTAAGCAGGCAAGTCTGGTTTGGGTCTTTCTCTGGAATTGGACAATTCTTGCCCAAAATGAAGATACCACTGTTTATATATGCTGAACCATCTGCCTGGAATGCTTTTCCCTTCCTCACTCACAATTCCTAACTGCTCTCCTGGGCTAATTCTCACTCTTCAGATCTCAGCGTAGTCAGTACTCCCTCCAGGGACATGCTGTCCTTAACCTTGCCCACATCTGCGTCACCCTGCGTACACTGGGGTCTCCCTCTACATGCTCCAATGCACATCACCACTGTCTGCTTCCATGTTTGCACCCTATGAGACTCAGCTTCAGCAACCCAGGGATCGTGGTCTAGACACTCCATTCTCGGTGGTTAGCAGAATGCTGGAACACAGTAGGTGCTCAATAAATATCTGTGGTATGCAGACACCTGGGATGTGAAACCAGCCTGGTTGGCATTTCAAGAACAGGTTTTCATAAAGTGTAAGTGACTGGGGCCTAGAGATAAAGCAGAACCCCGCCATGGGACCAGTAGAGGATGAGGCTGGTGGGGTGGGGAGCAGTGAGGAGGGGTGCTAAAGGAGATTAGGTTCCATTAGGTCACTTCCGGTGAGAGCAGCAAGGGCCACATCCAGACTGACTGTGGGTACCTAGAGAGCCATTGTGCAGCACCAGTGCCTGGGCTGCCTCCCATGGTCCCAGTCCGAGAGATTTCTAACCCAGAGCATCAGCAACAAAACGCAGGTCAGGGGCCCCTGCGGGCTGGAATGAAAGAGCCCGGTCTGACCCACAGATCCCAAGAGACTTACCAGACAGTTGGAGTGTGCTGTGCACGCCTGGCCCAACACAGAATTGCAGTGCTGAGGAAGAAACTTGGAGACTTTGGCTACAGCTGTTGGGAAACGCACTGAAGTGTTCTGATTTGTTACGGCAGCTGCGTCATAGGAAGGGACCACTTTAGAATAGTATCTGACAGCATGGAAGGAATTAAGAGACAGAGCTGTGCTGGGGATTCGGGTTTTATACACAGCACCGATAGCGTTCTCTGATGCAGAGCTGGACTGACCTTTAATGAAAGAGAGTATCCATCAGTATATGCAAATTGGTAACTCTGAACTACTATATCTGAAATAAATCACCCTCTATTTCATTTCCCCACGGTACAAACTTAAGATACTGCTACACTCAAATGCTGATGAAAACACAAAGTAAACTTTTTGGTAGTGACATTTAGTGTAATACAAACACTATAAATTAGTGTTCACTTGTCATTCTAAGACAGAGATTTTAGAGACACATCAGCTCTCTCTGCCTGTGTATGCCTGTGTGTGTCTTTCATCATAAAAAGTGACCATTTCTATGAAGCAAGGAAGAATGTTGGAAAGAAAAACTCCATTCAGCCACAAATAGTTTGGTCACTGATTTTTCCATCAGTGAGTGGGTTATACTGTTGTATCGCTCTCTTCTGTACAGTAACTAGAAGGCAGAAAAAAATGTTTAATATATAGTGAATGTTAACAATGTAGTCCGTATGCTGTGAATATTTATTTTCTTCTGGACACTAACAGAAATGAAAATAAAGGAATATAATTTTATATAGACTTTAAATACAAATGGACCTGGAATATTTGTGAAAAAAATCATTTCAGCAAAAGTGTACATAAATTTATGGAAAAGGACAAGTAAAAGCTACTTAATGAAGTCTAAACGCTGACTAAGATCAGCACTTCTGGTTTACAGGTCAGATTTATCACAGAAAGCAGGGGATCATAGGTGGCCACTTAACTTCTCTAACCTTCAATTTACTGGCCTAAGTGGTGAAAGTGCAATTTGAAAGACTTAACTGATTCCAACTGTTCCATTTGTCTTTCAAAAACCATTTTGCAACATGCATGGCCAGCTACACATGTGCTCATATCCAGCCCAAGGCAAAGTCCACAATAGAGAAAAATCCATATACAGGGATGCATTTTCTGAAATGCTATGTATAAAATCACTTTCCCCACAAACCTGGAAACACTAAATGTAGCAAGAAAACTATTCTCTAAATCATTGGATAAACTACTAAAACCATTAAACTGGTGATAAAGGCTGCATAATACAAAATCCAAGCGTACAGGACACAACGTTAAGTAAAAAAGTCAGAGACAAAATTGGAGGTCCGATATGATTACTACTATGTTGTTGTTGTTCAGTTGCCCCATCGTGTACAACTCTTTGTGACCCCACGGACTGCAGCAGGCCAGGCTTCCCTGTCCCTCAGCATCTCCCAGAGTTTGCCCAAGTTCATGTCCATTGCATCAATGATGCCATCCAGGCATCTCAGCCTCTGACGCCCTCTTCTCCTTCTGCCCTTGATCTTTCCCAGCATCAGGAACTTTGCCAATAAGACAGATGTTTGCACCAGATGACCAAAATACTGGCGCTTCAGCTTCAGCATCAGTCCTTCCAATGAGTATTCAGGGTTGATTTCCCTTAAGACTGACTGGTTTGATCTCCTTGCTGTCCAGGGGACTTTCATGAGTCTTCTCCAGTACCACAGTTCAAAGGCATTGATTCTTTGGCATGTTGCCTTCTTTACGGTCCAGCTCTCACAATCATACATGACCACTGGGAAGACCAATACTACAGAAGATTACTACTATAGTACTACTACCAAAAAATATATATATAATATATATATATATACACACATAAACATATATATAAAGACTTGAAAGAAATACATTAAAAAATGAAGTTATTATGTTAGCTGGGTTTTGTTATTCAGTTGCTAAGTCATGTCCAACTGTTTGCAACCCCATGGACTGCAGTACATCAGGTTCCCCTGTCCTTCACTGTCTCCCGGAGTTTGGTCAAACTCATGTCCATTGAGTTGGTGATGCTATCTGACCATCTCGTCCTCTGTCACCTCCTTCTCCTTCTGCTGTCAATCTTTCCCAGTACAGGTGGTCAAAATATTGGAGCTTCAGCATTAGTCCTTACAATGAATATTCTGGGTTGATTTCCTTTAGGATTGACTGGTTTGACCTCCTTGCAGTCCAAAGGACTCTCAAGAATCTTCTCTAGCACCACAATTTGAAGGCATCAATTCTTCGGTTCTCAGTCTTCTTTATGGTCCCATTCTCACATCTGTACATGACTACTACTAGCGGGTTTTTAGTAAAGGACTAATACTGCTTTCAAACAGAAGAATGTATATAAATAAAATCAGAATGAGGGGTTTGGTTCAATGACCTTCAAGGTCTCCTCCAGCCTGAACCTGACATAAGCCTATGGTCCTGGTGGATTTGTTTCTTCTTGGACCAGTTACTTTAGGTGATACAAAACCAAGAGATCCAGCGGCACAGAAAGGCCTGAATGCACAGCATGAGGAGAGTGTTTCAGAGATTCTGCAGGATATGAAGAGTGAAAATGCAGAAGTACTGTCTGTGTAAGAAGTAACACTGACAGGCATGTGCCTGTGGCCTGGCCCCTCTCTGATCTAATCTGGGCTGATTTAATCACTCTTTGTGACATTCAGCCAGAGCTACTCTAAGCAGTTTATCCATGGCTCATGGCTACTTTTTCCTTCTCTCCTTCCCTCCTTACTATGTCAGGAAAAAAAAGTCTAAAAGGACTAACAAACACCCTGAGGCTGATACATGAGCAAGGAGGGCTGTGTCCTATTTTGGGCCCCTTTCTCCTTTGACTTTTGACATCAATCCCAGTAACCCCATTTGTTCCTGGGTCTCCATTATGTCCCCACAATATGTACACAACCTCAATGACAGTGTCATATCTTTGCTATCACTACTAGTATTCGCTGAAAACTCAGATGACAGCTAGCATTTTAAACCAATGAAACTTTTTAAAATTAAGGCCTGCATATGACTTTTTTAGACATATGCTATCATGTACTTAACAGACTATGGTATGGTGCAAACATAATGTTTATATGCACTGAGAAATCAAACAATGTGTGACTCTATTGCGAAGCTCATTTTATTTCAGTGGCCTGGAAGAGAACTCACAATATATCTGCGGTCTGCCTATACACTCTTAGCACTGAATTAACATGAATACTTCCCTCGCTTTAGATTCTACTCACATAATACACACAGTCACTAGTGTGCTTGTCATCTGTGAGCAACATGAACTTTCTGGTGATGACAGTCAGTTTTCAGCCCACCCTCTGGGATAACACTATTCAAATGCCTGTGGCCAGCTGTGTCCTTCCAGCAGACAGCACCAGAGGACCCCGGGTGCAATCTTCCAGCTACAGCTCATCCCTTGGTTATGGCAGTGGCTGCACAGGAGCCCCGGCTGAGCAGGAGACGCCCCGAAGCCCCCATATACTACAGCCGCAGAGCAGCGGGCAGAGCTCACCTCTCACAGCTTCATCCACAGCATCCTGGGAGGCAGGAGCAGAGTACACATTCAAGTGCTCATCAGTCAGGACTCTGATGCCTGACGCAGGTGAGTGAGTGCTGCTCAGCGCACTGTTTTCCCTTAGAAGACAAAAAACATTCCTTAGGCATTTCTCAAAGAGGAGGATATGAACACTGTTGAGTTGAACTGCTCTTCTGTCATTCGAGTTCTAAAAGGCACAGAGATAAACTCTGTATTAAATATTAGAGCAAAGCATAGACTAGGACTCAGGATGGGGATTAAAGACATGAAGGAAAGGTTTACTTTTCCTTGTTAAGAGTTCTTCTTGGATTACATATTCTAATCAATTTAAATTAGGAAGCATTCATTTGGCACACCACCTTTTACACTAGAAACTTCTTTAAAGACTCCTAACTGAAAAAAAATGAGGCTGGATTGCCCTGGTCACAGAGGAATGCTAGAATCTATCATGCCACAAATGCATTGTCAGTCACCACAGGCACTACTTGTGAAGTCTGGTTTAAAGAAACAACAAAAGAAGTTAAGAGTGAGTCAAGTCATGAAGGGATCCCAGGCCTGAGACTATTATATATTTTATCCACTATAATTCAATGATGCACATCAACAAAGGGAAAAGTTCACTGATTCTTAGTAGATGCCCGAGTTCTCAGTATGGGTGGGTTCAGTGCCTGTGTTATTTCTAGCATTAATATCAGAGAAAAATAACAAGGCAACTTTGGATTCACAAGATTCAGACTGTCATACCTTTGTGCCATAATCGTGCCTGGGACGGATAGCTGGATGGGCATTTGTTGTTTCTTACAAAATCTCCTATTGCTCTGAAGTACTTCTGTAATCTAAGAAACAGACAGACAGAGACCTACTTTATCAATACATAGCTATAGATGTTTTTCAAAATATACAAACAGACATACATTTCCAATTATAAAACAGAAAGAAAGGAAACTGCAGCATTAAAGCATTGTCTACGAGGATAAAATTCAAGGGCTTGAGAGTTGCATACCTGGGCCATGATGGCTGGAGGGATCTTCTCCCGGACAAACTTCACGTAATCAACTGTGGCCTCGAGGACGGAAGCTGCATCATTCTTTCTCCCCCTCATATACGGCAGCAGGGTGCGCAGCTGCTCACAGCAATACCTGATTCGTTCTCTAAGCAGAGAAGTGTGACAAGTAAGGAATAATAAGTCTACTTTCTTCCTGTCACAAGGACAAACAGTCTTCCTCCTGGGTCTGTTTATAAAGGAACCAGCCTCTCCCTTTCTGATGTCCGATTCAGAGAAAGACCATGTCCCCACAAGCCAGCAGGCCCCTCCATGGCCCCTGGAATCCCAGCTTCATGGGGCACCAGCTCACATGCTGCCAAGTATAGTGTCTGTGCTAATGGCAACCCAGCTCACTCATCCCTGTGGGTGTGCAGGATGCCCGGACACTGAGGACACCAGAGAACACCCCCTCTGCCTATGGAAACCCACTGGCGACGCAACCCTCAGAGGAGAGACTCACACACCACACAGGTAAATCCTTTTGTGACCACACGAGAGACAACTGGAAGACAGAGTCCCTGGGATAGTCCCGTCACTCTGATCCGGACCACATTTCCAACAACACACAACTAGCATCCTGAAATACATAGGCTTTACATATGTTCTGAAAGGAAAATCAAAAGCCTGCTTCCTTTACACAAGGCGGGCACATGAGCAAAACAAAAAAATTGATATGCAAATGAGAACGACATCCAGGCTCATACCAGAAAGAAACCAACCTAAGTATTTCGTAGTTCTGAAGGGAAATACATAGGAAATGTAACACCAAATTGACCGAAGCCTTTGGAACCTTCAGTTATCCATGTTTTCATTTAATAAACATTCTTAAGCATGTTTTGTGCTGAATACTGCCATACTGACAATAAGTGGGATCAAAGGGTAGCTTTGCCAGTTTCTAGCTGGGATATAGGCAAGTTACTAAACCTTTCTGAACCTCAGAATGACAAAAATAAATGGATTAAAAAATCCACTTTGACATATAGCCAGTGAATGACTCAAATATTCCAGACCAGTGGGTGGTATTTTAATTGGACTTTAAGCTTTGGGGGTTCTGTGGAAATGTATCAGGGATGATTCTGTAAAAGGGGTGGAAGTGTCAACAATTTGACACATGGATGAAGGGCTTTGAAAGGTCATACACCCTTCCATAGGGTACTTTCACTTATAAGGATCACAAACACAGAATAAACTTTCTGTAGAATGATATCCATTATGGTAGCCTTTCAGTAAAATGACTTCCCTGTGGCTCAGACGGTAAAGCGTCTGCCTACAATGCAGGAGACCCGGGTTCAATCCCTGGGTCAGGAAGATCTCCTCGAGAAGGAAATGGCAACCCACTCCAGTATTCTTGCCTGGAAAATCCCGTGGACGGAGGAGCCTGGTAGGGCTACACTCTATGGGGTCGCAAAGAGTTGGACATGAATAAGCAACTTCACTTTCCTTTTCAGTAAAATAGGTAAACCAATCTAAAGACACAAAATAAGTGGATGCTTAAGTAAGCTAGAGGATATTAGTTCAGCAGAATATTATCTGGACGTGGAAAGGATATAAAGCCTACTGGGAAAAAATAGGGCATTTCTATAGGATATAAGTAGAAGATAGAAGAAGCATATAAAATATGATTACAGCCATTAGGGCCAAAAGAGACAATAGTGTCAATTAGTCATTATTTCTAGAGTGTTGGACTATAGAACATATTATTTCTTCCTTTTATTTTCTACATTTCCCAAGCATCTGTGGGGCACATATCACTTTTATAGTGAAAAATCATATTAAACATTTCTTCCATTAGGAAAATGTTCAAACATACAGGGAGACTGAGAGAATTAAAAATTCTTATTCTTTAAAAGCTGAAAGAATTAAGAATTTGTACAGGGAACACTTAAATACCTATAACCTGGAGTCCACAGTGAACAGTTACTGTCCATGCTTTGTCATATATGAATCATCCCACTGGCCAGACATCAATCCATTTCATTACACTGAAGTATTTCAAAGTAAATTACAGACTTCAGTACACTAAACCCCTAAACATATTATGAGCTACAGTTAAAATTATTTTATTTTCAGGTAAAAGTCACATAAAATGCGCCCATCTTAAGGGTGCCATTCTATGAGTTTTGATAATGCACAAAGCTGTGTGACACAAACCACCTCATTAACATTCTCATGACTCCAGAAAGTTCCTTCTGTCCCTTCTTAGTCAGTCTCATCCCCCGTAAAAGGCAACCACATTTCTGATATTTTTCCCTCTCACATTAATTTTTGCCTCTCTTTTAACTTCACATGTGTATTTTTATGTAAGGTTTCTCTTACTTACATAATGTTTTTGAGATTTATCCAAGATCATCTGTTATATCAGTAATTTGTTGCTTTTTATTAATAGCATTCCAAAGTATAAATATGCCACAATTTATTTATTCAGGCTCTTTTAAATCAGCACTTCCACTATTTCCAATTTTTGATCATTAGGAATAAAACTACTAGATCTTCTATACATCTTTTTGTGAATGCACATTTTTATTTCTCTTAGTAAATGTACAGAAATTGAATCAATGGGCTATTTTACAAATTTAGAAGAAACTGGCAGAATTTTCCCCCAAATTCTACCATTTTACACTCCTACCATCAGTGTATGAGAATCCCTGTTGTTCTAAATCTATGACAACATTTAACATTGTCAGTTTTAGTTTTAAAATATTGGACTTTCTGAGGTATATGTGGTAGTATCTCATGCTTTATAATGTGCATTTCCATGATGACAAATTACATTCAGCATTTTTTTCCACTGCTTATTAGGCACTTTATCTTCCTTTGTGAAGTGTCTGTTCAAATACTTTACCTATGCAGGTCTTTTTATTATTGAACTTTAGGAGTTCTCCATATATTCTAGTATCAGTATTTTATCAATATATTTGTTTTGCAAATCATTTCTCCCTGTCTGTAGTCTGCATATTTATTTTCTGAGTGGGGTCTTACGAAACCAAAAGTTGTAAATTTTGAGGAGTCCTAATTCTGTTTCTTTTGTGGTTATTGCTTTCTGTGTCATAAGGAACAATCGCCTACCCTCAGCTAGTGAAAACATTAACCTTTATTTTCTTCTAGAACTGTAGCTTTCAGTTCATTACCTATGAGCCACATTAATCTATTTAAATATAAATTCATAAAAAATTAATAAAAATTTGAATTCATTTCCTAAGTTGCAATATTCACATTTCAAATAATAATATGACTTGCAGTTACCTTCCTGGACAGCAGATACAGGCCATTTCTAACACTGCAGAAAGTTCTACTGAACAGTCCTATTCTAGAAGCTTTACAGCTCTAGCTTTATACAGTAGCCCTGTCTATACTCCATGCTGAATTAGTTTTCACATGATATGAGTAAGCGGTCAAGTTTCATCATTTGTTTCATATGGATGTCCAGTTGTTCCAGCAACATTTACAGAAAAGACTTTTGTTCCCCAAGTTGTTTGCTCTGGTGATTTGCTGAAAATCAAAAGACCAAAATATGTGGGTCTAATACTGGGCTATTGTGTTATATTATCTATCAGTCCATCTTCACTTTAGTAAAATAATTGATAAATGTAGCTGTATACTAGGTCTTAAAGCCAGGTACCTTACACACTCCAATTTTGTTAGATGTTTTCAAGATTGCTTTATTCTAAGGTCTTTTATATTCAGAGCCCTTTCCATACAGTTTTGAATTAGATTGTCAACTTTTTCCCAAAAAAAAAACACAAAAAACTACTCATATTACCTAGATTTGAATTGTATTTCAGTTTAGTGAGGACTGATGTCTTAATAACATAAATAGTTTAATTCATAATTATATATAATGCAAGACTTAGGTTTTTAGTTTATCATAGCAATATCTTGAGTGACCACTGTACAGATATCACATGTATTTTATGCATTTTTGTTCCTAAATATTTTTGTTAGACGTCTGTCTGAGCACTAGGCTAAGACCTCCTTGAAGGCAACAATTTATTTCTTATCTCAATTCTCCAATCATATTCTGGCACATTATACTCACACCTACTTGCTGAATGGCTAAATGAGTAGAATGAGTGAGTAGCATATCTTCCGTTGCCAGATAAACTAGTTTCACAGTGACGACTTTTTTTTTTGGCCATGCTGTACCTTTGTTGCTGCCTGCAGGCTTTTCTGTAGTTGCAGCAAGTGGGGGCTACTCTAGTTTCTGGTGCCCGGGCTTCTCTTGTTATGGAGCATGGGCTCTAGGCATGCGGGCTTCAGTAGTTGTGGTGCGTGGATTTAGTAGCTCCGAAGCACACAGAATCTTCCCGGACTGGGATCAAACCCACGTACCCTGCACTGGCAAGCGGATTGTTAATCACTGGACCATAAGAGAAGTCTTCACACTAACTTTTAACAATGCTATAAAAAACTATGAAATTCACGAAAGTAATTTCTTCCTACAAAGGAATAATGCTAAAAAAAAAAAGGGGGGGAGGCTGTATCAAAATTTACCTTCTCAGCTTTTCCTTGCTTGAATGAAGAAGAGAAATCTTTTTCCTTTTCTCAAAATTTGACAATGGAGCCTTTAAATCAAATCCAATGTTGTTTCTTAGAGATTCAGAGCTAGAAACAAGAGAAAAATTGTACCATATATTTAAAAGGAAAATTATGAGGCAATTGTAAAATAATCACCAAAGCATTAACCAAATGGTAAATGCTTTGATAGCATTAATTATCAAAGCATTTTACCTTATGTAACTGGTACAGAATATCTTATTTCAAAAGAATTTATTATTAAGATTATCATAAATTCAATCCAAAATTCTAAAAGATACCGATTAATAACAAATACAAACAGTACTAAAATATTCTAACCTCACTGATTATGAGTATTCCAAATTACATGACTGTATCTAAAGGTGCACTGCAGGAAAACAGCACAGAGGAGGAGAAGGCCAAGATACACTATTCCAGCTTGATCAGCAACTGCTGCAGTTTCCCTCCATGTAAAAATGCATCATTTAATGGATATTTTCTGGCTCTACCATTTTTCTAGATTTGATTTTAATTGATTTAAAAAATATATTTCCCTAAGAAACTTACAAATTAATATTATCTTCTTCATTTGAAGATGAAAAAATGACTTTCAAATGACTTCATTTGAAAATTTACTTTTATAGGCTTGTGAGGAAAAACAAAGATACAAGATGAGGAGGGCTCAAAAAGCAGTTTTAAGTAACACAAGCCTTCCAAAACCCTTCCCAACCTCAACTCTCAGAAAAAAGTTTAACACAGAAAATTTCTTTGAGGTTAAAATCTCTCTTTTTTTTTTTTTGAGGTTAAAATCTTAAGTAAGATAAAGAAAGCTGCTGTTAACTCTGCACTACTGAAGTAAGTGTATCCCTGGTTTAACCACACTTACTGGTTGCCAAGTCTCCTCCTTGTACAAAATAGTAGATGGTCACATTCTACAAATTCTGGAAGTGACTCAGACTTCTTACTGCCATCACCCATAATCCTCAGCACTTTTGTCCATTCTTTATAGTCAAATGCTCTATTTAAAAATCGCCTTGGAAATCAGCTTCAAGCGAAACAAAGAAATTCACGCATATAGAATTTTTATAAGCATTCAGTGTTAGAACTGAAAGGGTTTTAAATGGCCCTCAGTTCAATGGCCTAGCCTCTGCAGGTTTGAAGGCCAGTTCTAATATCCCAGAGGGACACAGACAGAGAGACTGTCTTTAAAGAGTCATTTTCAATAAACAGGGTGATAGTTCAGGAAAAGACATTGGGGAAAAGCATAGCAGCCGATGGATAACAGCTCAGGATTCCATTGTTTTAAAAGTCTGAACATCACTGCTTTTATTTAACCCAGTCTCTAGTTGAACATGTCCAGTGATGGGAGTGGGTAGTCTATCCCTTCTCCAGTGGATCTTCCCAACCCAGGATCTCCTGCATTGCAGGCAGATTCTTTACCAACTGAGCTACCAACTGAGCTATCAGGGAAGCCCCATGGGTAAGTTACTATCTGACAATTCAACCTGCTCCCCTGTGGTGGTGGACTGCTTCCTTATACTGAGATGGATATTTCTTTCACATGCACCCTCAGTGCCAGCTCAGGATTCTGAAATACAGAACAAGCTGTATCCTTCTTCCACAAAACAGATACTTTGTTTTGCATCAACCCCAGCACTGGAGCTGCTGCTCCACAATCAATAAACCCTCCAGAAACGTTTTTTAATGAAACGTACACAGTAAAAATTGCTATTAGGAAAAAGTGAAGGAAAAGAAAAAAAAACTAACCAAGCAAATACATTAGTAGAAAAATATCCCAGGTGTTCACTGCAGGACTTCTGCAGAGGCAACTCAGGTTGTTCAGGCTTCACAGAAATTTCATTCTTAACTGCAAATTAAAAAAAGGAACCATTTTAATTATAAAATCACTGGCGGGGATGATGTTAATCACACATGCAAGCTCTAATCAAAAACAGTTGTCATGTTTCACTCAATAGATTTTACAAAGCAGTGCTTTTAAAAAAAGTAATTTATAGATTTCAGCCTGTTAAGCATGAACAACTCGGGTGAGAAAGCAAAATTACAACACTACATAACGCTTACTCCACAGCAGCCTCCTTTAACCAGATTTTACTAATTAGTGATAGGTGTGCTTAAAATGCATTCAACTGAGCTTATTTATTATTTACAGGTAAATGTCAGAGGCAGAAAATGCATATGAGTCTTCAGCAAGCAGCTGGATTGTCAAAATAAAGCATCTGATGGTTGTGTTGTTTTTTGGTTTGGGGGTTATTCTTTTTTTGCTGTCTTGCAGCTGCTTATCCTCAGAGCAGAGATGAGATGACTGGTGAGATGTGGTTATGACCAACAGGAATGTGCTAGACAAGTGGAGATGAGCAGCTGTTCTACTTCCAATGAGAACCAAAATGAGAAGAGATTACCAAAGGACCCTGGTCCAGAAGGGTTACCATTTCTCTCCAAGGAAGAACTCTGACACTTGCAGTGGCTGGGAGCCATTAGAATGTTACAAAACAGACTCACTCATCTTCCCTCCATAATGAAGAACATTAAAAAAAAAATGAGAGGTGTACTGAATCTTGCATCATCTGGAGTATGAGCTTATCCATCGCAATCCCAAAAGTGTCTTCCACGTCCATTTGAAGAAAAATACCTTAATTTAAATAGATTCCTGCTTGTAACCCAGGCTTTGAAAAACCATAAATAGTCACTGATCAACAATGATTCCAGTGGAATTTAATTTCAGAAATTGGAGTCTGCCCTTTTACAAGCCATATTAAAACTAATTTAATTATCTTAAGTGTTCAGATGCTGGAAATACACATAATACAGTATAGATGAAGAATTTAGAAATGTAAGGTCTCAATGAAGCACTGAAACCAATTATCTGTATATAAAAATCTAAAAAAAAAAAAAACAGAAACAAAAAAGAAAGTAACACACAATAAAAATCTAAAACAGAAAGGATAACCACTCTATCAACTTAAAGAAGTAAAATAATTAATATACAAGTGTTTACCAAAGCACAAGACTCAAGGTTAATGGCACTCGTTTTTACCTAATCATACAATGACAAAGCATGAATAAGTCCATTTAAATGACTAAGGAATGATTTAGCAGCTACTAAAACAAACAACAAACAAAAAAAATACCCTGTGCTTAACTACAACATTGCATTTGTCCTTATGCAACACACTTTAAACCTTTGAAGACAAACTTTCTCCACAGGTAGAGAACATGTTTCCCTTTATTTTATTCACACTTGTTTTCTGCAGTTCTGTTCAGTTTAATTCAGTGGTATCTGACTCTTAGCAAGCCCATGGACTGCAGCACGCCAGGCTTCCCTGTCCATTACCAACTCCCAGACCTTGCTCAAACTCATGTCCATTGAGTCAGTGATGCCATCCAACCATTTTCATCCTCTGTCGTTCCCTTCTCCTCCTGCCTTCAATCTTTCTCAGCATCTTTTCTAGTGAGTCAGTTCTTCACATCAGGTGGCCAAAGTACTGGAGCTTCAGCTTCAGCATCAGTCCTTCCAATGAATACTCAGGACTGATTCCCTTTAGGATTGACTAGTTGGATCTCCTTGCAGTCCAAGGGACTCTTACGAGTCTTCTCCAACACCACCATTTAAAACCATCAGTTCTTTGGCGCTGAGCCTTTTTTATGGTCCAACTCTCACATCCATACATGACTACTGGAAAAACCATAGCTTTGACCAGATGGACCTTTGTTGGCAAAGTAATGTTTCTGCTTTTCAATATGTTATCTAGGGTTGGTCATAGCTTTTCTTCCAAGAAGCAAGTGCCTTAATTTCATGGCTGTAGTCACCATCTGCAGTGATTTTGGAGCCCCCAAAAATAAAGTCTCTGTTTCCATTGCTTCCCCATCTGTCTGCCATAAAGTGATGGCACCGGATGCCATGGTCTTCGTTTTCTGAATGTTGAGTTTTAAGCCAACTTTTTCACTCTCCTCTTTCACTTTCATTAAGAGGCTCTTTAGTTCTTCTTTGCTTTCTGCCATAAGGGTGGTGTTACCTGCATATCTGAGGTTATTGATATTTCTCCCGGCAATCTTGATTCCAGCTTGTGCTTCATCCAGCCTGGCATCCTGCATGATATACTCTGCATAGAAGTTAAATGAGCAGGGTAACAATATACAGCCTTTCCCAATTTGGAACCAGTCTGTTGTTCCATGTCCAGGTCTAATTGTTGCTTCTTGACCTGCTTATAAGTTTTTCAGGAGGCAGGTCAGGTGGTCTGGTATTCCTATCTCTTTCAGAATTTTCCAGTTTGTTGTGATCCACACAGTCAAAGGTTTTGGCGTAGTCAATGAAGCAGAAGTAGATGTTTCTCTGGAATTGTCTTGCTTTTTCTATGATCCAACAGATGCTGGCAATTTGATCTCTGGTTCCTCTGCCTTTTCTAAATCCAGCTTGAACACCTGGAAGTTCTTGGTTCACATACTATTGAAGCCTTGCTTGGGGAATTTTGAGCATTATGTTGCTAATGTGTGAGATGAGGTCAATTGTGTGGTAGTTTGAATATTCCTTGGCAGTGCCCTTCTTTGGGACTGGAATGAAAACTGACCTTTTCCTATCCTGTGGCCACCGCTGAGTTTTCCAAATCTGCTGGCATATTGAGTGCAGCACTTTCACAGCATCATCTTTTAGGATTTGATATAGCTCAGCTGGAATTTTATCACCTCCACTAGCTTTGTTCTTAGTGATGCTTCCTAAGGCCCACTTGACTTTGCATTCCAGGATGTCTGGCTCTAGGTGAGCGATCACACCATTGTGGTTATCTGGGTCATGAAGGTCTTTTTTGTATAGCTTTCTGTGTATTCTTGCCGTTTCTTCTTAATATCTTCTGCTTCTGTTAAGTCCACACCATTTCTGTCCTTTACTGTGCCTATCTTTGCATGAAATGTTCCCTTGGTATCTCTAATTTTCTTGAAGAGATCTCTAGTCTTTCCCATTCTATTGTTTTCCTCTACTTCTTCGCATTGATCACTTAGGAAGGCTTTCTTATCTCTCCTTGCTATTCTTTGGAACTCTGCATTCAGATGGGTGTATCTTTCCTTTTCTCCTTTGCCTTTCACTTCTCTTCTTTTCTCAGCTATTTGTGAGGCCTTCCTCAGACAACCATTTTGCCTTTTTGCATTTCTTTTTCTTAGGGATGATCTTGATCACTGCCTCCTGTACAATGTTACCAACCTCCATCCGTAGTTCTTCAGGCACTCTGTTTATCAGATCTGATCCCTTGAATCTATTTGTCACTTCCACTGTATAATCTTAAGGGATTTGATTTGGGTCATACCTAAATGTTCTAGTAGTTTTCCCTACTTTCTTCAATTTAAGTCTGAACTTTGCAATAAGAGTTCATGATCTGAGCCACAGTCAGCTCCCAGTCTTGTTTTTGCTGACTGTATAAAGCTTCTCCATCTTCAGCTGCAAAGGATATAATCAATCTAATTTTGGTGTTGACCATCTGTGATGCCCATGTATAGTGTTGTCTCTTGTGTGTTGTTTTCTTCAGACTATGATAAACAAGGATTATAGGTCCTTATACTATAGAGACTGCAGTTAATTGTCAACATTTAAAAGGTATCAGTGGAAAACCAAATGTATAAAAACGGTTCTCATAGAATTTTAATTACAAGTTTTCAAACCTTTGGAAACTTGTTTTCCACTCACCAGTACGTGAGAAATATGTTTTCCAGTATTTCAACACAACACTCATTTTTTCCATTGTTAGTGGTTCGGTTAAAGCAATATCAGCTCCGTGCCCTGAAACACAACCTAAGAATCTTTGTATTAAATATTGACCTTATGATTTCTACTTGGAGGAAAAACAAATAATATACCCAACAGGGACATACCTTTAAAATTCTCAGGGATTATAAAAACAAACAGCAAATGTGTATTTTTTTCCTCACCAAATCTGAAAGGGAAAAAAGAAGTTTAAAATGAAGCAAAATCAACATTAAAAAACTTGGGATTCATACATTTAGCTTATTAGGAAGTAACTACACTAGGGTGACTTTCTTTATTTCATCAGAATTTAAAATGGTGATGTTAATATGGAAATTTACTGACAGCAGCATCTTAAATCAGTGAGGGAAAAGACTGCTGTTGTTCAGTTGCAAAGTCATGTTTAGACTCTTTGCTATCCCATGGGCTATAGCTCGCCAAGCTCCTCTGTCCATGGGATCTTCCAGGCAAGAATACTGGAGTGGGTTGCCATTTTCTTCTCCAAGGGATCTCTCTGACCCAGGGATCAAACCCGAGTCTCCTGCATCTCCTGTGCAGATGGATTCTTACCCCTCAGCCACCAGGGAAGCCCTACTGATAAGAAGGATTTTTTCTTTCAATTTACAAGATGTTGCATTTTGATTTCATGCAATTGTATGAAGAGGGCTCTGCAGTGTGTGGCTGAGGTGAGCAGTAGAGTTACAGATTATTTGAAAAATACAAGGGAAGGGGATATTCTGAAACTCATGCTTGCTCTGTTTAAAGTTTTATATATAATAGATGCTTTAGCCTCTCTGTTCCCTTTTAATGGGCAAGAAAATCCAAATTCTGAGTCATTAGTCAAAACCCTGGCTTCTCCAAGCAGGAGTTCACTCTGTTAATAAGAATAGTCTTTTTACAGTTCATTTCTATAGCAACCACTAATGCCAGGCTGTTTAAAACTGGGCAAGGGGTAAGTGAGAGAGAGGTGACTTTTTAAAAATAAACCTTTAACTTTAGAATAATTTTACATTTACAGAAAAAAATATGACAACAGATTTTCCATATACTCTAAACCCAATTTTCCATACTGCAAACACCTTACATTAGTTTAGCAAATTTCTTACAATTAATGAGCCAACATCGATACATTATTATTAATTTAAGCTCATTCTTTATTCCAATTTTCTTATTTTTCCTAATGTACTTATTTTTCCTATGCCAGGATCCTATCCATCATCCTACACTACATTTAGTGATCAGGCTACTTGGGCTACTCTGCACTGTGGCAGTTTTGCTGACTTTTGTTTTTGATGATCTGGATAGTTTGAGGAATACAGCTCAGGTATTTGAAAATACCACTCATGTACTAGGTAGAATGTAACATGGACCACTTTTATTCTCACTTAAAAAAAAAAAAAGAGCCAAAACCTTATCCAGATTCTTGACCTAACTACAAGTTTACAAGACATTTAAAAAAAAAAAAAAAAGAGGAATCTGTTTTAAGATGCTATGGGGATGAAATCAGAATGTGGGAAATTTAAAAGACAAATGGCCCCTTTATAAAACACATAGAGAGAAGATAAAAAGAAAAAAATCAAAAGGAAAGGAAAATTGAATCTCCATTTGTATAAAACTCACAGTTTAAAAAAGAAATCATAAGATAAACAAGAGAAATTTGAACACCAGCTGGCTTTTTGACAATACTAAGGAACTGTTATTAATTTTTTAGGTGTGATTATTGGTATTGCTTTTTAAAGATCCCTTATCTTAGACAGGTACTTATTCAAGTTCTTATGGATAAAAGGAAATGATGTCTTAGCTTTGCTTTAAAATTATCCACCTTGCCTTTAAAATAACCTACCAGTGAGTAGGGATGGGAGGCTGGAGAAGGAGGTGTAGGAGAGGGTAGGTATGAAACAAGATTGGCTGTATATTGATAACTATTAATATTATTGGCACTTGGAAGTTCACTGTACTATTCTCTCTAATACACTTGAAGATTTCCAACATGATTTTTTTTTTTAAAATTGTGGCATTATTGTTAACTATACTTAGGAATTCAGTAAGGTGGAATTCTGATATTTTGGTGGATACTGAGCATTGATATTAGCTAAAAGAAAATGATTTCCCATGAAGAATAATACTGTGAACCTGACTTTAAAGAGAACAGCTAAAACTGTTGAAGACAAAGTATTCTTAAATATGTAAAGCATCATTTATTAGTATATGGCCATATATATGGTTATTATTTATTCCTTAAAACAAGACCTGGAAGAACCCCCAATGAATAATATTTGGTCATCTTATATCTGCATTTGAAAGTAAACATACTCTATTCTACATTCCAAATTACATTACACATAGAATATAGATCTAAGCCATACATACTGGGAACCTACTGTGTGCCAAATTCTGTGCTGGCTCTGGGGGATACCATGAACAGACAGAAAGACCAGTCCCTGTCCTTGTGGAGTCAACACTTTTTTGGGGAGGACAGACACTGAGCAAATGCCTGTAGCTGAGTAATTCAGTGGCGACTCTGTGCCCAGTGCTGCAAAGGAAAGCCATGGGGTCTGAGGGGAGCACGGCCTGGGCACCAACCTGCTCTGCAGCTTCAGGCAGGGAAACTCCAGCTGGCTAGGAGCAACCACATGAAAGGCAGGGGCTGCGGGAGAGTGGGAAGCAGACAAGCAGCAAAGTGCATTCTGGAAAGGGAACAGCACATGTGCAGGCCTGGGAGTGCAACGAGCAAGTGAATTCCAGAAAGTAAAAGAAGTCCAGGATGGCTCTAGTACAGAGCTTCTGAAGGACAAACACTTAAGACAAGACTAGACAGGGAGGCAGGGCTGGAGTCTGATTATAATAGGCCTTTTAGGCCAAGTTAAAGATACGGTATTTCATTAAAATGAGCAAAAAGTAAAATAAGATGGACAATGGAAACTGTTAAGCTTGGGAGTAACATGATTATCTTTGAATTTTTGGGAGACTACTCTGCCTACAATGGGGTGAACTGACAGAAGATGGCACAGAATACATCTGAGAGACCACAGTATAAGCTATCCAGGCAAGAGTTGACAGAGAAAAAATTATTGAGACATACTAAGAACTTTCTTTAAATGATTCAGAATATTTACCAAGTCAATTATGTCAAACAAGTAGGATATTGCTAAAATGTGACAATCACGCTACTGAGATCTATTCAGGGTTGACTCTTTGCTATGAATTCTGAAAGAGAATGTGGGCTGAAAGAGAAGAGAGGAAAGAAGAGAGGAAACTTAATATGGTTTCTATGAGGAAATGAAAAGCTAAGTTGTTCTACTGTCAAAACAGGCAAGTGTGGGAGGGAAGGTAGAATTCGACCACAGACTGATGTGACACTAAGAAAGGCCCATTAGCACACAGTGTGCTGTGGACGGCGGGGAGCGGTGTGGACGGCGGGGGCACGGTGTGGACGGCGGGGAGCAGTGTGTACAGTGGGGGTGAGGAGGAGAGAATAACCCCTGCCATGATGTAAGTTTTTCATATCTATTTTGTAAGTGATGAAAAAGTGTAGAGTATACCAGGGGTATGGCTAACAGGATGAGGTGGGAGGCACAAACGGACTGAACAGATAGAAACTTAGTGGGTAGTTTAGGCCAACTTTTGAAATAAAAAACACTTTCCAGGTTCATGAAAAAATACATCATGGTAAGTTAAAATATTCTAGAATTAGAGAAGTTTTAAAAAGCAGATTCTCTCCTTTTAGAAATAATCCTATTTCTACTTTTCAATTGATTTTACTGACTAGAAAACAGGTCAGATTTGGATATATGGATTTTTATACCCTGATGAATTTCAAGCTTTACAAACGGAGTTGGAATTCCTGGATTTGTCAAGAGAACAGAATCAATTACCAACCCAAACACTTCCCCTGCCGGTGGAGCCCTAATTGTACAGGAACTCCAGCAATCAATAGAGTTCCCAGAATCCAACACTCTGGTCCACAGATCAGCTTCTCAATCACATTCTGTACAAATCAATAAGCTGAAAGAGTTTCTAGTATCCAGGGTCACCAAAAAAGGTCCTCTTTCCACTAAATGAATGTTCCTTAATGCAAAACTAAGCAACACCAAAATACAACAAAAATCTCCTTCCTCCACCTCAACTGATACCACTTCTTTCACTTGCCAAAGCCAAATTGCAGGTTCTGAGACCTTACGAACACTTAAGAGTTGAGGTCTCCTGAGATTTTAAACATCTGCAGCTTGCTGGGGATACTTTATTTCCCCTGGTTTCACCACATACACTGCTGAAATGACATGATGCTTCCTCCGTACACAAGACTGGCTGTTGATGTTCTAGTGTCCATCCCTACACGTCCATCTCCAGCAACCTCTGCAACTGGAGGCTGCTATAAGCTCACCCTGAAGCAGTGCCCACCCCAGTCTGGTCCCCATCTCCAAGTCCAGTCCCTGGTAGCTGGAACAAAAAAATAAAAAGATCATACAAAGGTGTTTTGAGCTGAGTTGTACACTCTGATGATCGAAGAACCTCAGGAAAGCCCAGCTGGCCTCTGAAATCTATCGTCTAATAGGAGAACCAAAAGGTTCTTTCAAGTCCATATGAAGCCAGGGGACATTTTAAAATGCACTTCCTTTATAGCACAAGGATTTCAAAAGACAAAAGCCAGTGTCATTTTTGAGGAGCAGCCTCTCTCAGAACTGTTTCCATTATGCTGCCTGTGGGCCCAATGCAATCAAATTAACCTGGCATGGTCTAGTTTGGTCTTTGTAACAAGTAATATCATTTATTAATTAATTAAAACAGCAAGCATTTTCGTGAGAAAATTAAGAGTTTTTCTATAAATATGAAAACTGTGAGTTTACTTGCTACTAATAGGGCTCCTGCAATAAAATGCAATGATTTCTTCCAGTCAATAGTGAAGGCTGGTGTTCCCTGCTCACAGTGTGCTTTTTGTCAGAAGAATTTCTGCTGCAACCCTAAGTCCGGTTCACCAGATGACGTGATGCTAGAAACAATAAACATCTAGAATGTTCCCCAGTTCTTATAGGATAATGTTTTTATTTTTTTTTAATTTTTATTCCATGACTTTATGTTTATGAATAATGCTTTCAGAAAAACTACTTAGATGTTTTGTTGTTACAGTGTTTACTGTCAAGAATTCAGGTCATGCAGACTGGCTAATCGGATTTTCTGAGCAGCACTGACAAGTCAAGGATGTCCTGGAATTTGGGAACATAACAGGACAACCTGTGGCTCACGAGACTGGGTTTCCTAAATGAAGTAATAAGTTAACTGATCAGACAACTGGATCTATATGGGAAAAAATGAAACAGAATCAAACCTGATTTGCTGACTGAGCAGATGGAAGCACATTTTGTGTTCCCTCCCTATTGCTGTACTGCTCTGAGCTCACAAGAATCACAACAGTTTGAAGGACCTCAGAGAGTTCATGGACTGGAATATCACAATGCCAAAGAGGATGCAAGCACAGTGGATGAGTCTGCAACATACACTGATGTTCTGCCCTGGCCTTTGTAAGACAGAGTGTCTGGATGCATCTGAATTACCAAGTGTCTGCCTTCTGAATTTGGCTCAGTTTTGAGAACTGACCTGTGCCAAGGGTCAAACACTCCTGAAATTCTGGAACCAAGAATATGAATCTTGAGATCATCTTAAAATACTTTACCACTGGGTGGTATCTGAGTTCATCTGGCTCAATAAGAATGTATTCATGAAATGACATCAAGATCAAAAAGAATAATTAAGGAGCCTCTTAATGAAAGAGGAGAGTGAATAAGTTGACTTAAAACTCAACATTCAGAAAACTAAGATTGTGGCATCCAGTCCCATCACTTCATGGCAAATAGATGGGGGAACAGTGACAGACTTTATTTTGGGGGGGACTCCAAAATCACTGCAGATGGTGACTGCAGCCATGAAAGTAAAAGATGCTTGCTCCTTGGAAGAAAAGCTATGACCAACCTAGACAGTATATTAAAAAGCAGAGACATTACTTTGCCAACAAAGGTCCGTCTAGTCAAAGCTATGGTTTTTCCAGTAGACATGTACAGATGTGAGAGTTGGACTATAAAGAAAGCTGAGCGCCAAGGAATTGATGCTTTTGAACTGTGGTGTTAGAGAAGACTCTTGAGAGTCCCTTGGACTGCAAGGAGATCCAACCAGTCCATCCTAAAGGAAATCAGCCCTGAATATTCACTGGAAGGACTGATGCTAAAGCTGAAGCTCTCATACTTTGGCCACCTGATGTGAAGAGCCGACTCATTGGAAAAGACCCTGATGCTGGAAAAGATTGAAGGCAGGAGAAGGGGATGACAGAGGATGAGATGGTTGGATGGCATCACCGACTCAACGAACATGAGTTTGAGCAAGCTCCAGGAGTTGGTGATGGACAGGGAAGACTGGCGTGCTGCAGTCCATGGGGTTGCAAAGAGTCGGACATGACTGACTTAACTGAACTCAACTAGAAATGTCAACCTATAATCGAGACGTGCCATCATTCTTGAGGATGTCAGGGTATAAAGTACTATTATTTTTATGAATATTTAAAACTGTTTCATGATTAGTCCCAGGCCAAAACCACAGTTCTGTAAGAATAAATTTTAAAATCTTTTTAATAAGCTGGCTTGCATTTTATCCTAAAAGAAGTTTATATAGCTAACAGAGTACATTCATTCTTATTTTCAATAGACATTGATATGTATTATAGATATACATACATTTGTGATCATGTGCTCTGACACTGAAAATACACATGGACCAGTTCTTTACTTACTGGCAGGGCACGTAAGTGCCCAAAGAGAGATGAGTAAGGTAAATACTTCTATATTTTCCTGAACCTATCCAGATTTTGAGATATAACAGAACAACAACAAAGCTCTAAGGGGAAAAATCCAAAATACAGCATATAAAAGCTAAGCTGAAACCCTTTATCTTGGCTTAGTCATTTAACGTTAGCCCAAAACTCATGAGATAAAGTGTTCTAGGAAAGATAAAGATTTAATGCCTTATAAATGGGGCAAGATGTTCATGAGACTCATTATCCTAAGAAAACGTATAGCCTCAAAAATATAAACATGGTCCATAAGGGTATAAATAAGTCATAAAGTCATAACAGTTCTGAGGACAAGAAAGGGAATTTCAGAGACATTTCCAGCTGCTGAGGTCAGTATCAGGAAACACAAAGCTACGATAAAGAAGGCTTTGTCCCTTTTTCAAAGAGGAACACAAAAGTTAGGACTCATGGTCCTTCTGAGGTATGCTCACACACCCATACCTTGAGCAAAATACGGAATACCTAGTATTAGTCAATACCTAAACTGAATATTGAGAATAACATAATGAGACCAAAAAAAAGAGAGAGAGAAAACCAAATTCAAGTGTACTCGACAAATTATCTTTTTTTTTCAAAAAAATGATTTTACAGCAAAATAACCGAACTATCATATACATGTCTGTATATATAGTTCCTTTATCTGCCTTCTTCTCTCTGCTAACACATCTTACGCTATGCTATTCAGAGCAGAGAAAGAATCCACAGAGGGAAGGATCACACAGAGGCTCTCTCCTCTGTCCCTGAAGCTTTTAACAACTGTGACTAGATGTAAAGCCTGTTCTTCAACGTAACTTTAATCTTATCCTGTTCAAAATGTAGCCTCAATCATGTGCATACATGAGGCCTTTACCACCTTTGGAGGAGCACGGCTAGACTCTGGCCCCTGGAATGAAGCGAGGTCAGCCACCCAGCTGGTCCACTGCTCTTCCAGAATATGTTTAGTTTAGAGTAAGTTTGGCATTTACAGGATCTCAGAGGTGTAAACAGCCAGATCATTACAGACTTTTAGAAGAAAGAACGGGAAGGGAAGAATAAAGAATTCTAGTCTGAGCTGTGTGAACACAAGCCATGTGGTCTCATGAAAGTCACTTCAGCCTCAGGTTTCTAATCTGCTGAGTAGGAAGGATGAAGCCCTGCTGTCATAAAGCTGTTGTAAATTCCTTAAAATGCTATATAAGTGAGATACTACTATGCACCTTCAATGAGAGGTACTCTATGTTTAGGAGCCTTTTTGAAAAGATGTATTAGTAAAATAGGCATATCTTCAGAAAGAAGATTGTACACACTATGTTTTGGAAGTGAAATCCTATTTGAGGTAATTTGCCTGGTTTGTTTAGTTCATATTCTGAGTAGAAAGCCAACGAAATTCATAAGATCAAAAGTTCCAAGACCCCAGGAGCAGGGTCTGTCTTCTGTCTTGTCTTTAACAAGTAACCAGCGGCTCTGGCTTTTTCCCAGTCCCATCTTTCTTTTCTCCTAATGTAATATTCTTGCCCCTTTTCATTCTGGGATTACAGTATTGCTCTGAACTTTCTTCTTTGGTCTAGAAAGACCTCTCCTGTAATGATGAGAAGTCCCTAAACATATATCAATCTTATTTGCAATTACTCTTCATTGAGTCTTCTCACAGAAGGGAAACACATTCAATCTCACCTAACCCTGTTTAAAAACATCCTAAATGACTCAAAATCATATGTAATCAGGCAAGGAAGAACCTAACTCTTCACCTCTAGACTCCAGATAGAAGTGGGTCAAACAGAAGAACATCTATGGATCTGCTGGATTAAACAAGAGTAATGGAATCGGTATTGACTTGGACTCAGTGGATACAGAGAGCCTCATGGCTCTTTCACATCAGGACATTTCTTGAAAGAGACACCTTCAGCCCACAGCCATCATGACCCAGAGTGGTCATCTGCTTTAGTATCTGCTATAACAATTCATGAACTCTGAAAAGATATGCCATGCTAATGACATCATTATTAAAATGGAGTGCCTATCAAATTAAGGGAAGCATTATATACCAAATAAATTTCTATGACCAATTAATTCTTATACCCTCACCTATTACTTTTGAAGCTAAAATGACAATTCTTATAATAGTATGCCAAACTGGCCGTAGAAACAAAGGCATATATAGAGATTTTGCCCTTGAAAATATCTCTCACCTTAAAAATTAAAGTAGAATAGTATCATCTTCTAAGGATTTTTATAGAAGCAAGTTTTAATAAAAACTATTCTAAAGATATAGAGTCAAGATTTTACCTAATTAATTTGACCACTTCCAGCTCCTCAGCAGTTGGTGGAGAAGTCAGCTTCAGGAAAACCATGTCAAATGTGCAGTCATCCACAAGTGCTGCTGCCTTCTTCACATCACTAATGATGATGGTGACTTTTGCTATATTTGAAAATAATTTCTGTACAGTATCAGCCAGGTAATGAACTGTGACATCGCCCACTAATAAGAGGTCTATATTTGCCTGAAAGAGAAGGAAAAAAAGCAGACACACAATGTCTAGGCATAGAGAACAAGTCACCATGTATGAGAAAATAAATAAAGGTTACAAACAGCCAATGACTGACTATTCAGCTGGACTGAATGGCCAACTATAAGCATACATCAAGGGCAGAAGCTATTCATCTCATGTCCTTAGAACCTAGGTATTGAACAGATTTGAAAGTCATGCTATTTTTAAAAGTTTTGCTTGCAAATACCATTCTACTGTGGTTGTCCTACAAGTCTCTTTCTCATCCTATTAACAACAGATAAGATTCTTTTGGTCCAGTTCTCCAATTGTCCACCCTGCTGGAAAACCTGTTTATTAATGAGAGAACCATGCTGGTGCCTCTTCCACATGATTTATGTGTGTATTTGTGTGTATATATATGTGTGTGTGTGTGCATGTGCACACATAGATATATATATATACATATGTATATACATGTATATATGTACAAAATGTGCTTTTATTTAAGAGTGATTACAATGTACAAGTTTCATATTTGAGAAAGAACTCGCCACAAAATTTTTACTTGAAGATGTTGAATGTCCTGGATGAAAGCATTTATTAGGTGCTTAGCAATTTGTTTCTCTCTTAATACTACTTTCTTGCTTGTTTATACAAGTTTATATGCTTATTTTAAATGATTACTATTTAGAGGACATCTAAATTAAAGTTATTAGTAGAAAACAAAATGTTTTTAGATAGAAAATTAATACTTCATCAAAGGTTCCAGAAAGATAGTTTAGCAAATAGCATGGCCTTTGCAGTCGTGCTGTTGAGAAAATATTATTTTTTTTTCATTTAAAACAGTTTAATTGGAATGTATCATTGATTTTGATGAAACACACATGCCAAAGAACAGAGAAAGATTTAAATCCCCCAATTCTAAGAAATACTCAAACCAAATCCTTTCTTTGAATGGAATATACATGCTATTCAAATTCCAAGATTAGGAATAAAAAATGTTCTTTATTTTCATTTGGGGATATTTTCAAGCACATTTAGTTAGAAAAAATAGAATTTCCATCTTCACCTTTCATTTCTGTGCTTTATTCTATACGGACATTAAATACAACCCAGTTAAAATGTCAAAGAACAGCATTAATGAATAAGCTAAACTTCTCTTAATAGTTCAAATGCCATATATATGTATTATATAAGTATGTATGTATGTAAATTTGGGGGGACTTCATTCTGATGCATTGATCTATTTGCCTATTCCTGGTTAATAGCACACTAATTACTAGCTCTTTATGTTTTATATTTGCTAGAGCATATGGTTGCCTCTTTACTATTTTTCTATTTTGTCCTTAGATATTTTCTCACAATGTTTCTTCCTACAGAATTTTATCATCAGCTTGTCAAGTTCCATAAGGAGTCCTGTTAAAATTTTGATTAAGGTTGGCATTTATTTTTAAGATTAATTAGGGACTATCATTATGGTATTACATCTCCCTATTTAGGAAGTATGACTCAGAGAAATCCGGTCTTATGTTGTTCATTTTTCTTGTTATTGCTCAGTGGCTAAGTCATGTCTGACTCTGCAACCCCATGGACTACAGCACGCCAAGATTTCCGGTCCTTCACCATCTCTCAGTTTCCTCAATCTCATGTTCGTTGAGTCAGTGATGCCATCTAACCATCTCATCTTCTAGGACAGTCTTCTCCTGGATTCAGTCTCTTCCTGCATCAGGGTCTTTTCCAATGAGTCGGCTCATCACATCAGATCATCAAAATATTGGAGCTTCACTTTTCTAGTTATCTTCACATAGATTTTTCAAGTGTCTTCACACATTGATTCCCAGATTTTTCAAGATTTCAGAATCAACGTAAAAGAGATATATTTTCTCACTATACTTCCTGATTGATTATACCTGACAGAGAGAAGCACTATCAAATTCTGTATAAGGAATTTGCTTCAAGTATTTTAAGGTACTCTCCATTTAGTTCCAATATTTTTTAGCTGATTCTTCGATTTCCTTGATAGGTTATCATATAGTTTTTAAAAATGACATCTTTATCCCTGTCTCCAGAATTTATGTCTTTTACTTATTGATCTTAAAGCATGGCTAGGACATTCAAAGGGCTTTCCAGGTGGCTTTCCAGGCGGCAGTGGTAAAGAACCTGCCTGCCAATGCAGGAGACATAAAAGATGTGGGTTTGATCCCTGGATTGGGAAGATCCCCTGGAGGGCATGGCAACCCACTCCAGTATTCTTGCCTGGAGAATCCCATGGACAGAAAAGCCAAGAGGGCTCCAGTCCATAGGATTGCAAAGAGTTGGACACAACTGAAGCGACTTAACACTCACACACAGGACATTCAAAACAACAGTAAATAGCAGTAGTGAACTGAGCATGCTTGTCATGTTCCTGACTTTCTATAATGGGAATATTTCACCACTACTGAAGGTCAATACCCTTTGCCAAGTTAAATAGTTCTCTATTTGGAGGCTAAGAATTTTAAATCGGAAATGGGTGTTAAAATTTATCAACAGCTTTTTCAGTATCAACATGATTGTATTTTTTTCTCCTGTCACCCATTAGTGAATTACATTAATAGATTTCCTAATGTCAAGTCATCATTGAATTACTGGGATAAACCTATGCTTAATGCAAACAGATTCCTTTATTTTATTTTAGATTTTTGCATCTATGTTCATAAGTAAAACTGGATATAATTTTGTTTTATGGTACTGACTTATCTGGCTTGGGTATCAAGGTTATGCCAGCCTTGAAGAAATCGAAAGCTTCAAAACTGTTCCATGGTCTTGAATATTTTATAAAAGAAGAAATTATCACTTTAAAGTTTGAGTAAAACTTGTCTGTGAAATCTCGGCTTGAAGTCACTTTATAAAGTTAAGTTTTAGACTGCCTTTCTTGTTCCTTACTGCTTACTAGTAAAATAAGTGTTATTTTAAACACCTGTATAACAAAGTTATTGTCAGGTGGTTAGTGGTTTTTTTCTTTTTTTAATTTTGGGGGCTATGGACTCATTTCTTGTTTCAGTGCATTGTCATCAGTGGATGTACCCAACATGACTTCTTTTTAGAACTGGTTGGTATTTTCTCTGTGACTTAATATACGATGCTTAATGTTACATGGATAGCAGCGGCAGCAGCAATGTTACATGGATACTTGAAAAAAACTGCATATTTCCGTTGGGCATATAGTCTTTACATAGCTTTCAGATTAAACTTGTTCATTGCTGTCTCATTTACTTTAGGTCTACTTGATTTTTCAGTTTATGAAGCAGATGTATAAATTGTCCCTCTCTAAATATAGTTTGTCAATTCATCGATTTGTCTAACTACAGACTCTGTGTATAACTATGGACTCTGTGTATAACTATGGATTAGGTACATTAAAGTTCCTAATAATGTCATATATTCATACAAATACATAACTGTAATACTTCATATATACTATATAGTGATCTATGTTTATTCAGTATGTATTAACATATAACTATCATATATTGCTAATTATATTGAGAATAAACTATATATAAAATATATCTATTTTTTTAATGCTTTTCATCTGAAATTTTATTTTTTTCTGATACTCAGCAGTTAGTTTTTTGCACCCCTTATTTTGAGGCTTTCCTTATCATTTTGATTTTGTATGAATTTTGCAAGTAACATATATTTGAATTTTTGTTTTTTCCATCAGATGTTTTTTATATATAATTACTAAGTTTTTAATAAGTAATTACATTAATGGCACTAGTTAATGTTACATGGATAGTGTTAAATGGTCTTATTCATTTGTTATCTCAGGTTTTCCATTCACTATAATTTTGTTTCTCTTTCCCCAAGCTTTCTGTTAGGCTGAGCAAATTTTCCTTTTCCCTCCTGTTGCTCCTACAATGTTAAGAGTTAAAACTTCTTATTTATGTTCTTTGGTGGCATTAGGGCTCACAATTCAATGCTAGTTTTCTAATCAAAATACTCTAACAAGTTAGAATCTCTTTATCTCTAAACTCTGAAGATACTGGGTCACTGCCTTCTTGCATCCAGAGTTGCTAATGAAAAGAAAAGGCTGCCTTGTTTTCCTTTTAGTGCTTTCCTCTCATGCTGTGGACTCATTGTTTTCTAGGATGTGTCTGGGTATGGGCCTTACTCAGCTCCCTTGGCACTCAATGGATCTTCAGCTCTAGAAAGTTCCTTCTATTATTTCTTTGGTCATTTCCTCCTGTTGTCTCTGTCCTTAGGAACAGTCTGTTAGATGCTGGGCATCCTAAATTGATCTTTCATGCCTCAGCTTCTGAGAGACTTAAGTTTATTGTTCATATTAGTAGCTCAAGCTTTAGTCCTATTCTAAAGATTTTTACCAGATTTAATGTGAATTGCTCATTTCTAATATTTTTTTCCTTCGATAATTGATCATAGTCTGAAATTTTTAGGATATGATATCCCCTCTAAAGATACAAATTATAAATTTTAAAAGTTTTTCCTACCACCTTTATCACCTATACCTGGAACAGCTGTCTGCCATTCTTGGTTATCCAAACATAAATATGAATCAAAGACTCAGTTGAAACAGTGTGAGCAGTTTTCTCTGAAGGTGGGGTGGTCTGCTTCCCCAGTTACTATATCTTTTAAAGGAACCACCGACTGTGGGCTTGATGTGAGTGGGAGGGATGGTGGAAGAAAGGCTGGACAGCAACGAGACTGGGACTGGCTATTTGTCTAAATAAAGGCGGGCTTTACTCTAAAAACCAAGCACTTTGGTTTTTTTTTCCCCTCCGGGGTAGAGAGAGCTGGCTTTCCTTCCATTCTTGTCAGCTATAGACATCTGGAAACTACCAATACCAGGAGCCCATGACTCAGATAGAGTTCATTTTCTTTAGAAAAAGCAGTGCCTGGGTCTGGCTCTTGGCTTGTAAGCCCCATGTTCTGGCTGTAGTAGGAATGAAGGGGGAGTCCCGAGTAAAGAACTCCAGGGTCCCAGTTGGCCCAGGGTTCTGCAGACGGCTAATTCTTTACCAGGGAAGTGCCCTTGGGCCCATTTCATGTTCCTTTCTGCAAACATTCGGCCTGGACTGTCACTAGAATTGTTTTACCTGGGCTTTATTTCTCTTCTCCATGTCTTTTAAGGTGTGGGGTTTTTTTCTACTTTTGTTTTAGTAGCAATTTGATTCCATCTGCTTTCTAAATTTCAAGCTTTCCTGCAGATTTTTTTTTTTTTTTAATGTTCAGATCCTCTTCAAATCAAGATCCCATTAAGGACAAAGCACTGCATTTGGTTGTTATTAATATATGTCTGAGCCACAGTCAGCTCCCAGTCTTATTTTTGCTGATTATATAGAGCTTCTCCATCTTTGGGTGCAAAGAATACAATCAATCTGATTTTGGTATTGACCATCTGGTGATGTCCATGTGTAGTCTTCTCTTGTGTTGTTGGAAGAGGGTGTTTGCTATGACCAGTGAGTTCTCTTGGCAAAACTCTGTTAGCCTTTTCCCTGCTTCATTCTGTACTCTAAGGCCAAATTTGCCCGTTACTCCAGGTATTTCTTGACTTCCTACTTTTGCATTCCAGTACCCCACAATGAAAAGGACATCTTTTTTGGGTGTTAGTTCTAGAAGGTCTTGTAGGTCTTCATAGAACCGTCCAACTTCAGCTTATTCAGCATTATTACTGTGATATTGAATGGTTTGCCTTGGAAATGAACAGAGGTCATTCTGTCATTTTTGAGATTGTATCCAAGTACTGCATTTTGGACTCTCCTTGTTGACTATGAGGGCTACTCCATTTCTTCTAAGGGATTCTTGCCCACAGTAGTAGATATAATGCTCATCTGAGTTAAATTCATCTATTCCAGTCCATTTTAGTTTGCTGATTCCAAAATGTCAACATTCACTCTTGCCATCTCCTGTTCAACCACTTTCAATTAGCCTTGATTCATGTATCTTACCTGTCCTGGTGACTCAGATGGTGAAGCGTCCGCCTACAATGTGGGAGACCCGGGTTCGATCCCTGGGTAGGGAAGATCCCTGGAGAAGGAAATGGCAACCTACTCCAGTATTCTTGCCTGGAAAATCCCGTAGACAGAGGAGCCTGATAGGCTATAGTCCATGGGGCCGCAAAGAGTCAGACACGACTGAGTGACTTCACTTCACTTCACTTCATGTACCTTACATTCCAGGTTCCTATGCAATACTGTTCTTCACAGCATTGGACTTTACTTCTATCACCAGTCACATCCATAACTGGGTGTTGTTTTTGCTTTGGTTCCATCTCTTCATTCTTTCTGGAGTTTTCCACTGATCTCCAATAGCATATTGGGCACCTACTGACCTGAGGACTTCATTTTTCAGTGTCATTATCTTTTTGCCTTTTCATATTGCTCATGGGGTTCTCAAGGCAAGAATACTGAAGTGGTTTGCCATTCCCTTCTCCAGTGGACCACGTTTTATCAGAACTCTCCACCATGACCCATCCATCTTGGGTGGCCCTACACTGCATGGCTCATAGTTTCACTGAGTTAGACAAGGCTGTGGTCCATGTGATCAGATTGGTTAGTTTTCTGTGATTGTGGTCTTCAGTGTGTCTGCCCTCTGATGGAGAAGGATAAGAGGCTTATGGAAGCTTCTTCTTTTTTTTTTTTTTAATTTAATTTTAAAATCTTTAATTCTTACATGTGTTCCCAAACATGAACCCCCCTCCCACCTCCCTCCCCATAACATCTCTGTGGGTCATCCCCATGCATCAGCCCCAAGCATGCTGTATCCTGCGTCAGACATAGACTGGCGATTCAATTCTTACATGATAGTATACATGATAGAATGCCATTATGGAAGCTTCTTGATGGGAAAGACTGACGAGGGGGAAACTGGGTCTTGTTCTGATGGGTGGGGCCACCCACAGTAAATCTTTAATCCAATTTTCAGCTGAAGGGTGGGTCTGTGTTCCCTCCCAGTTATTTGAAGTGAAGAAGTGAAGTCACTCAGTCTTGTCTCTTTGAGACCTCATGGACTGTAGCCCACCAAGCTCCATGGGATTTTCCAGGCAAGGATACTGGAGTCCGGTTGCCATTTCCTTCTCCAGGGGATCTTCCCAACCCAGGGATCGAAACTGGGTCTCCTGTGTTATTTGACCTGAGGCCAAACTATGGCGGAGGTAATGAAGATAATGGCGACCTCTTTCAAAAGGTCCCATGCAGGCAGTGCTATATACTCAGTGCCCCCAACCCTGCAGCAGGACAGCACCCTCCCACGCTTCCACCAGAGACTCCTGGACACTCACAGACAAGCTTGGGTCAAAATTCTCCAAGCCAGGCTTTAACAGTACATGAACTGTGAACTTCCAGATGTTCAAGCTGGATTTAGAAAAGCCAGAGGAACCAGAGATCAAATTGCCAACATCCATTAGATCATCAAAAAAGTAAGAGAATACCAAAAAAAGGTATACCTCCGCTTTATTGACTACGCCAAAACCTTTGTGTAGATCACAACAAAATGTGGAAAACTCTTCAAGAGATGGGAATACCAGACCACCTGACCTGCCTCCTGAGAAATCTGCATGCAGGTCACGAAGCAACAGTTAAGAAGCAACAGTTAGAACTGGACATGGAACAACAGACTGGTTCCAAATCAGGAAAGGAGTACGTCAAGGATGCATATTGTCACTCTGCTTATTTAACGTATATGCAGGGTACATCATGAGAAATGTCAGGCTGCATGAAGCACAAACTGGATCAAGATTGCCGGGAGAAATATCAATAACCTCAGATATGCAGATGACACCACACTTATGGCAGAAAACAAAGAACTAAAGAGCGTCTTGACGAAAGTGAAAGAAAGTGAAAAAGTTGACTTAAAACTCAACATTCAGAAAACTAAGATCATGGCATCCAGCCCCATCACTCCATGGCAAATAGATGGGGAAACAGTGACAGACTTTTTGTGGCGGGGGGGGGGGGGGGGGGTCCGAAATCACTGCATATGGTGATTGCAGCCATGAAATTAAAAGATGCTTGCTCCTTGGAAGAAAAGTTATGACCAATCTAGACAGCTTATTAAAAAGCAGAGACATTACTTTGCTGACAAAGGTCCATCTCGTCAAAGCTATGGTTTTTCCAGTAGTCATGTATGGATGTGAGAGTTGAACTATAAAGAAAGCAGAGTGCTGAAGAATTGATGCTTTTAAACTGTGGTGTTGGAGAAGACTCTTGAGAGTCCCTTGGACTTCAAGGAGATTGAACCAGTCAGTCCTAAAGGAAATCAGTCCTGAATATTCATTGGAAGGACTGATGCTGAAGGTAAAGCTCCAATCCTTTGGCCACCTGATACAAAGAACTGACTCCTTGGAAAAGGCCCTGATGCTGGGAAAGACTGCAGGCTGGAAGAGAATGGGACAACAGAGGACGAGACGGGTGGATGGCATCACCGACTTGACGGACATGAGTTTGAGCAAGCTCTGGGAGTTGGTGATGGACAGGGAAGACTGCTATGCTGCAGTTCATGGGGTCACAAAGAGTCAGACACTACTGAGCGACTGAACTGAAATGAACTGAATATATGTCTCCATGGACTTCTGATTTAGAATACCACCTCTGCTTTTTTTTGTCTTTTCAATATTTACTTGCTAAAGGTATCAGCACACTGTTAAGCAACTCTTGCCAGGTAGACTGGGGAGGCCGGAATGTCGATAGGTGTGCTTAATTGATCATCATGAGCCAATCCCACTCTCCTGCCCCACTCTATTTTAAACAGAGTAACAATTCATTATTTGATATTAGGCGTTTCAAAGCCTAATATCAACTCATGTCACCAGCTTCATGTCCTCCTACATTCTAAGAAGACAGCATTAACACTCTTAAGTGAATTCTGAAATCTAGAATTTCTACAGTAGAGAGTATCAGGACCCTTTTAGAGTGTTTCCTTTTAATTTTGTCAACATTCTTCATTTCCATTAATACTTGGAGGAAGTGGGACTCTAAGCCACCATGATGCTTTTGAGTGAAGAGTATTTGTGAATCTCCACTGGGACACAGGGTTTCTTTTATACCATTACAATCCCTTGTGAACCAAATGCCAAGCAGTGAAACAATCATTAACAAGGGGTCCTAAAATGAGTAACTAGATTTTCATTTTTCAATTAACCAGGTTAACTGAAGCAACCTATGAATGTCCAAAAGTAACGTGCCTGCTACATATGGGGTGACCATTTAATTTACCTTCCAAACTGACACTCATGAGAACAAAGGGGGTGCTATTAATTATACTAAAAAACACGTATCAACTAGGATGTCCTGGGCTATGAACCACTTGCAGACCTTTCTAGTAGTAAAGTTTCTTTTCTCCTTTAAGACCTCCTGCCACTTTTATTGTATTTGCTTAAATATAGTTGATGTCCAAGTACTCTCACCATTGGTATTTCCTGAGTCCCTACTCCACGGCAGATGCTGTGCTGGGAATTCAAGGTGAACAGACAGACCAGCTCTCTTACATCCTAGGAATCTTTTTTTTCTCTTTTTGCTATTAAGAAAGAATGGCTTTTAATCCTTGCAACACAGGGCAAATAGTGGAAGATCAGTTCTACTAAAGCTGTTACTGATCCTTTAAAAAAAAAATTAGAGTATAACTGCTTTACAATGTTGTGTTAGTTTCTACTGTACAACAACGTGAGTCAGCTGTCTGCACACATATACCCCCTGCCTCTCGGTCCTCCCTCCCACCCCCCACCCCACCCCACTGGAGCACTGAGCTCAGCGCCCTGTGCTGTACAGCAGCTTCCCACTAGCTAGCTATTTCACACATGATAGTGTAAACAAGTCAATGCTACTTTCTCAATTCATCCCATGTTCTACTTCCCTCAGTGTGTCCACAAATGGGTTCTCTGCGACCGCATCTCTATTCCAGCCCTGCAAATAGGTTCATCAGTACCATTTTCCTAGATTTCATATATATGCGGTAATATACAACATATTTTTTTTTAATATCTTGATAGTTTGCAGCAAAGGCTTTCATAGTAGGTATAACAGCATCCATTGCCTTGTTCAGTCACTAACTAGCATCTCTGAGTAATATACCTATGCAGTCCTCATCTGGCCGAGAGGGTAATAATACTTAAATCACAGGATTGTTGTTAAGGAGAAATGTTTGTACAATGCCCTGCAGGTGGTAGTAGTGCCCAATGATCCCAAGTAACACCAAATTTGAGCACATGGAACTCATCAAATCAAGGAGATGGGAAGGGGAGAGTAGAATTAAAAGGAAAATGTGTCTACATCAAGCAGTGAAAATAGCCCTAAACCAAACTGCTGTCTTCATTACTTAAGCCACAGGTAATGCAAGTTAAGTTTTGAACAATGTGTATCAGTTACTAACGTGAACCCTTTCTTGGCTAGCTCTAATGCTTCTCACCGCAATATTCTGCTCAAAGGCTCAGTTCTAAGTTATCTAGAATTCCTCAGCTAGTCTTGTGGAGAAAAGTCAAGAGCGAGGTTTGATGGGCAGAACCCAGGTACTGAGGCAAAACTGAGGAGAGGTAGAAAGAGATTCTGAAAGAGATGAGGAAGCAAAGTACCCCTCATGGGCCCTTCTGTAACTTGTAACAGGACACAGAGGGGCAGGAAATAAACCAGTACTGAGAAGAACCGATTCGCTCTCCTGCCAAAAGCTTCCGTCTCTGCCCTACAAAATCAGCACGTTCCTAAATCAGATCAGAATACTGCCCCACTGTCCCCAGGTAACTCATATTAACTGAAGAGCTTCTAATCAGCTTAAATTTGAATATTTATACAGTTAAAAATATCTTGTTGATGGTGTAATATGAGCACAGGTGATGAGAAGAATCCACTGATAAGAATAAAAGGAAAATGAATAAAACGTTCTCGTATATTCAGCTCTGGAAAACTGCCTTTAGTACCTCTAAGATTTTCACCTGTGAGCATTACAACCTGAACTGATGCTGGGCTTCATTTGGTGAAATTTTTTTTTTCCTATCTGAATTGTTTACTGCACTCCTTTAACAAAAGCAATACATATTCATTGCGGGAGGTTGGAAAATTCAAAGAGAAAATAAAAAGCATTTAATTACAGCACTCAGGGATAAACACCTTGGTGTAGCTCCCTTAAGTGTGGGCAGTTTTTTACAATGCCACACCATCATCACCCACGCTCTTCATCCACTCTGATTACTGAGATCAGGCAGGGCACGCCAGTCTCTGCCATTTTTAAAACACTGGATTTCCATTTGCAATCTGTGGCAGGCTAAACCCTTAATTAGTAACAGCAGGTGCTTAAGTGCTTAAAGCAAATGGCTCCTGCATTTTAGTGAGCTGTTATTTATGTCACTCATCACTGGGAGCAGCGCTGACAATCAGCAGGAACTGGGCGGGCTCATGCCCTGACTAGGGCGCTTGCTGGCCACCAGTTTCCCCAGAAGTCAGGGCTTTAAGCAGCTCTAGCTGGAGAAATCGGAGAAGGCAATGGCAACCCACTCCAGTACTCTTGCCTGGAAAATCCCATGGACGGAATAGCCTGGTAGGCTGCAATCCATGGGGTCGCTAAGAGTCGGGCACGACTGAGCGACTTCACTTTCACTTTTCACTTTCATGCATTGGAGAAGGAAATGGCAACCCACTCCAGTGTTCTTGCCAGGAGAATCCCAGGGACAGATAGTGGGCTGCCATCTATGGGGTCGCACAGAGTCGGACACGACTGAAGCAACTTAGCAGCAGCAGCAGCTGGAGAAATGAGCAAGCTGCTCAAAGGGTGCAGTTGGGGCTTCGGGGTCTCTTAAGGGTGGAAAGCCACAATTATCTATGTACTAACTACTTGGGCATCAGATATTTTATTCAGAATTCCACTGTGTGCAGCTCTGCCGAATCACACTCCCCCAAAATACTGTTTGTCCTGAGTTTAAATCTCTCTTTAGTTGCTAAGTCGTATCCGACTCTTTGCAACCCCATGGACTGTAGCCTGCCAGACAAGAATACTGGAATAGGTTGCCATTTCCTTCTCCAGAGGATCTTCCCGACCCAAGAATCGAACGCTGGTCTTCTGCATTGCAGGCAAATTCTTTACCGACTAGACTACGAGGGAAGCCCGATAGGTGCTTCCATTTTGAAAAAGTTACAGGAACCTCTTAAACACGGTCCACTTCCAAGTGGTAGTAATTCGGTTCAGAAAGCTTGTTCTCAAGGAGTGAAGAGACTGGAGTATGCATAACACTCTCAGGGGTACAAAACTCGACACCGCCCAGGTTTCCCTCTCACATTTATCAAGACGTGAAATAGAAGAGAGTCAACGCCAGATAGCCTTGCTTCCTAGGGTGGGGTGGGGTTTAGCTTATGCTTCCTTCCTGGTGAGCTGCTAATCGCCTTTCATTACTATCGAAAATGAGTCACAAAAATGATTCTGCATTTCTGCCGAGGATATGGTAAATAAGGTGCGCCCCCGGCCCCACCGAGGCCAGGGTAGGGGCAGATTTGTGAATAGGGTGGGAGGATGGTGGGAGGATGTTGGAAAGAGGGCAGCCGTCTTTTCCCACCAATGGCAACGGTCTCGACAGGCGTCAGCTGGTTTGGGGGTCGGGGGCGTGCAAGGACACTCCGGCCACCCCGCCAGTGAGCAAAGTGAAAGAAAAAAGAAGGCACCCGAGTTGTGCAGACTAGAGACCTGAAGATAAACTTTCCCGTATTCAAGATGGTGACTAAAAGTCTCCATATCCAAACTGAAACGTGTTTAATCAACTTTTGTATACAGGATTCAGGTGAAAACATAAAAACTGCCTTTCCCGTTTTATCTGGTCACTAGCCCAAGACGTCTCGCCCTTGGGTCGCCCCACCGGTGGTCCGGGGCCCCGAAAATGAGTGTGATGGGCGAGCGTCGAGAGCTCGAGGGGGTGACTCTGTGACGACAACACGGCCTGGTCCCCTTCCCTCCTCGGGCCTCCGCTCCTGAGGTGACCGAGCGCGTCCTCGACCTCGAGGTGGGCAGGAGCCGGCCGGGTTGCCAGGGAGGCGTCCTGGACTGGCTCGCGCCGCGCAAAGGCCCCCGGGCCGTCCCCGCGACGAGCTCGCCTGCACCCAGCGGGGCTGTACCGCCCGACGGGCCCCACGCCTGCTGACGCGCCGTTATAAACGCAGCTGCCTCCCCTTCCTCCTAAGCCTCTTACCTGCCCTGGGGTTTGGCCGAACTCTGGGCCGGTAATTGAGGCCGCCATGGCCCGTTGCGCACGTGCGAGTCCTGGAGCAGCCTCACCGCGGGAGGAGCTTGGCAGCCAGCCTGCCTCGTCAGCCGCCTGCCCCGCGCCAATGGCTCTGGGCCCCCAGCGGCCGGGCGCCCGCCCCCGGCCCGCCCTTAAAGTGGCCCCGCCGCCCGTCCTGGCTCCAAGTCTCGGCAGGACCAGGTCGGAGTGGGAGGGGTACTTCCGGGAAACCGGGGGGATGGCGATGGGCCGCCCCAAGGTGCCCTGCGGGCCCTCAGGAGAGCCTGTCACTAGGGCAGTCCACCAAAAGTTCCATTCCTTTTCCCCGGAACCTCACACAGCTCAGGCCTGGGGCAAGGACATGTCTAAAAAGTCTTCAGTGTCTTATGGAAATGCTTTCAAGTTTAAATATCAGGAATTAGCAACTGGATTTTTCTTTTTCCAAGACCAAGGGATGGTGGATCCCTATACTATTCCAAGGATAGGGATGGTGAAGACTGACTATGGTGCTTTCTTTCCAAACTGCTGAGAAACGTCCTGTGAGTCAACAACAAATATCATCCTCGTTTCTCAAGCAAGAAATCTCCAGGTGGTGGCTGCTATGAAACCTGCTTTGTTCAGCCTTGCTAGATATTTTATTGAGATCCACTGAGTGCCCCGACCCCTGAGGGATCCTTCCTCTTGTCTTTATCACTGTTATTGGTTTCTTTCATTGCTAAAAAGTTGGGGGTGGGGGGAATGTCACTTTGTATTTGGCTAGACCCGTGATCTTACTTGAACACATAATACACACGTGCTCGACTTGACCCACCACCTCCCATCTCTGGGCAAGCCTATTGTTTCCTGAGCAGATGGTGGAGGGGTTCTGATTTAGATCATGACAGCGAGCAAAAATATAACAGTGGTTGCCCGTGGTTTTCATGCAAAGAAAATGCAGACAAATTTCTGATGGGATCATTCTGCATAATTTTTGGAAGATAGTTTCAATAGATACTAAGAAAGCTGTAAATGGACCATAAAGAAAGCTGAGGACCGAAGAATTGATGCCTTTGAACTGTGGTGTTGGAGGAAACTCTTGAGAGTCCCTTGGACTGCAAGGAGATCCAACCAGTCAGTCCTAAAGGAAATCAGTCCTGAATATTCATTGAAAGGACCGATCCTGACACTGAAACTCCAATACTTTGGGCACCTGATGAGAAGTACTGACTCATTGGAAAAGACCTTGATGCTGGGAAAGATTGAAAGTAGGAAGAGAAGGGGACAACAGAGGATGAGATGGTTGGATGACCTCACTGTCTCAATGGACAAGAGTTTGAGCAAGGTCCAGGAGTTGGTGATGGACAGGGAAGCCTGGTGTGCTATAGTCCATGGGGTTGCAAAGAATTGGACAACACTGAGTGACTGAACTGAACTGAATTTTGGCTCTATTGTTTTTCCAATTAATCAGGAACTAAGAGTGTTCAGCTAAACATTTGTGAAGCAGTTAGCTTGCCCAATAATAACACAGGTGAATTCATCCCCAGGCATTGAGGTAGGGGTGAATTGAGACAGCATTAAGCACCTTCCCCAGTCTGGTAATCAAGTTTATCATTGACCTAAAGGTCTAGATTAGCAAGTCTGATGCTAATAGTGATGAAACTATTGGGGAAACTGACACAGTCATTGCTTTTTAAAAAATTTGAGTGGATGATGACAAAATTTATGCAAGAGGAAGTAATCATTTCCTGTGTTGGAGGAAGCAAAAAGGTGATAAAACTCTTCAGTACCAAGAATACAAGAATACAAGTTCCATAAGAATGAATTTAGATATTTGAGAAGTTTCCAATAGCCTAAAAGAAAGAAGCTTACTCTGTAAATGACCAGGCATCTATGGAAACGAAATGACACTCCCTGGGGGCAATTTTTGTCTCTCAAGAAACAGTTGTCAACATCTAGAGGTATTTTTTTTTTCATTGTCACAACTAGCATCTAATGAGCAGACATCAGGAATACTGCTAAACGTCATACAGTGCACAGAACAGCCTCCCAGAACAGAGAATTAATTATCTGGCCCCAAATGTCATTAGCATTGAGGTTGAGAGGCTCTACTATAAACCTTCTGAATTATAACACAGAATTTTAAACCATTTAACTTCTTTTTCACCATTAACATTCTTGAATCATACTCATTTTTACTACTAGAGATAAATGGACAGACGAACTCTTCCTATGGTCCCCTAGAGTAACAATATGCTAGTCATATTCTTGATGGAAAGCTGAATACCAAGAATTATAAAATATACAAAAAATAATAGAATAATTCTATATAGAGAAATATATTTTAAAACATACTCAAAATTAACAATTCAAATTCCTCTTAGAAAAGTTTTCCAATCATTTAAAATTATTAGCATTCATATGCTATATGCATTACATTATTTCCACCCAAACTAAATTATAATTATGTATTTCTCACAATATTCAAATTATAAATAGGTTTGTAAGTAGTACAGTACACATGGTCTCCTCAAATGAACTCGTGAAGAATCTATTCTTAAAATATGTGGAAATTTTCCATCCAGATATTTTCTAGAAACTGTTCTATACTTGGCTTGTTCTCAGAATCAGAGAAATTTAGAATTTGATAGGAACCTAGGGATTACCTGTTGTCCTTTCTGTTTAAAGATGCTGAGGCCCAAAGAATGCTCTCCTAAATAAGTAGGATTGTAACCACAGAGATTGAAAGCCAGAGACTTAACTGATTTCAATCATTTTTACTAATTTTTTTTATACTTAAGTTCAATTGCTTAGTCGTGTCCGACTCTTTGCAACCCCATGAATCGCAGCATGCCAGGCCTCCCTGTCCATCACCAGCTCCAGGAGTTCACTCAGACTCACATCCATCGAGTCAGCAATGTCATCCAGCCATCTCATCCTCAGTCGTCCCCTTCTCCTCCTGCCCCCAATCCCTCCCAGCATCACAGTCTTTTCCAATGAGTCAACTCTTCGCATGAGGTGGCCAAAGTACTGGAGTTTCAGCTTTAGCATCATTCCTTCCAAAGAACACCCAGGACTGATCTCCTTTAGAATGGACTGGTTGGATCTCCTTGCAGTCCAAGGGACTCTCAAGAGTCTTCTCCAACACCGCACTTCAAAAGCATCAATTCTTTGGTGCTCAGCTTTCTTCACAGTCCTACTCTCACATCCATACATGACTACTGGAAAAACCATAGCCTTGACTAGGCAAACCTTTGTTGGCAAAGTAATGCCTCTGCTTTTGAATATGCAATCTAGGTTGGTCATAACTTTCCTTCCAAGATGCACTAAATTCACTTTTAAAATACATATACTTTTAAACACTGTGCCTGCAATATTTTGGAATATTGAATTCAAGAGTGTACCATAACTTGACTGTTAAGTTCCATTACAGAATTGTAAACAAGGGTATTTTTATAAAGGAAGGTGACCTTTGCTTCCACTTTTGCCATTTTCCCCCATCTCCTTTCAGGCAGTTCATCATAGAATAGCTAGAATAATCTTTTAAAATAAAAGTCAGAGTATTAACTCTTTCTCAAAACCCTTCTGTCAGAAAAAATTTTTAAATTATTTTCCAAGTCTAACAAGGCTTTATATCATCTGACTCCATTAACCTTATCTCTTAAAATTCCTAGGACCTCTCATGACCTCTTCTTCCTAAAATACCAGGTAAGTGCAAAGCTAGAATATTTTGCCCTTGTCATCCTTCTGCTTGGAATGCTCTTCCCCAGGTTTCTCCATTTCATGTAGATTTCTGTTATGATGTCATCTCTGTGGATACTCCAATTAGAATCTAACCCCTCCATTTTTCTTTGTAAAATTTTTCTAATGTTATACAGCATATATATGTTTTTACTTCTTTTTCTCCCCTCTCTGGAAGAGGAAATTTGTATCATTCACTATTATCACCTTGGCCTAGAAAAATGCCTGGCTCTATATAGCAGGCACTAAATATGTGAATGAATGAATGAAAGTCATTTCAGTAGTTGATTGGTATACACTGACTTGGACTCCAGTCTTTCTGCCTCCAAGTCCTTTATTTCATAATGCCACTCATTTCATCATGGAAAGAAAAAGACAAGGTTTAGAGGAAAGGAAAAAAATATTGCAGGTGCCAAAATGACAAGCTTGGTATCTCAAAGTTGGCCTGGTATCAGTTGTGTTGGTGGTGGCACAGGAAATGTGGATAGGTCAGTTCTAATCTCATCCCTTCCTCATTTAAAGTGGGCAAGGCTCCTCTGCTTATCAAATTAACTTCTCATTCCTCAGTGAGGCACTAGGGCACACATTCTCTTGCCCCTATCTGGCTTTCAAGATTCAGCTTTTAATCAAGTTAACTAGATTAAACTAAAGTGAACAGGATTCCCTGACAGTGTCTTGGGATTCTCCCCAGCATAGGATCCCCACAACCAGACAAAGTGGCCTCTTTCTTGAGACTACAGTGCTGAAGGGATGAATCACCTGAAGCCTAGAGAAGCCCAGAGCCACCTTCAAAGGACAGAACAACGTTGGCCAGTGACCACTGTGAACCAAGTTCATTGATTTAGACACCATGCTGGATATCCCTTCTGACCCTCCTCAGCTGCTGACTCATTTATCCCTTGGTTCTGATTTCAGCCTAAAAACTCTCCCTGTTATCCCTATGTCAAAGAGGCTAGGACCCTTTCTGTTCCCATGCCGCCTTTGTTTAGCTCACTTGGTTCTCCCAACCTGAAGGCTCATCTCTGACAGCTGCATAGTGTAAAGTTTATTAGTACACTTACCCCTGAACATTCTCATTCATCCTGGCTTGGGGGCTCTGCCATGCTACTCTCTGTCTCAAACTTCCCTTTGGTGGTTAATTTGGGAAGACAACAGGAAAATTCCCAAGGTATTCCCGACTTTGTCGGACATCTCTGCTTCAAAAATTAAAATTCATTGTTAAGCAGCATGATAAGGCAGAGATTGTTTTGTTTGGGTGCAAAACAGTTCATTTTGCTTCTTTTCCTAATTTCAGCTGTAATAGTATATGCTTTAAAATAACATTCCTTTAAATAATATGATAAAAAATAATCATTAAGAACACAGGAAATAATGGTTATCTGCGAAAGAATAACTGTATACGTATAACTGATTCTACTTGATTTGCTTACAACAGAAACTAACATAATACTGTAAATCGACTATACTCCAATAAAAATCAATTTTAAAAAGCTTTGGTATTTGCCTAAGCCACTGAAATGCTAGGAGGAAAAAAACAAAAAAATAATCTTTATAATACAAAGTAACTTTAAAATAACTTTTAATTTAAATTTTATACTGGTGTTGTTTAACAATGTGTTAGTTTCAGGTGTACAGCAAAGTGGTCCAGTTATACATATAAAATAACACATTTTGACTTTATTGTAAATAGTTATTCACAGAGATTTCTTTACTACACTTGGTATTCTGCTGCTGCTGCTAAGTCACTTCAGTCGTGTCTGACTCTGTGCGACCCCACAGACGGCAGCCCACCTGGCTCTCCCGTCCCTGGGATTCTCCAGGCAAGAATACTGGAGTGGGCTGCCATTTCCTTCTCCTATGCGTGAAAGTTAAAAGTGAAAGTGAAGTCGTGTCCGACTCCTAGCGATCCCATGGACTGCAGCCTACCAGGCTCCTCTATCCATGGGACCTTCCTGGCAAGAGTACCGGAGTGAGTTGCCATTTCTTTACTACACTTGGTATTCTAGCATGCAGCATATAGAGGGTGATCAGTAAATATGTTTTCCCCAGTGAATTAAGAACCATTGCTCTTAGGCAGTGATGAAGGTCAAAGAATAGATCAACTTTTAATGATGGCTTGCAGCCGATAACACTAAGATGTGACAGTTTTCTCATCGTCCAGTATACCAATATACTTTCAACAACAGAGTTTAGTTTTATGGAACAAGTCTTTACTAGGAAATGTGGAGCTAAACCAAAGTGATACTCTAACTATGGATGAGGGGGACTGCATCATTCAAGGTCCAGAGTGAGGCTAGGCACTGCCACAGAGATAGTTCTGAGGGCGTCCCTCCAGGTAACCACACAGCAGAACCATTAACAGAAGCTTCATTGATTATGGCTTTATTGCCTGAGGAGATCAGTAGTTACAAAGCCGCACAGCCTCCTTTAAGCCACAAAGACTGCAGACTTAAAGTCCTGTGGAATTTCTACATCACAAACATACTAGACAATCTTAAAGAAGTCCCTGGTATTGTGAAGGTGGCTGATGAGGTGAAGGAGAAAAAAATGATGTTCACACTTTCCTTGTAAATACTTACATGTATACTAACATGAGTTAAAGTCAGCTGGAGAAATTTTTATATATTATGAAAAATTTCATACATATATGTATGTAATAGATGTACAACATAAAGTATATGAGTGTATATGCACCTACCACCCAACCTAACAGACACTCAATAATTCTGAAGTCTTTGAAGTGCCTCTACCATTCCTGGTCTCCTTTGTCTTTCAAGATATAAATATTATTTATCCTTTTTTTTTTTTTAACTGCTGAAACCTGATTGGATTGTACTGAGAGAAAAATAAGCCTCTGTGTGAAGCCCCTGAGGTCTAGAGTTGTTTCTTATAGTCATAATGCAGATATTGATAACTTGAAATTAAGTGCTGTATTAACAAAATATTAATACTAAAACAACTGGCATGGCATTAACTTAGCAGGTCTGGCAACCCACTCCAGTATTCTTGCCTGGAGAATCCCAGGGACGGGAGAGCCAGGTGGGCTGCCGTCTATGGGGTCACACAGAGTCAGACACGACTGAAGCAACTTAGCAGTAGCAGTAACAGTGGGAGGGAGGGACACCAAGTCTGGGGACCCCTATTATACACAGCAGATTAAGTGCTTTCCAAAGCTGTGGGTGAAGGAAAAAAGATGGGAAAACTAATAATGATGCATGCCTGATGTTACTGGCTGCCTTTGACAAGGCAGAAGGAAAAAATGAACTTGGGATATCATCACCCAGTTTGCAAGGAACAGGGTATAGAGAGTGTCTCAAGGAGAGCCCAGAAATTTGGGGGCATGAAAGGATTGGAAAGGCCAACTACTTTTAGACCTAAAAAACAAGAAATAAGACCTAGAACGGTTGTATGCAACAAGAGGCCACCAGGACAGCCTATGGCAAAGATTAGACTGTGAGTATTAACTTATGCCCAACCATAGATGCAAGGTAACTGCCATCTGGTAGGTAGAGAGATACAGGCCAACGAAACAAATCTTGCTCTAAAACTGTCATTATTATACATGGAATTGACTACTATTTTAATAGAGCTATATTATCCAAGAAACCATAAACGTGGACTAAAAGGCTTTTGACTACTTGAACTAAGAAGCCACTGTCTATGGGAACCCAAGTTTGTTCTAACAGAAAATGAGCTCTAAAAGCTGTGCATCTCCAAAGGGGGTGTCTAACCCCCAAAGCCCACTTCAAATATGAACAAGAAGATTGAAAGGGAAGAATCTTTCAGGGAGTAGAGTTAGAGGCCATTGAGAAAAATAAACAAGGATACTCCTATCAGGAAGCAGAATCACAGCCTGATCCAGGAACCTACCCCATTAATAGGATTCCATAAATGGAATGTTCCATGAATGTTATGGATCAGAGATGGTGTGCGGTCTTCTTTTCTGAGTGGAAGTGCTTATGGGTTCCCCTCAGACACAGATGGCTATATTCCACGGTTGTTTGGGTCCAACCTGTATTTGGCACTTGCACAAGGCTTTAAAGAACCTCCCTTGTGGCTCGGCTGGTAAAGAATCTGCCTGCGATGCAGGAGACCTGGGTTTGATCCCTGGGTTGGGAAGATCTCCTGGAGAAGGGAAAGGATACCCACTCTAGTATTCTGGCCTAAAGAATTCCATGGACTATATAGTCCATGGGGTCACAAAGTGTCAGACATGACTAAGCAACTTTCACTTAAAGAGCAGTATCCTAGAAACCAATGGATGAAAGAGCAAGAGATTCTGTTTAGTGAAAAAAAAGAAAGAAAATTATTTTGGTCTGTTCAGTGGACTAGAAAATACACTGAGTTAGAATCGCTTTAAAAATACCAACTGAAATTCTAGAATCCGACTCAATGATGCAGGCAGGGCAGGGGCCATCACTATCAATAAAAGGCTGAATTTATTTTAAGTAGTTTCAAAGAAAGATATCATTATCTGCTGAAAACAATATCCAAAGACTTGTAAGCTTTACTAAAAATATTGTTTGATACTATATTAGTGAGCACAGGCTGCTTGAACAAGTAAAATCCAAATCTCAGTAATTTCACATAGTCACTCCCTCACAGAAAGATTTACTTTCCATGTACCCCATAATCAAATGAGAGCTAGCAAGGTAAGAGAAATGGATTTGCTACATGATTTTAGTACTTCTACCACATTAAGATATCAGAATTGTCTCAAATTGTCTCAAATTCCTCTTTCCTATCACATACTCATAAAAGTACCTTTGAAATCCATTAGTTCTTTTTTTTTTCAAGATTTATGCAAAATTGTGATTTTTATATTGGGGAGTAGCAAAAGGATAAAAAGAGAAAATAAATTTTTATGTACTATAATAACAAAGTCAATCGATAATGTTTTAAAACTTAATCAAGAGAACAGTTTGCACATATTTAAAAATATGGAAATAAATGTCCCAAAGGTTGAAAATGTAAAATAACTGACCCAAGAATAGGAAGTTGGAAAAGGAAGGACACAGAGAAATGATACAAGGAAGTTTTAGAGATTCTGGGATAATAAGTAAGGTGACTGTGATAGTCCTAGTTTATGGGTGGTTTTCCCCCAGCATCCTGTCCAATTTAGCAATTTTTCTTGTGAAATCAATTAGCTCCATCTTCATTCTGCAGAGAAGACACTTAAGACAGAAAAGTTATGTAAACTTTCCTAAGTTAAACAGATTGTTAAAACATGCTCCCTTCTAGTACTCCACAAGGCACTCTCCCTCTTCACCTATTTCTGAATCATCACTTGGAGCCTACCTCATCTTCCTCTGTAGAGCTGGACAGTAAATTTGTGTAACAGAACACATTTTTGGCACTTTCAGTAGACTAAAGCCCCATTTTTGTAGTCTCTCCTATATTTTCCAATAATTAAAATCATATTTTATGTATGACTTTGCATCACTGTGTTAACTTTCTAACGTTAAGTCCTCATGATCTGTTTTGCAAACTCCATTGAAATCAAACAAAATGTATTGTGTGCCTGTACTAGGCATACACATATACTAGGTAATAAGCTAACTGGTGACAAATGATAAATAAAAGAGTTCATTATATTAAAGTGCTGGAGATAAAGTACACTGAAGTATGTCAGAATGGAGATATATGAGAAGAAATAATTTTAATATAAGACAGCAAATACTAACCAATGCAGAATATTTAACCATGTGCAAGAAGCACAGTCCGCTTATGCATTTCCCTTTAATTGTGCATTTTTTGGTATGACAAACAATACTGACACAGTAATTGTCCTTGTATATTTTCTGTGTGCAGGATTTTTCATTAGACTTGATTACCAGAAATACAAACATTAAGTCAATATAACATTGTCTTTCAAAAGAATTATATGAATTTATATTCCCAAATGCAGTGTATTAGAACTTCTTAAAGGAAAAGGAAAGTGAAATCACTCAGTCGTGTCCAACTCTTTGCGACCCCATGGACTGTAGCCCACCAAGCTCCTCCGTCCATGAGATTCTCCAGGCAAGAATACTGGAGTGGGTTGCCATTTCCTTCTCCAGGGGATCTTCCCGACCCAGGGGTCAAACCCAGGTCTCCCGCATTGCAGGCAGACACTTTAACCTCTGAGCCACCAGGGAAGTTAAGAACTTCTTAACTTCAGCTCTATTAGCACTGAAAATTGTCTTTTTGAAAATCACTGTTTATTTTATAGATGAAAAATGGTATCTAATTTTAGTTTACATTTAACGAATGGACAATAATAATATTACTCCTAATTTTGCTAGTTTTGGCCACTGGTAAAGCAACAACATTTTTGAAAGTCCATATTTACAGTCTACAGATACACAACCTATAAGACACAATTAACATATATTTTCAGAAGCCATTTTTGGGTCTGATAATGGACAGGGATGCAGAGAAATAGATAAAAACAATAGAATGGGAAAGACTATAAATATCTTCAAGGAAATCAGAGATACCAAGGGAATATTTCATGCAAAGATGGGCTCAATAAAGGGCAGAAATGGTATGGACCTAACAGAAGCAGAAGATATTAAGAAGAAATGGCAAGAAAATACAGAAGAACTATACAAAAAAGATCTTAATGACCCAGATAACCATGATGGTGTGATCACTCACCTAGAGCCAGACATTCTGGAGTGTGAAGTCAAGTGGACCTTAAGAAGCATTTCTATCAACAAAGTTAGCGGAGGTGATAGAATTACAGCTGAGTTCTTTCAAAGCCTAAAAGATGATGTTGTTAAAGTGCTGCACTCAATATGCCAGCAAATTTGGAAGACTCAGCAGTGCCCACAGGACTGGAAAACGTCAGTTTTCATTCCAATCCCAAAGAAAGGCAATGCCAAGGAGTGCTCAAACTACCACACAATTGCACTCATCTCACATGCTAGCAAAGTAATGCTGAAAATTCTCTAAACCAGGCTTCAACAGAAAATGAACTGTGAACTTCAAGATGTTCAAGCTGGATTTAGAAAGGCCAGAGGAACCAGAAATCAAACTGCCAACATCCACTGGATCATCAAAAAAGCAAGAGAATACCAGAAAAAAACATCTATTTCTGCTTTATTGACTACACCAAAGCCTTTGACTGTGTGGATCACAACAAACTGTGGAAAATTCTGAAAGAGATGGGAATACCAGACCACCTGACCTGCCTCCTGAGAAATCTGTATGCAGGTCAAGAAGCAACAGTTAGAACTGGATATGGAACAACAGACTGGTTCCAAATTGGGAAAGGAGTAGGTCAAGGCTGTATGTTGTCACCCTGCTTATTTAACTTCTATGCAGAGTACATCATGAGAAATGCCAGGCTGCATGAAGCACAAGCTGAAATCAGTATGGCTGGGAGAAATATCAATAACCTCAGATATGCAGATGACATCACCCTTATGGCAGAAAGTGAAGAGGAACTAAAGAGCCTCTTGATGAAAGTGAAAGAGGAGAGTGAAAAAGTTGACTTAAAACTCAACATTCAGAAAACTAAGATCATGGCATCCAGTTCCATCACTTCATGGCAGATAGATGGGGAAACAATGGAAACAGTGACAGACTATTTTTTTGGGCTCCATATCACTACAGATGGTGCCTGCAGACATGAAGTTAAAAGATGCTTGCTCCTTGGAAGAAAAGCTATGATCAATCTACACAGCATATTAAAATTAGCAGGACATTACTTTGGCAACAAAGGTCCATCTGGTCAAAGCTATGATTTTTCCAGTAGTCGTGTATGGATGTGAGAGCTGGACTATAAAGAAAGCTGAGCATCAAAGAACTGATGATTTTGAACTGGTGTTGGAAAAGACTCTTGATAGTCCCTTGGACTGTAAGGAGATCCAATCAGGCCATCCTAAAGGAAATCACTCCTGAATATTCATTGGAAGAACTGATGCTAACGCTGAAACTCCAATACTTTGGCCACCTGATGTGAAGAACTAAGTCAATGGAAAAGACCCTGATGCTGGGCAAGACTGAAGGCAGGAGGAAAAGGAGATGACAGACGATGGGATGGTTGAATGGCATCACCAACTTGATGGAAATGAGTCTGAGTAAGCTCCGGGAGTTGGTGATGGACAGAGAACCCTGGCAAGCTGCAGTCCATGGGGTTGCAAAGAGTCGGACATGCCTGAGCGACTGAACTGAACTGAAATGAACTGACTGAATGGACAGGGAATCAGAGTATCTTAGCAGAAGGGATACTGCTGCTGCTACTGCTGCTAAGTTGCTTCAGTCGTTTCCGACTCTGTGCGACCCCAGAGATGGCAGCCCACCAGGCTACCCCATCCCTGGGATTCTCCAGGCAAGAACACTGGAATGGTTTGTCATTTCCTTCTCCAATGCATGGAAGTGAAGTCGCTCAGTCATGTCCAACTCTTTGCGACCCCATGGAATGCAGCCTTCCAGGGCTCCTCTGTCCATGGGATTTGCCAGGCAATACTGGCAGTCATCAAATTCATCCAACTGCAGAGTCCTTTCTGTAACATCCCTGACAAAGGGACACCTAGCCACTGCATGAACAATTTCAATGATGATAATAAACTCACTGTTGGGTAGCTCTCTGGATAGTAACACACTCTCTGTAATTGATACAGAAACATGAAATTGCTTTATAATGTTAAAAGGATGCTCTATAAATTCAAGATTTTTTTCTAATTCATAAGTTGGATTAATATGTTAACTTGTTTTAAAAATAGTGTTCTACTGTCAAAATGGTATGATCTTGCATTTAAATACACCTTTATTATTTAAATGTTAGTCACTCAGTTGTGTCCAACTCTTTGCAACCCCATGGACTACAGCCCTCCAGGCTTCTCTGGCCATGGAATTCTCCAGGCAAGAGTACTGCAATGAGTAGCCATTCCTTTCTCCAAGGGATCTTCTCGACCCAAAGATTATACTCAGGTGTCTTGCACTGCAAGCAGATCTTTACTGTCTGAGCCATGGGAAGTCCTATATTATATTTTAAAGATACTTTCATATCTCAATCACACAGTGATTTTAATAGCAGCTTTTAGTATTCTGGTATGCTTACTCTCTTTAAATACCAAAATCGCAGTATCTTTGTTGTCACAAGTCTATTATTCTGCTATTTAAAAATAAAAATCTCTATATTATTTACACATTGAAATAACTGTTATTCAATTACTCAATTTATCCAAGAAATGACATGTTATATACGGTCTAGACAGGCCCTCACTTGGTACACAAAGCAAAAAGTGTTAAGCTTCTGTTGCAAGACATAATTCTTAGTCCAAAATAATTTCTTCTGCAGTGGATTATGACCATCACAGTACTAAAATTGATATAGGTAACTTCATATTGGAATCTCCAGCTATACATGATAAAACTAACGAAGATGATGAAAACTAGAAAATGTCTTTGAAACAAAACCTATATAGCTCTCTATAAATTAGGGGGGAAAAACCTAACCCTAGTCAAATGTCAAAAGATGCTTTATTAATATTTCTACAAGGTTATCAAACAAGATAGGATTATTCAAAAGAAGTCAAGGAAATACTGGGAAGTAGTATATAAGCTTCATTGTCCTTCTGACTAGTGTAATATCTGAAAGAGCTTCTTCGTTCGAAAATTATGGTAAAATATACTCTTGACTCAGCAATGGCACTAATGACAATGCATTTTAATGTTTGCTGCTGCTGCTGAGTCACTTCAGTCATGTCCGACTCTGTGCGACCCCACAGACAGCAGCCCACCAGGCTCCCCCGTCCCTGGGATTCTCCAGGCAAGAGTACTGGAGTGGGTTGCCATTTCCTTCTCCAGTGCATGAAAGTGAAAAGTGAAAGTGAAGTCACTCAGTCATGTCCGACTCTTAGCGACCCCATTTTAATGTTTAAGATCATATTTTCTAAGATCAAATAAAATCCTATTAAAATTCATCTGCCAGTTTATATTAAAAGGTTAACATATGTTTAATTGTTTTTTAATAATAGTTTTATTAAAGTATAAATAACACTACATGCAATTCACGCATGTAAAGTGCTTTCAGTATTTTTTACTTCATTCATGAAGTTGTACAACCATCACCATGATTAATTTTAGAACATCTGCATCAGCCACCAAAGAAACCCTATACACATTAGCAGTTCTTCTCCATTACCCACCCTCCCCTTCAGCTGATGCTGAAGCCCCATCAGCCTTCAGCAACTTATTAATCTACTCTCTGTCCATACAGATTTGTCTATTCTGGACATTTCATATAAATGGAATTATATAATATGTGATCTCTCGTGACTGGCTTTGTTCACTCAGGATAATGTTTTCAAGGTCCATCCATGTTGTACTTCATTCCTTTTACTGCTGAATACTATTCCATTCTTTGGATATACCAGAATCTATTTATTCATTCATCGGCTGATGGATATTTATTATGTAGAAGAGTGCTATAAATACTTGTGTACACATTTGTATGTGTACCTTGGTTTTCATTTGTCTGGGGTGTATCCAGAGGAGTAGAAATGCTGGGTGACATGGTAACTCTATGTTTAACCTTCTGAGGAACTGACAGACTCTTTTCAGAGCAGTGGTGCAGTTTTACATCCCCATGAGGGGATATAAATTTTTTTAATGCCTTAAAAGAACACTTCTCATACTCTTGTTCTATTTCCACTCTAGACTTGAGTACTGTGAACACTTGGCCAGTGTGTGAGGGTTCCAGTTCCTCCACATCCTCATTATTACTCATTATATCTGCCTTTTTAATTACAGCAACATTTTTTTTTATAAATGGTACTTTTTAACATTTTGTAATACATTTATAGGTGCTAAAATTTTTGAAATAAACATTGTTTACTGATATTTTGCTTCAGGAATTGTGACCACTTCAAAAAAACATCAATACTGATATTAATACATACTTCAATATTAAATTAAATAAAGACCCCAAAGTATAAATTTTATACTGATTATTTCAGTAAATAATTGCAACTTTGATTGACAAATTATCTTCAGAGCTCAGAATTAAGTATAACTTTTTCTCAACTTGTTTTTCCCTTCCATTAAAAAAAAGAAAGAGAGAGGTGTGTAATTCACTCTTTCTTTGTGCTGATTACTAGGAAGCTTAAAATAGAGCTTTTTCTTAGTTGGGAATCTAGCAAAATTAACTTTTATTTTTGTCTTTCACCTTATGGGTCTTGTTTCAATTTATAGATATATCTCTATATTTAGTAAAAGGTAACACAATCCTTTTTAGAAATAGTGTATACAGAAGTAAATAAATAAAAATGTAGTATCTAGTAATTATTTAATAAAATGAGTCATGGTACCTGATATATCTGTAGCTAGCTTAAACACGGGTGAAAATATTTCCAAATGGTTTCTATTTGGAATAATTTACAGGAAGTTACTTTATGTTTCCCTGCATTACTTTTTAAAGTCACATAGAATAATTATTTGTCTATATGAAATGTATGTATTCTAATTTAAAGAAAGTGAATATCTATAAATAGTTAGAGAAAAGCATTCGGCATCCATTATTGGTGATACTGAATATAATTTAGGTTTTGGTACCAGATATAAGGAAAGAATACCAGAAACTATACTTACCTCTGAATGATTTCTATAAAATCCAATAATTTAACTTATTAAGCAGGGGGAATAAATCATATGTATCTTCCAGACATAGGTGACAGTAAGAAAACAATCTAAATATAAATAAGAAAATTCATAAATTTTTTTAATGCCTTAAAAGAACACTTCTCATACCCTGTTCTATTTCCACTCTAGACTTGAGTATTGTGAACACTTGGCCAAAGTATGGCCCGAAGAACTAGGCCATCCCCATAAATTAATACACGTTATAGAATGACTTAAACTGCCATGTGTTAAGTGGCAGGATTTGCAGTTGAATAAGTACTGGCTTTCCAGAATGATAAGAAACCTTAGAAATTGTATAGTTTGCTTCAGTTACAGATGTGGGAAATGAAGATGAGGTGAAAGAATTTGCCCCAGATCTCTTAAGCTCACAGCAGGGTGGTAACTATACCCAAGCTGATTCCTGATTGAAGGCTATTTCCACAACACCATGATAGTTCAAATTAAAGTCTAAAATGTATTTGATTTCCAGCTTTGTTTAAACCTTGAGTTTTAAAAAGCTGAACATGATATAGCCTAAAATAGCAAAAACGTTCTGATGAACTCACATTTTCAGCTAACAGCTAACTAGAATCCAAATAAAATAGCAATGTTACTATCAGAACAGATCATGAGTATATCATTAAAAGCAAGTGTAATGATGCCAACCTTAAGGCTTACTAGGATATTTTAAAAATCATAAGAATGCTATTAGATGGTTTATAGTCACCTGAGAAAATTACTTTCATACAGACAAAAGAACAAACTTCTAGAAGGAAAGCTAAAGATAAGATTGATAGCTCTTTCTTATCTATTTCATTCCCTGAAAAGTATGTGAAACGTTAACTTCACAAGTTAAATATTAAAATGAAAAAAGGGAAGAAATATAAACTATCCAGTTCAGGAATCACAGATTGAGTTTTGAAAGACGGCTTGATCTTGAAATCTTTTTTACTGGTCCTCTCATGGTATTCATTGTCTTCTGAGTCACTGAATTACATCTTACCCTGAAATAAGATAAGCATTAATCATGATTTTTCAGTTACCATTGCATGCAACAAAAACACTAGTATGTCACATGGGGTGAACTACCTAGTTCTCCTAGTTCCCCCAGCCCACAGTCCTTCACAGAGAAATCTCTCTATGCAGATTTTCTGTTTACTGTATAATCCTAAACAGCCATATGTTACAGCATATCATATCATCTTGTCAAGTTACAGAGACAACTCCTTCAAGGGCAAATAATCCAAAGGCCTAGAAGTAGCCCATGAGGTAGCCTAATGTGGAAAGTTTTGTCCAAAGAGGGATGAGATGGACTAATCTGATGCTTATCTCTGGAAATGTGAGTTAAAGCTAAGAAAATACAATCCATGAGGTAGAGCATGGACAAGATGGAAATAAGAATCCATGGGTAAGCCAAAGATGCGTGACCTAAAATTACAATAAAACTGAAACTATGATATATACTAGAGTCTATAATGTAAAAGTGTAGAAAGTAAAATTGGCAGTTGGTAATGAGAAGAAAAATGAAGTAGAGAATAAACTAGTGGTCTATTATACTACAAATAATACTAGCAACATTCTTAGAGCTCATAATCAGAGTCAAGGACTGTTCTAAATTTTATTTATTTACTCATTATCAACTTCACAAAATCTCTATGATACAGATACTATCATTAGTTCTGTTAGCTCTGACAGAAGACAGAAACAGGTTATATAGTAAGTAAGTAGATCTGGAATTTGAATCCATGAAGTCAAAGTTCAAAGTCTGTGCCTTGAATTACTATCCAATATGGCAAACCACTAAAGTGATGATCCATGAATATCTGCTGAGATCTTTAAGGCTTCTCTGAATTCAACTTCTAGTATCTGTGGATCCAGTTTTATTTTGGAATTCCTGTTCTTGGATTTCCACAAGACTGTCTTTCCCTCATTGACTTATATGTCTTTATAAGGACAACTTCCCCATGTGCTCACTTGATAAAGGAAGAGCCACCTTTAATTTCCTGCAGGTGCTTAAAAATATTTTACTCAGGGAGTGATGTCAGCTAAAATAACAGAATAGGAACCCCCCAAAAATAATTTCCTCCTTAAAAAAATGAAGACAATTTACAAAAAAAAATGTTCAGAAGCAAGTTTTTAGAACTCTAGAAATTAACTAAAGGCTTGCAGCAATCCTGGAGAATTTAATACATACACACCCCCCCACACACACCCCCATGGCAAAATCCAGTAAGAATACTAAACTCTGTAGCTATTTAACTTGCCCTACTCCACTCTTTCCTCAGCTCTGTGGTGAAATTCCTATGATGAAACTGACAAACTAATCCTAAAATGTATATGGAAAATAAAGGGACTCTGAACAACCAAAACAATCTTGAAAAAGATTAAAGTTAAAGGACTCACTCATTGATTTCAAAACTTTATGAAAAGTTATAGTCATCAAGACAGAATGGTACTGGTGGAAGGACAGACTTTCAGATCAGTGGAATAGATCTGAGAGCCTAGAAATAAATTTATATGTTTATGGCTAATTTTTAGAAGGATGCCAAGGCAATCAACTCAGTAAGAATAGTCTTTTCAGCAAATGATGCTAGAATAATTGAATAGACACATGCAAAAGACTAAAATTAGATATATCTCACATCCTCTACAAATATTAATTCAAAATGGATTGAAAAAGAGCTAACACTATAAAACTCTTAGATGAAAATATGTATAAATTTGTACGTTCTCAGATTAGGCAATGATTTATTAGATATGATACCTGAAACACAAGCAACTGAGAAAATAAATCCTAGGAAGCCAGTATCAATTGGACTTCATCAAAATCAAACTGTCTTCTTCAAAGAACATCATCAAGAATGGGAAAAAAACCAATAAATAGGAGAAAATATCTGCAAATCACTTATCTGATTAGGTCCAATAACCAGAAACATAAAGAACTCTTATAATGCAACAAAAATAACACAAACATTAGCTTTTTAAAATGGGCAAAGGACTTGAATAGCTATTTCTCCAAAAAAGATATACAAATGGCCAGCAAATATATGGGCACTAAATATCTAATGTGGGCCCCTGGAATCAACCTTCACAGCTCATTGCTGGAAGAACTGTTTCTGTGAAACTTCACTGGGGGAACTTTTAGAAGCTTGTGCCTGGTTCCCTCCAAACTTCATCTCACACACCTCTTTCTTTTGATGGTTTTGCTTGTATCCTCTTACTGTAATAAATCTTAGCTGTGTGCACAAATAGATGCTGAGTCCTATGAGTCGTTCTAGTGAACCGCTGAACACGGGAGTCATCTTGGGGTCCTCTCAACACAGAAGTGCAGCATTTTTCAGAAGGAAGTCATTTTCTACAATTTACTTAAATGCTTTAACTCCATTGTATTTCCATTGATTATTCATTATCTTGTACACTTCAAGTATTTATGATTACTCAAGGAAGAATAAATAATTCTTATCCATCTAGCCAAATACTGAACAGAACGTTGCTATTCTATGAATTTCCACCAAAGAAACCTATTATACTACGTGCACTTTGAGTGCCTGTGTTTGAGAAGAATTCTGATCTATAGATAATTTATATCTTTGCTTATAATTTTAATACTGTTAAGTTATATATGAATATATTATCTGCATGAGATAAGGTTATAGAAGACAAGAATTGCCTGAGTATTTCTTCTGTACTTAGTACCGGACCAGAGAAAAGCATGTGTAGATATAACCTCCTAAACTCCTAAAATATCCCTCTGTTCTTCATTCATCCTAAATTATTTTTTACTCACATACGAAAACATAGTTTAAACTGCATTGATGCCTATGTTTATTTCAGTGTCCATACTTGCTCACTAAAAGGTTCACTTCAGTTCAATCACTCAGTCATGTCCGATTCTCTGTGACCCCATGGACTGTAGCACTCCAGGCCTCCCTATAGATCGCCAACTCCGAGAGTTTACCCAAACTCATGTCCGTTTAGTTGGTGATGCCATTCAACCATCTCATCCTCTGTCATCCCCTTCTCCTCCCACCTTCAATCTTTCCCAGCATCAGGGTCTTTTCTAATGAATCAGTTCTTTGCATCACATGGCCAAAGTATTGGAGTTTCAGCTTCAACAAAAGTCCATCCAATGAATACTCAGGACTGATTTCCTTTAGGATGGACTGGTTGGATCTCCTTGCAGTCCAAGGGATTCTCAAAAGCCTTTTCCAACACCACAGTTCAAAAGCATCAATTCTTCTGCACTCAGGTTTCTTTATAGTCCAACTCTCACATCCATACATGACTACTGGAAAAACCATAGCCTTGACTAGACAGACCTTTGTTGGCAAAGTAATGTCTCTGCTTTTTAATATGCTGTGTAGGTTGGTCATAACTTTCCTTCCAAGGAGTAAGCGTCTTTTAATTTCATGGCTGCAGTCACCATCTGCAGTGATTTTGGAGCTCAAAAAAATAAAGTCTGCCACTGTTTCCACTGTTTTCCCATCTATTTTCCATGAAGTGATGGGACTGGAGGCCATGATCTTAGTTTTCTCAATGTTGAGTTTTAAGTCAACTTTTTCACTCTCCTCTTTCAGTTTCATCAAGAGCCTCTTTAGTTCTTCTTCACTTTCTGCCATAAGGATGGTGTCATCTGCATATCTTGACATTTATCCCGGCAATCTTGATTCCAGCTTCTGCTTCATCCAGCCCAGCGTCTCTCATGATGTACCCTGTATATAAGTTAAATAAGCAGGATGACAATATATACCCTTGACGTACTCCTTTTCCTATTTGGAACCCAGTCTGTTGTTCCATGTCCAGTTCTAACTGTTGCTTCCTGACCTGCATACAGATTCCTCAAGAGGCAGGTCAGGTGGTCTGGTATTCCCATCTCTTTCAGAATTTTCCATAGTTTGTGGTGATCCACACAGTCAAAGGCTTTGGCATAGTCAATAAAGCAGAAATAGATGTTTTTCTGGAACTCTCTTGCTTTTTCCATGATCCAGCGGATGTTGGCAATTTGATCTCTGGTTCCTCTGCCTTTTCTAAAACCAACTTGAACATCTGGAAGTTCATGGTTCGTGTTCTGTTGAAGCCTGGTTTGGGGAATTTTGAGCATTACTTTGCTAGCGTGTGAGATGAGTGCAATTGTGCAGGAGTTTGAACATTCTTTGGCATTGCCTTTCTTTGGGATTGGAATGAAAACTGACCTTTTCTAGTCCTATGGCCACTGCTGAGTTTTCCAAATTTGCTGGCATATTGAGTGCAGCACTTTTACAGCATCATCTTTTAGGATTTGAAATAGCTCAACTGGAATTCCATCACCTCCACTAGCTTTGTTCATAGTGATGCTTCCTAAGGCCCACTTGACTTCATGTTCCAGGATGTCTGGTGAGTGATCACACTATCGTGATCATCTGGGGCGTGAAGATCTTTTTGGTACAGTACTTCTGTGTATTCTTGCCACCTCTTCTTAGTATTTTCTGCTTCTTTTAGGTCCATACCATTTCTGTCCTTTATCGAGCCCATCTTAGCATGAAATGTTCCCTTGGTGTATCTAATTTCCTTGAAGAGATCTCTAGTCTTTCCCATTCTATTGTTTTCCTCTATTTCTTTGCACTGATCATTGAGGAAGGCTTTCTTATCTCTCCTTGCTATTCTTTGGAACTCTGCATTCAAATGGGTGTATCTTTCCTTTTCTCCTTTGTTTTTCTCTTCTCTTCTTTTCACAGCTATTTTTAAGGCCTCCTCAAACAGCCATTTTGCTTTTTTGCATTTCTTTTTCTTGAGGATGGTCTTGATCCCTGTCTCCCGTACAATGTCACAAACCTCCATCCATAGTTCATCAGTCACTCTATCAGATCTAGTCCCTTAAATCTATTTCTCACTTTCCCTGTATAATAGTAAGGGATTTTATTTAGGTCATACCTGAATGGTCCAGTGGTTTTCCCTACTTTCTTCAATTTAAGTCTGAATTTGGCAATAAGGAGTTCATGACCTGAGCCACAGTCAATTCCCAGTCTTGTTTTTGCTGACTGTATAGAGCTTCTCTATCTTTGACTGCAAAGAATATAATCAATCTGATTTCAGTGTTGACCATCTGGTGATGTCCATGTGTAGTCTTCTCTTGTGTTGTTGGAAGAGGGTGTTTGCTATGACCAGTGCATTCTCTTGGCAAAACTCTATGAGCCTTTGCCCTGCTTCATTCTGTACTCCAAGACCAAACTTGCCTGTTACCCCAGGTGTTTCTTGACTTCCTACTTTTGCATTCCAGTCCCCTATAATGAAAAGGATATCTTTTGGGGGTGTCAGTTCTAAAAGGTCTTGTAGGTCTTCATAGAACCATTCAACTTCAGCTTCTTCAGCATTACTGGACAGGGCATAGACTTGGATTACCATGATACTGAATGGTTTGCCTTGGAAATGAACAGAGATCATTCTGTTATTTTTGAGATTGCATCCAAGTACTGCATTTCGGACTCTTTTGTTGACTATGAGGGCTACTCCATTTCATCTAAGGAATTCTCACCCACAGTAGTACAACTAAAATGTTAAGGCAGATCATTAAATTGGATTTGTTGTTAATGGTGTAGTTCTAAGCTCTACTTGGGAACAGTATCATTTTAGCTTAGAAAATAATATCACGTTTGATGATGAACAATATTTCTGGAACCTACCAGATATATATAAATAGTAAATGGAGAATACAAACTTCTCTAAGTTATCTTACCACCTGCTATTTTACATTGTTGCTATAAAAGTTAAGTTTCCAAAATATAATGGACACCTGTTTCGTGAGTACCATTCACATTTGAATGTAATTAATTAGAAAGGAAAGATCTAGACTTACGTTTTCACTAGCTTCTCTTTCATTTTATGCAGTTGATCCATCTGTTTCCTTTGAGAAACTTGGTAGGAGCCAGAGATCTGAAATACAAATAGTTGAGCATTTATCCTCTTATTTCTTGATTGCTTTCAGAGATAAGGGAAAGTGAAAGTGTGAAAGTGAAGTCACTCAGTCGTGTCCGACTCTTTGCGACCCCATGGACTGTAGCCTACCAGGCTCCTCTGTCCATGGGATTTTCCAGCAACAGTACTGGAGTGGATTGCCATTTCCTTCTCCAGGAGATCTTCCCAACCCAGGGACTGAACCCGGGTCTCCCACATTGTAAACAAACACTACCATCTGAGCCACCAAGGAAGTCCTAAGGAATAGTCAATTCTCAACTAACTCTTTCCTAACCAGGTATGGATACCGTATTTTAGATATAATGCTGCTGTACATTACAGTGTAAAAAAAATTTAATATGGACTAGAAACCAAAAAATTCATGTGACTCACTTTATTGTAATATTTGTTTTACTTTATTGTGATGATCAAGAATCAAACCTGCAGTATCTCCTAGGTATGCCTGTATATCTTTTTTTCTCCTTTCTTTCTTGTACTGGTGTACAATACAGTGATTGACAATTTTTACAGGTTATACTGCATTTGGGAGGCTTCTCTGGTGGCTCAGATGGTAAAGAACCTGCCTGCAATGCAAGAGACCTGGGTTTGATCCCTGAGTCAGGAAGATTCCCTGGAGAAGGGAATGGCAACCCACTCCAGTATTCTTGCCTGGAGAATTCCATGGACAGAGGAGCCTGGCAACCTACAGTCCATGGGGTTGCAAAGAGTCAGACACAACTGAATGACTAATACTTTCACTTCATTTTGCTTTATACTGTATAGTTACTATAAAATATTGGCTAGATTGCCTGTATATTCTTAAAAAGCAATGTCCCTACTGTCCATATATGGTGTAAATTGGAAGAATCCTAAGATGTGGAAACTCAGTTTCAGCCAAAACTGTGAAGCCAGCAGAAATATAAATAGCAGACTCAGCAAACAGCTCTAGTTATCTACTAAAGAATCAATTATTTATGTATTCAGCATGGAAAGAATGGCAAATCATTCATTGACCTTTCCAGTCACTATAGTATCCACATAGTCAGAACGATCTTTGACTATAAAGATTAACAATTCACTCTGGAGTGAAAAATCCTTATTAACATTTATACAGGGAAACAGGATTAACATCTTCCTGGGAAGCTGTTAAAATAGGCTTTGATTGTATTTCAGTGATCCTGTATAATCAGAGTAGGAGTTATTCCACCCAAATGATTTTTTTTTCAGATAAACAAAGCTAAAGGAGGATGGCTAAGGCAAGTAGAAATGCTGATGCCCCTGTCACAGAGGGAGGGGCTAGGGAGATCAGAAAGAAAAACAGGAAAATAATATTCACTGTTTATTGGAATTTAGAACCAATTATGCGCCAGGCATTTCACTCAGCACTTTATATACATCATATCTCCAGACCCTCACAAATCCCCGGCAGGATACTCCAACTACTTCCCTTTTACAGAGGAGGAAAGAAATTGAGGCCCCCAAAGGTCACACCACAGTAGGTACAAATCTGGGATTCGAGTCCAGTTTGCAGTGACTCCAAAGTCTGTGACCTCTCATCATATCATGGACTCATAAAGGAGAGGGCATTTTGCTACACCTTGAAGGAGGCAGAACTGGAATGTAGGAGAAACAGCATATTCTGAGAAGATAGAGTGTGTGGTCTGAGGAAAGGCCCCTGGATGCCGGTGCAGCAGGAGGAAGCAGGGCTTCTAGCCAAGCATTCAGGACTAAAAAAGGTGGACTGACTGTCCATTTCATGGGTAAGAGACCATAATTTTGTCTCAATTTCTTACTTACCTTCGTTGGCACTAGAAGTCCAAGCTTGCCTTCACCCCTCACCCTGACTTTCGTTCTCAAGTTGTTCTGTGCATCCCATTCTCGATTCCAATTCCCAAAACTAACTCCCTTCCTTCCAGTCCCTTCATTGAGCCTCTGGAAACACCAAATCAGTGGTCAGCTGATTACTTTTATGTTAAAACCAGTCCTCAAGGTCCTCTACCTCAGTGTCTCATGTACCTATGTCTTGAGGACACTGACCTTCTTTTTGGCTCTTCTTCCCTGGCTATCACTGCTGAAACTCTTCAGGACTGTATCTCAGACTATCTCTTCACCCTGTGTATGCTCCCTGATGCAGCTGATTCATTCACATGGGGTCATTTACTATCTATATGCTAATAAGTTCTAAATCCATTGCTTCAATCCTGATCTTTTATTTTTTTCTCTTAGATTCATACATCCTATCCCTTTTTGGACACTTCCATTCAAATGATGCACATTGAAAACTGAATTTGCATCCTAACCTGAAAACATATATCAAATAGTTAATAAGGATTAAATACCTAAATATCAAATACTAAGCCATATAAGTACTAAAGAGATGTGATGAATGTTATGAAATTCTGAGACAAAGACAGTCTTTTAAAATATGACATAAGAAGCCATAAATAAAAGATAGCTCTGACAACATCTAAACAAAAACTCTATATACCAACAACATCATAAATAAAATGGAAAAGGAAATGAAAAACTGTGGAAAGTATGTGCAATGTCTTTCATAATTCATTGATCACTTCCCTGTCCTGCCGCTTGTAAGTACACACTTTCTAGCAATAGCAGTAATGCCTTGACTTTCATGACACAGGAGTGATAGCTACTTGTTTGAAGTCTAGTAATTACAAATCAAACTAAAGGAACAACTAAAGAAACAAGCACACAAAATATAAACTTAATTTGGGAAACATATATCTTATTTTTACCTTTTTATAAAAGTTATGTATTTTCTTTTTCACCTTCCATATAAAGAAACTTGGTACTTTTCCTCCTTTAATTCCAACAGCTGCTTCTCTACTAAACCAAACCAATCAAAAAACCTAGAAAAGTGAAAAACATAATTTATAGTACCTCTTAAAAACTGAAGATAAAGAAACAAAAGTTACCTGAGACATTTTAGCAAGGTATGTACAGCGCTCATTGTTGGTCCTGTGGCAAGCTTATGTGAAAGATATAAAAGTAAAGAAACTGGTATCAAAGAAGATTTACAATACTAGCAAGACCACTGCTAATTTATGTCTCTATTTTCTTTAAAATAGTATACAAAATAGTTTTGTAAGTATACTGGAAAATTATATAGTATGTTTTTAATAACATACCAAAAATCATGGCAGCTCCAAAGGAATTTCTTAGCATAGAATAAAAACAAACCTTTGACTCTTGTTCCAGTCTCAGTGCATAGTCTTTCACTTGATTTTCAAGATTCCTTTTTTCTCTAATTGTTTAAGTAACGCATTTAAGGATTTCTGAAAGTATAAACAGTATTCTTACATGCACTCACATTTTAAATATTAGGACCACCAATTTCTTCCTTGGCAAATTCCTTCTATTCCATATCATTCTGTGACTTCAAAAGTCTATAATATGTACCTTTTCAGCAATAATACATGTACTGTGCTAAGTGCTTTCCACAGATTATTTAATCCTTATTACAGCCATGGAGATGGCTAATATATTCATTTTACTGTTGAGAAAACTGCATCTGATAGAGCTTAAATAACTTGCCCAAAGGCACAGAGCTAGTAAATGGAAGAGCTAGAATCCAGGTAATCTGACTCCAAAGACAATACACACTAAATGATTACTGTATGTGTGTATTCATACAATTGCTATCAGGGTAACTAAAGTACAGTGTTAGAACAGGCAGTAGGGGTTTTCCTGGTGGCTCAGTGGTAGAGAATCTGCCTGCAAATGCAGGAGACATGGGTTTGATTCCTGCTCTGGGAAGATCCCACATGCCATGGAGCAGCTAAGCCTTTGTGCCACAACTACTGAGCCTGTGCTCGAGAACCCGGGATCCGCAACTGTGGAGCCCATGTGCCGCAGCTACTGAAGCCAGGGCCCTCATGAGCCCATGCTCCACAACAACAGAAGCTCCCACTTGGTGCAGCTAGGGGAAGCCCACACAGCAATGAAGACCCAGGACAGCCATAAATAAATAAATAAAAAGAACAGGCAGTAAAGTTGATAATCAAGGGAACTGTGAAAATATGGCAGAGTAGAATAGTTCTGGAAGCCACGACATCAACCCATCACCACAAATAGGTGAACAGCATAGAGGAGAAAAGGGTTAGCCAAGCACCAGAACAATAATGCATTACACAGATTGGGTTTAGAATGTTAATTCCTAAACTAATAACTGATCTTTCCCAATAACTCCCATTATTTCTCATATTCTGACACATTAAATTTAAAAATCTCCAAGTCGAATTCTACACAGCTCTTGCTGGTCATGATCTGGGTCACCGAATCTATTAAAAGAAACATTCAAATAAAAATGGAAGCAGCTGATTTAAATCGCCACAAAGCAAAACTGCAAGTTACTTTAGAGCTCATACCCACCTCCTGAAATTCAGCTCATTCTCTAAAAACTTACTGATTTTCCCTTAGATACTTGCTGGTAATTATTAGAAGTGTAAACAAATTGTATTAATGGGAATAATTAGGTCAGCTGTAACAGGACAAGTTCTAGCATCTAAAAATAGCAGTGATGCTGAAACAAATCCTTTAGAAGTGGCGATTCTCCACTGTTTGCTGACTACCTCTGTTAAACATGGTCAGTGGTGTTCCTCAGGCAGCCATTACTTGTCTTCAAAACTTATGCACTGGTGTCCTAAGTGGTTTCCAATCCCCCACCCCTAAATACAGGCTTCCCTGGTGGCTCAGCGGCAAAGCATCCGCCTGGATTGCAGGAGACTCGGGTTCGATCCCTGGATTGGGAAGACCCCCTGGAGGAGGAAATGGCAGCCCACTCCAATAGTCCTGCCTGGAAAACCCCATGGACAGAGGAGACTGGCGGGCTGCAGTCCATGGGGTCGCAAGAGATGGACACGACTGAGCATGCACACATACATACATGCCTCCAAACACAAACTTGCTCCAGAAGAAAATCAATGAAAGCCCTATCAGTAGAAGAGCATAAATGCACTGAGTTCTCTATAGAAAATTAAACCCTTATGAAGTAAATCAATGCTCCAAAATAAGAGTTTTTGAAGGGACAATCAGGGAGTGATGGATGTAGTCCAAAATTTTGCTACATAGACCCTTGCTCCAAGGATTCCCAGCTTGGCTTTCTGTAGTAAGACGCTTCACTTACATCATTTGTTAATACATTTTTAGAGATGTAAATAGAATCTAATCATTTTTAATACTGGGTCAATGGAAAAAATGCACTTGAAATACTGAAAGAAATTAATTTACAAATAAACAAATGGAACACAAATTATTTTCATATTAATGAGATATGAATGAGATACGGTCCAAAACTCTAGAAGCTCATACAAGAAATGTAGATAGGAAATAGATAAATTCAAGAGCTGAAGCAAAATATCTGAGCAATTAATAAGAGGCAAGGTAAGATAACTGGGCAAGGTCCTGGTTAGAGAAGGCTTAGGATGCTAGGTTCAGGAGTCGAAACACCAGAGCTATTGAAAGTTATTAAAGAAGTGATATGATGAAAGCAGGGGTTTAGGAATATTAATCAAGTGGTTGTTTCTACAATAAAAGGATGATTTCTGTTATTTGTCAGTGTGGGTTTGCAGTTTTAACCTTTGAGGCTTAAGTATTTTCCATCTGCTTTCTCTGTGTTAAGACTATATCTTGGTGCTATTCCCATGATGATCTGATTTCTTGTCTTGTCTCCCAATTTTACAATTCATTCCTTTATGCAAAAAAATATTCATCAAGCACCTCCTGTGTGTCAGGCATTGTGCGGGGGATTCCACAGTGAGACTTACAAACTCAGACCCTAATCTCATGGAGCTCAGAGTCTAATAGGGTGCCTAGAATGTTCTTTACACTGGTGAATGTTACACCCAAGCTTGAGGAGAATCTGTATTCTGCTGTAGTGGGATGGAACATTCTATAAATGTCAACAGATTGAGTTGACTGATAGTGCTATTCAGATAAGCTATTGAGTATCTTTATTGATTTTTCTGCCTTTTTGATTATCAGTTACTGACAGGGGGGTGTTAAGTCTCCAACTTTCATAATGGATGCGCCTATACTTCCTCCAGTAATGCATCACAATTACCATTTAAGTGTTCCTATCAGTTTGTATACTAGGCTAAGCAGATCTCAATGCCTGTCTGGATTTGTCTGTTTATACAGATTTCAGGGTGGGAATTTGCTCTGCAAATTCAGTTTTTTAATGAGTAAAGAAGAGTCACTGATTTTCAGGTTACCCATCTTTGCTGCTGTTGTGGTGACAAGATCGATGACTTCCAAGCACTATACATAACTGGAACTGAAACCAGAAGCCACAAATTGGTCAGAATGGAGAGTATACTCTCCAAGCAGTGGCTGCACACCCTACACTGAAGGACTGCTAGTCTGCTTGAGCGGTGATACCACACCTGGCAAAACATATGGGGCTACTAACTGGTTGAGTCTGCAGTAACCTACAGTCTTTCTCTAAGATACACCCAGGGTTTACAGAGGTCAGACTGGCAAATTAAACAGAGCTATGTTAAGCCCTCTGCTGTCTTCCCTGGGATAAGAAATTATTTTTGTTTGGCAATTTTGGCCTGGGTAGGGGAAGGCACCATTTCCCACATTTCTATTTGGTTTTCTGCACCATGATAGCTTTTACTTCAGAGATGAGGGCGTGATGGAAGGTTAACTTCAACTGCCAAGTACATGTATTTCATTAGGTATTCAGGGACTGAGAAAATCATCACTGTGGGGTTAGGTGAGTCTGTGGGCACATGGCCCACTGTGATTTGGACTTCAGGCTTAGACCCCCATCCTGGTTATTTCCTTTCCTGCAGTGTACAGACACTTGGGCACATGGTTAGAGGTCTCTTTAGGGGCAGACTGGAGATACTGTCATGATACGTACTTGGACTGCTACTGCAGGGTCCTTCCTTCTAGCAACCCAGCCGCTTCTTTGGTCGGTGATTTCTGGATCTAAAAATTGGTTCAGCTCTGGGAAATAAGGAAAGACTCACGCTTTTCACTAGGCTAACTGTCCTCAGCCTCCACTCCTCTGTTCTTAACTTTTTAATTTTAAAACTTATAGATGTTGAACAACACCCTCGCTGATTGTCTTGGCAGCCAGGAGAAGAGGTGGGGACAGCTCCAGAGGGGGAAGATGGTCGCCCTGTTGGCGAGAGGCCTGTGCAGCAGCTTCCAGGACTATGAATGCTCCAGCCCTTCCCAGAGCTCGAGGTGGGCCGCCTCTGCCTCTGCTCACCCAGTCGGGTGGAGGGATAGAGCCGTGGTGGGCAGTCATCCAGATGTCCTGCCACAGGTTTAGGATCCATGGCTCTTCCCATCAGGGCCCTGCCCCTCCCAGCAGGCCTGCTTGGACAGCCCTGCTGTTCTATTGTGGCTGCCCTTTCACTACTGTATAGACAGCCTCTTTCAGACAACCACACCAAGGCTCTCTGCTTCTCACTGTTAGGTATTAAGGGCTTACTAACTATTCTCAGACGCTCATTATCCTTATGAAGGATGAAAATGCAACTTGGTAATAATCCTGTATTTTCCAAATGCCTGCATCATGGCTTCTTTCACAGTATTTTCCTCCACAAGAACATTTTCCATGGTTGCCATCAGCGAAGTCCTTAGCAACTGAATGGCCACAATGAGCCAGGCCCCATTGGCACCAACCTACTAATCAGGACAGCACCTTCTGGCTGTCACACAGTAAGTGAGCCAGGCCCAAATCTCATGTTACCCCTGTTTTCTCATAGCACCCCCAGTACCACTAGCTGTAGATGTGGTCTTCTAAGAAGCAGACACCAAGATGGGATTAGATGTGAAAATGGTCCATTATTAGAAATGCCTGTGTGAAAGGAAACAGGAAAGGGGCAGGAGAGGGCTGGGAAAGCAGTCAACTGTAATGCAAGTGTGAGCCCCCGTGAACGGGAGAAAGAGAGGTCAGGAGAAAGCGGAAGCAGCCCAGGCTGGCAGCCGCCTAAGCAAAGTCTGGCAAAGTTACCAACAATGGGGTAACTGTGTTTCCCAGGAATACGTCTGCGTTGGTATCCCCCCTGCATCTGACCACGCGGTAGGAACAGTGGGAGGTGTGGTCTTGATGAAAAGCAGTGATGGACTTCGAAGCCCAACACCAAGGGTCCTCAGTCAGTGAACCTCCCTGTGCTGGGAAGTCTGTGAGATACATTCTCTGGGTGGACACACTGACTGCTTTTCTTAAGGGCATTTTAGTTTCTCAACTGAAGAACCCCCCAATTTCCTATGCTGTGAGGAGTAATCCTGGCTGCTGGTTTTCTGGGAGTAGAGCAAGGGGAAGTGAGCTGAGAAAATGAGGACAAATACTGGATTTTCTGAAAACTACATTAGTCATGGACCACTAAATGCAAGACATTTGCGATTCCATTTATAAAATTATTATACACATTGGAAATCCTTTAAAAATTATAAAGTCATACTACAATAATATTAAGGTTCATTCTAGATTTTGATTCTTTATTTTACTGACTTCAAAATAAACTAGTATTTAAAAATGATTTTATCAAAGGCACACAGTCTCTTACTGCATCACATCCAAATCACTGGAAAACTCACAAGTTCTTGGTCTTCCCAAAGAGCTGGTTTTATCTGATTATATAATCAGTGGTCACATGCTAGAAAACTGCAGCTTGGAAAGGTATACTAAAGCTACAGCTAAACTGAAGGCTCCACTAGAAATTATGCCCCTTCCCCACCTCCCCCCAATCTCACACACACACACACAATTAATTCTACTCCTATTATGGAAGAGCTGTTTTGTTTTATTTTTGAAACTAGTCAGTTCTTAGCATTGCAAGCAATATCATACGTCACCTATATTCATCTCTTAATCTGTTTGTAAAAAGTCACCTTCTAACAGAAGACTGAAACAACGGGTAAGAATAAGAAATTTCAGGGTATATTTACACACCTGAAATCAAACATACTTAGATTTTTTTCATGTCCCTTTCCTTTATCCCAAGTAGAAAAGAGGCTCTATTAGCCACCTCAACTCATTTCAGTCACTCAGTCATGTCTGACTCTTTGTGACCCCATGGACTGCAGCATGCCAGGCCTCCCTGTCCATCACCAACTCCTGAAGTTTACTCAAACTCATGTCCATTGAGTCGGTGATGCCATCTAACTATCTCAGCCCCTGTCGTCCCCTTCTTCTCCTGCCTTCAATCTTTCCCAGAATCAGGGTCTTTTCAAATGAGTCAGTTCTTCACATCAGGTGGCCAAAGTATTAACCACCTATTTTTCTAAATAATGGTAATTGCTATACTAAAGAACATATAAAAACTACAAGCTTGAAAAATCACTCTATTGAATGTTTACAAGAGAAAACCCTAAGAAAACAGTTAATTACAACTTGTAGACATGCCGTACTTCTCAAGGAAGGCAATTGTAACAATGAACACAGCGCTCTGCACGCTTGTCATGCGCCCCCCGGTGGACAACGTTGTTATTACAATAGATTTACATATAAAATTTGTTTTAACTTTTCTGATTTGAGGTTACATTTGTCTCCAAATTAACCATTCTGATCTTCGGGGAGAACACAAATCTGGTGACGTCTGTGACAGAATACCTCATATTGATTCTACAGACCATTTTCAACAAATTGAACCTTCCTGAAAATGCCTTAAGATAGAAGAACAAATTATAAGGATTTGGATTTTGGCAAATTGTCTTTCTATGAATTGATTTTCTAACAGACTGACCAAGAGTCCTGCAGAGAACACTTGAGGTGGACCAAATATTTTCCTAAAGAATGTTTTTTTCTGTTTCTACACCCCCTTCCTTGTGCCTCACACCACCAGCCCATCTTGTTGGCTTTAGGAACAGAATCTCCTGTGTTCTAACCATCTGATTGACAGACACATGTGTTGGCAAGAGGTTTCCTTGAAGGGTCCGAGTTGTTTGGATGTAGTGGAAAACAAAGGAGAGGACACTGGGGGAAAATTATAAACAGAGAGAAATAGGGGTGCTACAGTCTGAATGTCCCTCTCCCAAACTCATACACTGAAATCTTAATGCCTCATGTGGTGGTCAGGAGATGGGGGCCTTTGGGAGATGCTTAGCTTATGAGAGTGGAGCCCTCATGCACAGGCTTAATGCTCTTATGAAATAGACCCCCTCGCCCCAGATCTCCTTCACCCCTTGCACCATGTGAGGACACAACAAGGGGGTGTCGTCTATGAACCAGAAAGTGAGCCCTCAGCAAACACTGAATCCACTGGCATCATCATCCTGGACTTCTCAGCCTCCAGAACTGTGACAGATAAATTTCTGCTGCTTAAAAACCACTCATTTTGTGTGTTTTTTATTTTTTTATAGCAGCCCAGACTGAGATAAGGGATCATTGATTTCATGATTCCAAATGTGTCAGGACTAGGACTTCCACTTTGCAGTAGAGCGGGCCATAGGGAAATGGCGAAACTTGGTGATAAAAACTTTATAGTAACTCTTGTCACAAGACAGGCTGTCTTGCTCTTTCTCTGAGGGATATAAATTCCCCAAATCTTTTTTATTTTTCCTTCAAATTGTGCTCTGCAATAGAACCTATTGAAATGCTTGCTAAAAATACTAGTGTTCAGGGCTTACCCTAGACCTATGAAATGAGGATCTCTTAGGGTAAACCCCAAAACGTAAACTTTCAATACATTATCCATGTGATTCTTACAGAGTTTGAAACTTAAAGAACACAACTTGATAGACTGGCTAGCAGCTTAAGGATGTGGCAGTGCTGGTCAGTAAAGGGACGCTGGGAAGCAGAGGAGCCAATCTTCTTTCTGTGTGTGGCGCAGTGTCATGGGTACTAAGCTTGACTTGGCCTAAGGAAGCTAACCTAGGAAAGAAGGCACGCATTGCCAAATGTTAGTCATGACCGTAAAGCACTGAAAGATTGCTCAGCATACTGCTGGGGAACCATCTGTGGGGCTGCATAGAGGAGGTCATCAAGCTCTGATAAAGAGCATAGTGCATCCTCAGCTCCGTAACCTACCTAAATGAGATTAATGAAGAAACCCAGAGGGCCAGGTCAGAACCTGAGAACTAGCTAGTGCTCATCAGAGGTGAAACAGCCTAATAGCCTTAACATTTAGTTGTTTGGTACACTTAAAACAGATTCTAGCTTTCCAGGGAAAGGCTGCAGATCTTTGTGGGACACACCTGAAAATTCTTGGAACATTAGGGAGGCTCTAGGTTCTGTTTCCAGTGGATGCAAACAAAAGGGGCTAGAAAATGTATAACCCAGCTAGCCCAAGAGGAGTAAAGGTTCTACACTTTTTATCTGAAGCATTAAATTCCTACAGAGGTCCCTGCTATCTGGACAGGTACAAAAAACCACAGAATTCTACCAGAGCTTTAAGAAGGTACCAGAAGATTCATAACTTGTATGACAGCAGAGCTTAGTAAGTCAGATTGCACATCTCTGGGCTTTGCCCTCGCCCTTATTCCTTCAAGTGGATCAAGGTTAATTTCACAACAGACTTGCTTCAATGAAATTATACTTCTCTTTTATCAAAGGAAGGAAGGAAGGGAACTAACATGCAGCTCACTCTGTCAGGCACTATGTGTACTGGTTTTATATATCTCTAGTAGCCTTCACGACAAAAGCAGCGTTCATCCTTTTGTTGCTCATAAGCAAACTTGCAATTTGATGTTACTCAAAATCAGTATTCAAACTAAGAAACATCAGTTTCTTAAGCATGCATGTATAGGTTACTCCAAAAGACTAAGCAATCTACAACAAGGATAAAGTGTCTGTAAATTTACAAACAAAAACAACTAGTTTAAGCCCTTTTCTCTGATTATCAACCTAATATTAACATAAAACCAAAATGTTTGCATTACACAAATGGTACATGTCTGATCCTCACAAATATTGGTTTTTATATAAAGAATAAGACAATATCTCAGCAGGATCCTCTATGATACTGGAAACAAAAGCAAAAATAAACAAATGGGATCTAATTAAAATTAAAAGCTTCTGCACAACAAAGGAAAATATAAGCAAGGTGAAAAGACAGCCTTCTAAATGGGAGAAAATAATAGCAAATGAAGCAACTGACAAACAACTAATCTCAAAAATATACAAGCAACTTATGCAGCTCAATTCCAGAAAAATAAACGACCCAATCAAAAAATGGGCCAAAGAACTAAATAGACATTTCTCCAAAGAAGACATATGGATGGCTAACAAACACATGAAAAGATGTTCAACATCACTCATTATCAGAGAAATGCAAATCAAAACCACAATGAGGTACCACTTCACACCAGTCAGAATGGCTGCGATCCAAAAATCTGCAAGCAATAAATGCTGGAGAGGGTGTGGAGAAAAGGGAACCCTCCTACACTGTTGGTGGGAATGCAAACTAGTACAGCCACTTTGGAGAACAGTGTGGAGATTCCTTAAAAAATTGCAAATAGAACTACCTTATGACCCAGCAATCCCACTGCTGGGCATACACACCAAGGAAACCAAAATTGAAAGAGACACATGTACCCCAATGTTCATCGCAGCACTGTTTATAATAGCCAGGACGTGGAAACAACCCAGATGTCCATCAGCAGATGAATGGATAAGAAAGCTGTGGTACATATACACAATGGAGTATTACTCAGCCATTAAAAAGAATACATTTGAATCAGTTCTGATGAGATGGATGAAACTGGAGCCGATTATACAGTGTGAAGTAAGCCAGAAAGAAAAACACCAATACAGTATACTAACACATATATATGGAATTTAGAAAGATGGCAATGACGACCCTGTATGCAAGACAGCAAAAAAGACACAGATGTGTATAACGGACTTTTGGACTCAGAGGGAGAGGGAGAGGGTGGGATGATTTGGGAGAATGGCATTGTAACATGTATACTATCATGTAAGAATTGAATCGCCAGTCTATGTCCGACGCAGGATACAGCATGCTTGGGGCTGGTGCACGGTGATGACCCAGAGAGATGTTATGGGGAGGGAGGTGGGAGGGGGGTTCATGTTAAAAAATAAATAAAATAAAATAAAATAAAATAAAATAAAAAGACAATATCTCTACTGTCCTTGGAAAAGAGAGATTTCTTGACTGGATGCAGGATTCTAGGATCCCAAGTTTTTTTGCTTAGCAGTTGGCTACTTCCAACTTCCCTCATAGCTCAGTTGGTAAAGAATCTGCCCACAATGCAGGAGACCCCCAGTTCAATTCCTGGGTGGGGAATATCCGCTGGAGAAGGGTAGACTATCCACTCCAGTGTTCTTGGGCTTCCTTTGTTCAGCTTCCCTTGCTCAGCTGTTAAAGAATCCACCTGCAGTGCGGGAGACCTGGGTTTGATCCCTGCGTTGGGAAGATCTCCTGGAGAAGGGAAGGCTACTCACTCCAGTATTCTGACCTGGAGAATTCACCAAGAGTTGGAACCGATTGAGCGACTTTCATTTTCACTGGCTACTTCCAGCACCAGCTCCCTGGCTAGATTCCTAATCCCACCTCTTTAGACAAACCCCTCCTGAATTCCACTGTGTAAGAAAACCAGAATACTCAGGGTACCTACCCAGAGAATAGAGAGCGTCAGTTCCTTCACAGCCTGAACTTTTATTATCTTTCCTTTCTACTTAGTATGTGGCCCCACTCTTGGTTCTAACATTTTTTTGTTCTTTTGAAGATAAATATAGTTCTCTGTTTCTTAGAGAATGACATTTTCTTCAAGAACAGCAATTCATCAAGGGAAATAGATGCATTTTTCGTGAACATGAGTATGTCACAGAGTCTGGGGTGGCAATGAGGAAGCTGCTGAAACCCTCCTGGATGTGCTGCAGGCTTCTCTCATGTCACACTCCCATAATGCTAGATGCCCTCTTTTCTTGAGCTAGGACTAGGGGTGGGTTAGCTAGAAGAAGGAAGCCAGAACGTTTTATATTCTGTAGGCAGTTCTTGATATTTTATATTCTGTAGGCAGTAGTAAAATTCTACCGACAGTTAAGAAACACTAAACTTAAAACAGCCCTTGCAGCAATTTCTAAATACCACAAGATGGAGCTACGACTCCATGGCAGAGGAAAACAACTTGGCCACTTTTCCAACAATAAAAAACAAGAACAAACAAACAAAATCATATTATTTTCCTGACTTTCTAAAACACAGTCACAATGGTATTTCTAGATTGTACATAACAGGTTTGCAAAACAAGTTACTTTATCCCTAAATTCATTAACAAAAGTAGACGATTTTTCTATACCTTTCGCTAAAGGTTTGCAGTTATTCAGAGTACTCTCCATAAATGCCCAGGAATACAGCAGGCACTTAGTGCCTTACCACAGGTGCTAAAACACACATTACTTCTGATCAGCAGTATCACAGGGCTGTTGGTACAGCAGAGTTAAATGGCATGGGTTTAAGAGTAAGAGAATTTGAATCCACATTTCCAGATGTATGAAACTGGGTAAATCAAACTCTTTAAGCTTAGAATCACATATATTAAAATAACAATAGTAAATTTTATAACATGGGGTTGGTTGCAAGACAGAAATAATGCATATGAAATTAATTTGCATATTATATACATATGTTTAATTAAGGACAAATTATTATTACTATTAAGAGTAATGTTAAGTCCTGCCAATTTAGTTGAGTATTGTATCTTCATCTTTATGCACAGTACCCTTGATTTATTTACAAGGTTTTCATGTTTCTCTGAGTATTCTTGCAATAAAAACAGCAAGAGTTCAACATAAGTCATGTTATGGGCCTCCTCTACATTTTAAACAAATATTCAAAAATATTTGAATGAATGAAATGCAAATGAATATGCTCTGTAAAGTATAAAACATAAATTCATTTATCAGGGATTAAAATTAGGAGATCCAATCAGTCCATCCTAAAGGAAATCAGTCCTGAATTGGAAGGACTGATGCCAAAGCTGAAACTCCAATCCTTTGGCCACCTGATGCAAAGAACTGACTCATTAGAAAAGACCCTGATGCTGGGAAAGATTGAAGGCAGGAGCAAAAGGGGACGGCAAAGGAGATGAGATGGTTGGATGGTATCACTGACTCAACTGCCATGACTTTGAGTAAACTCCGGGAGTTGGTGATGGACAGGGAAGCCTGGCATGCTGCAGTCCATGGGGTCACAAAGAGTCAGACATGACTGAGCTACTGAACTAAACTGAAAATTAACTCTCAAAGGAAAAACAATGTCACTAGGCAACCAACAAACGAAGTAGGTAAAGCAGCCCAGTAAGGTAATTGAAAGGGTTCTTTGTTAGATTTTATACATAGTGTGTGTGTGTGTGTGTCTGTGTGTGTGTGTGTGTGTCTGTGTGTCTCTGTGTGTGTCTGTGTGTGTGTGTGTTCTAGAGGAACTAGGATGGAACTGATGGGTACGAAGAGAGCTATTTCCAGTTCGCGCTAGTGGTAAAGAATCCATCTGACAATGCAGAAGACATGAAGAGACGTGGTTCAATCCCTGGGAGAGGTTCAATGCCTGGAAGAGGAAATGGAATCCACTCCAGTATTCTTGCCTGGAGAATCCCATGGACAGAAGAGTCTGGCAGGCTATAGTTCATAGGGTCACAAAGAGTTGGATATGAGTGAAGTGATTTAGCACACAGCACACAGGCACTTTTAGATTGCAAGGAATAGACACACTCAAGTTTCTCCCGCAGCCTGACCACTGAGATCCTTTCACTTCCATTTTGTTTGTACTTGCAACAGAATCTCTGTTCAAGTTTATAAGGGAGAGATCAAGGCCGTATGTATAGGATTCCTTACATCCTAGGAAAAGCTCCACTGAACAAAGTATTTTATTTGGACCTTTAAAATTTTGTGTAGAATCTGCCTGGGGGCAGGAAATATACATAATTTCCTTCAATTATTCCTTTTATTTAACCATCTTTTACTCACCACTGGCATCTGTTCATAGACTCAAATAGAAGACAGCCTGTCTACAACAAAGCAAATATAAGTAATTGTTCTTTTATCAGTTTTTACTCAACTTATGAAACATACATATATATAGCTGCTTCCATATCTGAAGGACTTCCACAATTTTTTTCCATTTTCTCTTTGAGAGAAACAATTTGCTTTTCTAGTTGATAATTTAGTTCAAGTTGTGTCTCCTAATGAGTTTTTCATTCACCACCTGAGTGAAAAGGGGGGCAGGATCAAGATCACCTCACCATCTCTCATTATTCATGAAAACAACATTAATCAGTTCAGCCTGACTCTGTCACTATACTGGGCTTTATTAGTAACACAGACGCACCAGAGTGAACTAACGTCTAAGGAGGGACTCTCTGTTAGACAGGATCTGTGTAGACGGCAGACTCACAGGTTCCCACTGGCCTGGACCTCACACTATGCTGTGATTCCTAGTCTGCTCACTCTCCGCCCTTTTTTGTTCTTTGAGTTCTTTGTGTATATTTATAAGGAATTCTATTAGAGGAAATATCAGCACCACGTTTCTTTCCTCAGAACTTGAAATAACTATAATTCGTTGGCCGAAAAAGTTTGGGTTTTTCCATAAGATGTTATGGAAAACTCGAACAAACCTTTTCGCCAAACCCAGTGTTACAGCCTAAAAAGTACTAGCCTCTCATCCAATCTAATATTCTTTTTTTTTTCTTTGCAAAAGAATTCTGAGTCCATTTAACAACTACAAATTATGTGTTTGCTGTGTTAAAAGCACACAGTGCCTTATATATATTAACAGATTCAATCCTTAGTTACAAACATTTAGTTATCCATTCAACAGATAAGGAAAACAGGCTGAGATGTCAAATAACATTTTAAGGTGACAAAGCTGATAAATGAGGAACTGGGGTTTCAACCCAGTTTGTTCTGACTTGAAAGTGTGTCCTCTTAACCTCTGTGCTATGGTAACACTACTTATATATCTAACCACCTGTTCAAGCATCTTTTCTTATCTGTAAGCAGTTTTCTTTAAATCCCTTTGGCTATTGAGGCCAAAACATCTATTTGTCCTATTGCTCTAGGCAGAGGAGGAGGATACAGCCTAGAATCAAAAGCTCCTTTTCATGATGTCTATCTTCTTTGTGAATTGTATTTTTACCATTAAAAATATTCATCCTTATTTCATTTAAAATATATAAATTTTTAAAAATTAAAAAAAATAAACCAAAGATTTTAAAAATAAGACATGAATGAGATTTAAAAATTTTCAAGAAAATATTAAATACTTAAAAGAAAAAATAGAAGTACACACATACAAACACAATGCTCCTTTTCAGCTTTAAGGCTCAAAGCTAATTTTTTTTTGTTTTTGAGTCTGGAAAGTCATACTTTGTAAAAGAGAGAAAAAAATAGCTTGTTTCTAAACTTTAAATGTTCTTTACATATATGAGGCAATTTCTGCTACACAATAGTTGATGGAGGAGTCTAAGCAGAAAGACATTAGCTCACATCACTGCCAATGTCTTCAATGCTGCACAACCCTGCCCTCACCCTCATCTCTAAGCAAATGTAGTCTACAAGGAGATGGGGAAGGAATGTCCTCCCATACCCAAGTCCAAAGTCATTAATCCAAATACTCAACAAGTGGATGGAGGTTCGAAAGACCGGAAATTAACAACTTTTTTGCTTTCTTGCTACATAACAATATTGCCGCCCTCACCCCCAATATCTGGTCAATTTCCTACTATCAACTGTTTTATTTTTCCGAAAAAAATGAGCACACTGAGTTTTATTTTCCCTACCACATTTTGTTCTGTGATAAGCCAAAAGTATTGAATATACTGAGGTTTGCAATGTTTTTGCAAAATTTCTTGAAAAATAACTCTTCATCTGTCTTTAAAATGCAATACTATTTAAATTATGCTCTCGACTGGAAATAAGATTAACAATTCAAAATGGCAAATTTTGGAAATAATCTTGATACTAAGGAACGTCCAGAGCCATCTGAAAACAGCCCAGATAAGAGATGTGGTGGTGTCATTAAACAATCACAACAAACATGACTCCAAAAAAGATGATCCATGACCTTGAGCACAACAGCAGCCAACCTATCAAGGCCTAAGATGAACCCATAACAAGTCATTATTAAAATACAGATTATGAGGATAAAAGGTTAGCAGAAACATCTGTGTCTCTTGGGAGAAAAAGAACCCTGAGTAATAATTCCATGAAACCATTGCCTTTATGGTAACTCTAAACTCAAAGAAAAAACAAGCACTGTACTTTGGAGGGGAAAAATCAAACTGCTTTGTAATCTCAAGAGGGATCTTGGCTAGAATCACTACAGTGAAAAGCAAAATCACACCAAAAATTGAAAAATACTGGAAATTTGATTTATGGTCAAAATTGACGTTAAAGGAGGAAGTTCATAAAGCAAGACAATATTAGGTGGAGGCCTACCTTTCCAATATGGACTTTTTTTTCCCCCAAAGAGAGATAGCATGTTAACAAAACAAAGCCCAACTAAACAACAATGCCAAATATTTTAATTGTTAAAAAGAACATAGTTAAATTGAAACTTGACCCTACATACACTTTCATGTCTGTGTTGTTCACTATATTTATTACAGTGATGGAGTTATATTAACTTGAAAAAACTCTGTAAAATAAGAAAATGTTAACAAGGGAAGGTAAGAGCTTACTATGTGGCACTATACAAGGCACGAGGGATACAAAACTAAAATAGACATAGTCTCTGCTGTCAATCAGCAGTAGGACAGTTAGGAAGCATGGAGAGTAGAGAGACATACAGCCAGAACATTTGTGAGAGTCTTTGGTTAATTGGATGTAATGGAACACAGAGAAGGACATGCAACCTGGAAGGTGGCAGAAGGGAATGAGAAATGAGATCAAGATTGAAGAGGGTCAGAAAATGCTTCTTGAGGGAAATGACATCTATTCTAAGCCAGAGAATAAGAATATTCAAACAGTGAGAATTACATGAATAAAAATACCAATATGTCCCAATGGGAAGTATGGTGCAAAGAGTATCTCCTTTGGGTAAAGTTGTCCCCCTAACCAAATTTTCAAGAGACTCCATAAGGAAAAACATCTCCAAAGAAGGACTAGTGGGTTTAAGTCATGTCTCCACCATTTACTAGTGTCTTTCTGTGATCCTGAGGAAGTTACCTTTCCCGTGCCTCAATTTCTCATCTGTAAAATGAGGATAATTAAAGTCCCTACCCTCTTGGGTATTGAGAGGATTAATTAAATGTGAAATTCTTAAGACAGTGCAGCAAACACAGAAATTGCTATAGAAGTTAGCTGGTTTTGTTATTATCATTTTTATCATTAGAAATTTGCTGCAAAATTGTTTTCCCAAAGGGTAGTACTACATTGCTATCAGTACAGTATAACATTCCTATTTCACTTAACACAAAAAAAACTCTACTTTTTTGATAGGCAACACATTTCTTTAACTTAAAAACAATTTGGGTCCTTTTCTATATTTATGAGTTGTCTCTATGTTCTCTACTTGTATTTATCCACTGGGACTTAAGTGTTTTCTAACTGAAACTGCAGAGAATACAAGCCAAGAAGGGAGATCTCAGAAGAAGCCAACTCTGCCAGTATCATGATCTTGGATTTCCAGTATCTAGAACTGTGAGAAAATAAACCAGTCCACAGTACTTTGCTATGGAAGCTTTAGCAAACTGGTACACTATCTATTCTATTCTACTGATTTGTTTCTAGTTTTAGTCATTATAGCTTTATTTTATTTTACAGGAGTCCCCCAACCCCGTGTCAACTACAAATTGGCACTTACCAAGAGCACTGCCAACAAGAGAAGAACAAAGGCATTTGCCATCTGCCTCTACGGAGATTGAACCCATGCTGCCATAGCTGTTGACCTTTATTCAACAAGCCCTGAGGGAGTTCAGAGTGGAGTGAGGCACTCTGTGCTCCAGGGAATCTCGTGGGACAGGTCTTTAGAGAGTTGGATGTTTTTAGGAACAGATTTTATGATTTCTGTTGGGGCTTCCCCGGTGGCTCAGAGGTTAAAGTGTCTGCCTGGAATGAGGGAGCCCAAATGCGGGAGCCCAAATGCGGGAGCCCAAATGCGGGAGCCCGAATGCAGGAGCCCAAATGCGGGAGCCCAAATGCGGGAGATCCGGGTTCTATCCCTGGGTCTGGAAGATCCCCTGGAGAAGGAAATGGCAACCCACTCCAGTACTCTTGCCTGGAGGCTACTAGTCCATGAGGTCGCAAAGAGTCAGACACGACTGCGCGACTTCACTCACTTTTATGATCTCAGTCCTTGCATCTCCTCATATCTAGAGAAGCACTAAATCCCTTCATGGTGACATCAGATCCTCATGACTAACAAAAACCTTTTGTAAAATGAGTGCTTCATGGCACTGAATTCCCCTTCACCAAAACCTTGTATGTTGACTTTCCCCCACTGCTGTTTTGGATCAGTCTCTCAGAGCTATCTGAGATGCTGCCTCCTGGGCTGCAGTCCTCATTTTGCCCCAAATAAAACTTAACTCACAACTCTCAAGTTGTACACCTTTTTTTCAGTTGACACCCGCTACACAAATACTTATCAGTTATCCATGTCTATTTATGCACCTAATTAACTTTAGAGTCAGTTATTGAAGTTAAGAAAAAACAGCTCGGTGTTTTAATAAGAGTAAATTAATTTGATGAGAATGGGCACATTTATAAAATCCAATTCTCTGACATAGAAAAAGTCTATATCCTTCTTATAAAACCTCATTAATAACTTCTCCAATTACATTTTATTTTAGGGTTTCTCTCCAGTATTAAATTTCTCATGTTAAATAAGTGAGAATTCTTGCTGAATGGCTATTACCTCATTATAGTCACAGTCTTCTTTTTTCTCTTCATATGGATCCTGAATATTTCTTATCAAGGATATTATCAGATATTTGATGATTTAGGCTGGAACTGTTGTGCAATATTAAAAGACTATTTTCCAGCTGGTTACTGCTACACAAAATGTTTTTAATAAAAATTTCTTCCACTATTGTATTCAACCATTTTCTAATTTTTCACTAATGTACTAGTTTTCCACTGATCCTCTGGAAAGTTATAGATATCAAATTATAAAAGTTTAAAATGATAATAATTTTATCTCTTCCTATCTAATAGCTATAACTCTTATTTCTGTTTCATACTTTATTGCTTGACTGGAACCTTCAGTTGAGTTCAGTTGCTCAGTCATGTCCAATTCTTTGTAACCCCATGAACCGCAGCACGCCAGGCCTCCCTGTCCATCACCAACACCCGGAGTCCACCCAAACCCATGTCCATTGAGTCAGTGATGCCATCCAACCATCTCATCCTTTGTCGTCCCCTTCTCCTGCCCTCAATCTTTCCCAGCATCAGGGTCTTTTCATAGGAGTCAGCTCTTCACATCAGGTGACCAAAGTATTGAGTTTCAGCTTCAACATCAGTCCTTCCAGGACACCTTCCAGAACACCCAGGACTGATTTCCTTTAGGATGGACTGGTTGAATTCCTTGCAGTCCAAGGGACTCTAGTCTTCTCTAATACCATTAAATTTAACACCATTAAATTTTAATGGTGGCAGGTGGCATCTGTGCTTTTTTTCCAGGAATGAGGATGCCTCTAGCATTCCATCATTAAGTATTATGCCTCATCAAGATAAATAGAAATATCTTTTAATAAGGAAGATTAATTTTATTAAAAACATATTTTAGCATTTACTGAGATGAGTTGTAAAAACTTTTTGATTTACCAATATTTTACTTAATAACCAAAGAGTTTTAAACTAGAAACCAGCCTATAATTGAAGACAAAAAAGGAGTTCAAAGGAGAGGTCTGGGATGGAGATATGTCTGTGTGTTGTACACAGATGGCATTTAATACCATATGACCAGAGGAGATCCCCTAAGTAGTGCGAGCATACATCAGAGAAAAGTCAGAGAACAGAGGCACTCCAAGTTTTTAGAACTCATGAAGATGAAGAGAAGTGAGGAGTAGCCAGTAGATATGAAGATAACCAAGGGAATGTGGCATCCCAGAAGACAAGCAAAGGGTTTCAAGGATGAAGGTGATCAGCTGTGGCAAGGCTGTTAACAAGTCAAGATGAGGACTGAGAGGTGACACTGGATTTTGCAAACTGACAGTCATTGATGACCTTGCTAAGAACAGTTTCAGGAGATTAGAGGTGAAACTTCTGATTGGAATGATCAAGTCCAAGAGAGAATGAGAAAACTGTGCTTGTGCTGGGCAAATTCAGTCCATTTTTATGCCTAGATTATCAATGTCCCAGAGCCTCAGTAAATCAAGGTTCTCTTCTCCAGATGAAAAAAACTTGAGAAGCAAACTTAAGAAACTTCAGTGGAAAGAAGTAGAGGCTGAGTTTGGGCGCTGATGCCAGAATGCCTGGATCCAAATTGCAGATCTGTCCCTCCTCACCTCTGCAGCCTTGAGAAAGCCATTGAAAATCCCCAAGTCTGTTTTTCATTTATAAAATGAGGTGATACATTTTTTAAAGGGTAGTTGTGAGGTTTTAATTTTTTAAAATGTACTCAAACTCCCTACACCAGTATGACTCTTCTCACTTTTTAAGTCTCCTGGATATTTTTTTTCCTGTTCCTTGCCTTGTGGCCAAGTTTTAAGATGGTGAAATTCAGATTTACTTCAAACATAAACCACTTTTTTGCATATAGTTTCCTATGAATCCTAAAGGGCTTCAAAAGGCCACTAAAATATGTGAATCCCTTTGAAGTTCATTGTGTTGGCCATTTTGCCCAAAAGTTAATCCTGTCACAAACCAAGTAGATTAAATGATTAAATAGGAATAAAGAGTTAAGAGTGGAAATTAAAAAAAAAAATTGAAGAGTTTTGCTATACATGGAGCAGTGAAAGGGTAAAGGGGATAATGGTAGAAAGCAAAATGTGAGGCCAAAGGAGGGTTGCTATTTGTTTTTTAGATAAAATAAAGTCGGCATGTCTGTGTGCTGTTGGGGATGAGCCAATGGAGCAGCGAAAACAGATGGTGCAGGAAAGAAAAAAGATGATCAATTGTTGAAGTTATATCCTGGAGGAGGTGAGGGTAGACCAGATCTGCTGCACAAGTGGAGGGATTAATCTTAAATAAGAGGAACACAGAACACACAGTAAAGATGCAGGTAAGTGGGTAGCCTTCTCAGTAGAAACACTTGGAAATTCTCTTCTGTTTCTTATCTTGTTTTGGAAGAGAAAGGTAAGCTCACTAGCTGAGAGTGAGAATGGAGAGAGAGGTGACAAGATTTGAGGAGGGGGAAGTGTGAAAGAATTACCTAAACAGATGTATCATGGTCATCACTTGTGCATGTATTTCTTTTATAATGTTGAGCAATAATGAATTTATTTTGAAAACTCCTTTAATCATCCCATTGCCTTCAGGATAAAAGGGCTTTCCTCATAGCTCAGTTGGTAAAGAATTCACCTGCAATGTGGGAGACCTGGGTTTAATCTCTGGGTCGGGAAGATCTGCTGGAGAAGGGATAGGCTATCCACCCCAGTATTCCGGCCTGGAGAATTCCATGGGGTCACAAAGAGTTGGACCAACTTTCACTTCACTTCTTCAGGATAAATAAAAATACATCAGCATCATATTAAAGATTATTCTTCCTCTTCTTCATAAACCTTAATCTCATCTCCTGCCACGTTCTCGTCACAATCTATGTTCCGTCATCAGTTACTTTAGAGTTCTCAAAAGACATATTTAATGCTCCCTATGGCAGACTGGTAGGCTACAGTCCACAGGGTCGCAAAGAGTCAGACACGACTGAGCAACTTCACTCACGGCAGACTGCATTTTCCAAAGATGACTGCAAGAATCTATCTCATCTCACCTGACCTTGTGCAATGTGACCCTGACAAGCAGATTTTCTCCATTCTCTCAAATCTATGATTGTTTTGACCAATAGAATACAGTGGAAATGACACTGTCAATTTCAGGAGTAGCCCTTAACTAGCCTGGCAGTTTCTGTCCTTGCTCCTTTTAGAATGCTTGCTTTTGGGTACAGCCTGTTGGAACCCAGGTGCCATGTTATGAGAAGCAAAAGCTACACAGCCAAGAGCAGGCACTTCTGATGGGCTGTCCCAGCTGGGCTCCCAACCAACACCCAGGATGAGATGCCAGCCATGTGAGTGAATCATCTGGGAATGTCTAACCCCACTGAACTTACAGATGACTGAGTGCCAGACTACATCTGACTGCAATCACACAAGAGACCCCAATTAGGAACATCCTAGATGAAGACAGTCAATCCACAGGCTTGTGAGAGAGACGTTATTTAGGCCCCCAGATCACAGGGTGATTGGCTGTGCAACAGCAGATAACCAGAACTGTTGAGCACTGACCAGGGAGACAGCAGTCATCATGGTAATGGCAGTAGTGGTAGATAGGTGATTTAGGATAAAGTCACGGTTCTGCCGCTCCCTGGCTATGTGATCTTAGCAAACGACTTAAATTCCTGAACTTCACTTTTCCCTAAATGGAGATAATAGTCACCCCTGCTGACACATTTCCTGGCCTTAGTTGATACCGAAGAAGGCATAAAGGTTTCCACCTTCCATCTTAGGCTTTAGCTCGGCCTACTGAGGAAAGAACTTTCTCACCCATCATTTTACCTTTTCTCTTTATACCCACAAATCAGCTATTCCCCGTGAGAAGAGCTGTTGGCAATACAACTTGTTGGGCGTACTTTTTACCAGTGGTCAAAGTTATTGCATTGTGTGTGTACCTGTGAGCATGACCTGTTTTGTCTGTAATTAGCTGGATGAGGAAATTCCAGCCAGCCTTGACAGTGCAAGTACTCAGTAAGTGCACTCAACATTCTGCACCCATGGAGCCAGTTTCATTAAGGATATAGACAGGGAGGCAGAGGAAGCTACTTCAGCCTTGGGATAAAGTAGTGTTCTCCAATCAAGCTCTAACAGAGCACTGGGCATTATGAAAAGTGGCATTATATTTGTCATATGGCTGCTAATCCATTTTGTTTACAGCTTCCCCAATAGAAAAGAGCAGCATGAGCAGGTTTAAGAACCAAAGCCCACCCCTATAACCCTAATAAGCTCCTACTGTTCTCTAGTATTCAGTTCAAGACTGCCCCTTCCCTCATGCAGGTTGTGTTTGGTTGCCCTTACCTGAGGTGCCATTTTTCCTTATGCAGAATTTACATTACTTGTCATGTTCATATTTTAATTTGACACAGTCTTACAGTCAGTGAACCTCTTTAGAAAGGGGAAAAGAAAGGTCCTCCATTCAAAGTGTTGACATATGGCAGGATCTCAATCAATATTTGTTAAACAAATTAACATCTTACATATATTACAAATTTTAAGGACATATGGATGCCTGTGTATTAGGTGTGCCATATGCATGCAACACTTGCCTGGCCCTCCCCCATTCTTCCAATACAAATAGTCAAAAACTAGATAAGGATTTTAAGGTTACACCTCAACTTTAGCAGTTAAGGTATAAAAGTTATTACTCAAATTATGTAGAAAACTTTGTGATATTTAAACAAATATTTATTAAGTTAATTATTAATATAATTAAATATTAGTATGTTGTAATAAATCATATCAGATATTGTCTAATAACTTTATCAATATTTATTAATAAACATTTTATTAAATATTTCCTTGATAATATATATTATATATTAATTTGTATATAATAAAAATATATTTTTTATTTATCAAGGAAATAATGAATTGATTTCACAAAACAAAGGTTCTTCTAATTGAAGACTGAACATTTTGAACTCATAAGTTGATAATTATAAAATAACAGGTTTGACATTCCAAAAATCAATTTTTAAAGCCTCTATATTAAATTATTATTAATGCTGCCAAAAAGCAACACCATAATTTGGGCACTATTATTCCAATATGTAATGTACTATAGCTATCTTAGTACAATGAACAGTAACTATATAGGAGTCATACATAAAAATATTTACTTATATACCTTCATCATCAGTATTGAGTTTGGTTTCCAGTTCTGCAATCTTGTGTCTTATTTTAAGCACTGAGAGTTTCACTATATCCCTATTATTGAACACATTTAGTTGATTATGACTCAATTAAAAATAACATGAAAAGAATAACACATGGTAACTCACTACTTCAGAAACACCATACTATGAAATATCAGTCATTGATGGTCTGGTTGAGAATAAGGAATCAAGAAAAAAATGCAGGCTTCTGATAATCTGTGTCCAGAAGGACACTCAAATGCACTAAAGGTCAAAGCTCTCCATGTAACCACTTAACACTCTTTATTCTTAAAGTTGACCCCAAAAAGTCTGACAGTTTTTGGTTATCTTGTTTCTCATAGCCCAACAGATGAGCTGCAAATTACTATAGAAAGGAATAGCTAGGACAACAGGTAACAACTGGCAACCTGATATAAACAGAAAAAAAGAAGCACTAAAAAAAAAAAAAAAAACATACATAACACTACAGAGATAATCTATTTAGGACATCAATAAGCATAGTAGTTCTCAAAATATAATAGAATCATTTATTCAATACATATTTTTGAATGCCTATTATGTTAGAGGCATTGCGATAAGTGCGGAAGATATACCCAGTAAGAACAGCAATATGCAGCAGCCAACTTCCACTGAATGTTTATCACAAGCCAATGCTAAGTGCTTTACAAACATTTAGTCCTGGTAACAACCACATGATGTGTGAGATAAACATTTCTACTACAGTCTTAGATTTGAGAAAACTGCGGCTTAGAGGTTCATTAACTTGTCCAAGATCATGTAGTTGCTGAGTGAAGAGTGCTGGGATTTGAATTTGTGCAGGATTCCTCTAAAGTACTGGTACCTATACTCTACTGTTTCACGGACTACAGAACCCGTCCTCAGAGGGCTTACAGCTTATTATCAGACCAAGAAATGCCTGAGCAACTAAAAGAGTGTGTTTGGAGCTGTTAAGAGAGGAAATCAAAGGAAGCTATAAAGACCACTGCTTCCACACAGGCGAGTCTACCCTCCTGTGGCCTACTGGTGGGGACAGGGGAACCTTAAAAAACAAAACAAAACAAAAACTGCTTAAAATGTTCCAAAGTTTTAGTAAGAATACTTGTATGGGGTACTTTAAGAAGTATATATATAGGAGGGGCTTCATTTTTACAAAATGTCACCAATTCTTAAGTGCTTCTCAAGGGATGAAACAGCAGTACAGTAACTGAACAAAATGTCTGGCACCCGAAACAGAAACCCTGAAGCTACTGGACCATCAAAAGCGCACACACATTTTAGTATTAGAGCATATGCACACAGCACACGCCATTTGACTTGATCCTGAAGGCAGTTCGAAACCTGCCTCTTTGACGCCAAATGTACGAGGTCAATGAATCTATACTGTTTTCAGATGGCACCAGCTCTGCCCGGGTATCAGTGACCCTGCAGCTGTCACATCGGCCTCAGGGGCTTCGACCTTGAGCCCTGGACCCCCACAGACGCCGGCCTTCGCGTTGGCGGCGTGGCCGTGACCCCCACACCCGGCGGGAGCGCGCGCCGGTCCCCAACTCACCTCAGGTGCATTTCTTCCGGTAACTCCAATTTAAGACGGTCGGTGCTCACATCGTCGAAGTTGTCGCCTCTTCCTTCCAAAATAGAGTCAATTCAGAGGCCACCCACGCCTTGCCCTCACAGAGCTGACAACACTAGACCTGAGGGGACACTCAGAAGTCGGGTGATGGGGGGCTCTCACAGCCGTTGTGGAGGGAACGGCCTCACGGTTGCGGCCAGGCTCCTCCTTGTGACGTCACAGGGCGGCGCCCGCCGGGCTGGGTCGCCCAGTGTGGTTCACAGGTGTTAAGAGGGCCAGTGCTGTAAGTTTTGGATTGAATTGATTAAACAGAACGTGATGTGGTGGCATGTTAGACGGATAGGGTATTTAGTGTCCAAAAGAACCGCCCTGAGTTGTGGGCCAAAGATAATTGGCAGCATTTTAAGGCATCAATTCAATTAAATGCAATTGAGGGCTTATTTTATACAAAGTGATGTGTAAGATACCAAGTAGGTTCACTGCCTTCAAAGAATCTACAGTTTAACTGGAAAGTGCAAAAGAACTCTCCTCACAGCATGTCAATATTCACATGGTATGGCAAATTCTGCACTCCTAACTTCTGTGCCCAGCCTGCGGCAGGTGGGGAGCAAGGTGCAGGTCACCTCTCAGACACTCACCAGTGTCTGTTCTGTCTCGGTGGCTCCTCTTCTTGGTCCTCAGCCACTGTTCTTAGTTCTCTCATAGACTGGGGAGGTGGGGATGAGAGTGAGCTGGCTGCTAGAGAGATAGTCACATATTTTCCCAAATCTGATTCACACATAAATCATAGCTTTTGAAATGTCAAAAGCTAAGAACTGATGGGTTTATTCTCTAGTTTGTCTATAGAACTCCTGCTCCTTTGGGTCAGGAGAGTCAGGAATCCTCTCTGCCTCTAATGCTGCTTCCAGCATCACTACACGCTTCCATCTTCATGTAAAAACCCACTCCTCTGATACGCCATCTTGGGTGTGACACCATCTACTTTTCCCCTTGCTTCACCCAGGCTTACTAGTCACACCTGTCTACTGACTCTGACTAAAAAGGTAATCTTTCCACCGTCAAGTCTTTCTTCACCCTTCAGTTTGCAACTCTCAGCACTTTAATTTCCACCCCACTTACACAGTTACAGACTGAATCCTGTCATCAGTGTGGTTTTGGTTCAAAAGCCTTAATTTAAAAATGGCTGTTTATCTGAAAGAGCAACCCACAAACAAGTGAACAGTATAGAATGAAGCTAAAGGGACAACTAGGTTTCTGTTGACAATCCAGCTTTGCTGACCTCTGCTTTAAGATAATTTTTTAAACTTCAGGCTCCATTAATTGTCATTCCATTTCTTAAATAAGGCAGAGACTGACTGAAAGCTACTTACTAATTCAACTTTATTTCCATTTCAACTAGAACATTATCCTTGGCCCCAGGAAAAGGCTCCAATTCTGTGTTTCTGAAATACAAGCCCATGAATACATTTGAGGCCAAGGAAATCAAAGACAGTTTATTCACAAAGTGCACTCTTTAGTTTCAAAGTCTAAGGAAGTAAATAGCAATTGGAGATTCAGAAATATCAGGAAGGACTATAGTATGAAAACCATCTTTTAAAATCAAGAAACAAAAATAAAATGCCATTAGCTATTTTAATTACGTTTGTAGCTTACAGGTCTGTGAATATCCTGTCTTCTACCAAAGTAGACACCATTATGCCATCGTCGATGGAAAAATGCCTAAAGTCTTCACATTCTTTACCTGAATTATGAAAAAATCTTTCTAATAATTTAATTCATTGGTTTTTTAGTATATACAATTTTAATCACTGAATCCCAAAATAAAAATTTTTCATACATTAACACAACTGTTTATATTTTAGTTTTCACTAAATGTTAGCCTTTTGGAAAAACTTACAATAGAAGGGATTACATTTTTGTCTAACTGAACTGATAATAATCACTTTGAATTGTTACAATACCAACCACAGTCCCAAATTTCCTAGGCTCCTAATAGATCAGTAACAGGATAAATCTAGAAGACTTAATTCTAGAAGACTTAAAAATCTGTTTGTAATCATTTAAAATCAAAAAGACTGTCCCATTTTCTAACAGAGATAAGCTATCAAATTATTTTATAGCAACTCATTTTAATTTTCATGATTAGTCTATTCCTTGTTTTGAAAAAGTCTTTTAAATGTTATGCAAGAATTCTTTTCATTTAGGATCACAGTTTTTGTTTAGCTTACATACTGACAATTCTGACAAGCACCCTAAAACAAAATCCACAATTAGTGCAAAAAGAGGAAACATTTTAAGTCATTCCTTCCCAGTACACACAGAACTAAGGTTACTAACTGCCAATTTTATGTATATGTGAATATATATAATAATTTCCCACTTCATTTTCTGAAAGACAGCAAATACAAAAATAGTTTAACAATAGGTTTAATGAGGTTTATAGCACATCTATTATTAGTCTTAATTTTAACTGCAAAAATATTTTAGCCACATTTAGAAAAAAATAAATTCACAGAGAATGTTAACTATATTTCTAAAGATCAGATGCAAGAATACCGATTCTTTTCCACAGAAGTAGAATACATGACATAAAGCTTATGAAATAGTCACTTTGTAGGAATGAATACATTTTTAAAATCCTGGTTAGCCTGTGAGGATTACATTAGCATATTTAACAAAACTGCATCCGTCTGTAAGGCTTTGGTATAGGCAATGCACAGCACCTCCATCACTTATCTTTCTTCTTTGCCCCGTTCTCCTCTGGTCCCTCTTTCTGCTCATCTTTCTCCCCTTTCAGGTTTGCACTTGCTCCTCCTCCTGGATTTTCCCCCTTAGAATTATCAATGATTTTATAGTCCTCGAGCAGTGTGTGTCCCGTTTGTTTTGCAGTTTTCTTCACCATTGCTTTGATGCCAATGTTGTCAATATTATAGGCAGTTACACCAACATTGATGGCAGAATCTACTGCGTTGTGCGTAGCTTCTCCTGCAGTATGTCCATATCTTTAAAAGAAAGATTAGAGAAAGCACAACAAAATTACAAATATAAATCAAAGTCTTCTGAATTACCGTTAAACAGGTCACGTGATTCGTATGTTATCCTTGGAAGCAAAATCAAAGATTATGTTTCAATTTGATTAATAACATAAAACAGTAAAAAATAAAATCACACTGTGCCAACACTATTTTCTCCTTCAGTAAAAATAATATGAAAATAAACTGAGGCTGAGATTAATGCAATGAAGACTGTTTATGCTGAAGAACAGAATGTAAATTTTAATAAAGGTTGTTAATCAGACATTATTTCCTTTTTAGTCTCTTTCTGGAAATATAAATTTTAACTGAAACAACTATCAGTTCAGTTCAGTTGCTCAGTCGTGTCTGACGCTTTGCGACCTCATGAATTGCAGCACACCAGGCCTCCCTGTCCATCACCAACTCCCAGAGTTCACTCAAACTCATGTCCATCCAGTCAGTGATGCCATCCAGCCATCTCATCCTCTGTCATCCCCTTCTCCTCCTGCCCTCAATCTTTCCCAGCATCAGGGTGTTTTCCAATGAGTCAACTCTTCGCATGAGGAGGCCAAAGTACTGGAGTTTCAGCTTCAGCATCAGTCCTCCCAGTGAACACCCAGGACTGATCTCCTTTAGGATGGACTGGTTGGATCTCCTTGCAGTCCAAGGGACTCTCAAGAGTCTTCTTCACCACCACAGTTCAGAAGCATCAATTCTTTGGCACTCAGCTTTCTTCACAGTCCAACTCTCACATTCAAACATGACCACTGGAAAAACCATAGCCTTGACTAGACAGACCTCTGTTGGCAAAGTAATATCTCTGCTTTTGAATATGTTATTTAGGTTGGTCATAACTTTCCAAGGAATAAGCATCTTTTAATTTCATGGCTGCAGTCACCATCTGCAGTGATTTTGGAGCCCCAAAAAATAAAGTCTGACACTGTTTCCACTGTTTCCCCATCTATCTGCCATGAAGTGATGGGACCAGATGCCATGATCTTCGTTTTCTGAATGCTGAGCTGTAAGCCAACTTTTTCACTCTCCTCTTTCACTTTCATCAAGAGGCTTTTTAGTTCCTCTTCACTTTCTGCCATAAGGGTGGTGTCATCTGCATATCTGAGGTGATTGATATTTCTCCTGGCAGTCTTGATTCCAGCTTGTGCTTCTGCCAGCCCAACGTCTCTCATGATGCACTCTGCATAGAAGTTAAATAAGCAGGGTGACAACATACAGCCTTGACGTACTCCTTTTCCTATTTGGAACCAGTCTGTTGTTCCACGTCCAGTTCTAACTGTTGCTTCCTGACCTGCATACAGATTTCTCGAGGCAGGTCAGGTGGTCTGCTATTCCCATCTCTTTCAGAATTTTCCACAGATTCTTGTGATCCACACAGTCAAAGGCTTTGGCATAGTCAATAAAGCAGAAATAGATGTTTTTCTGGAACTCTCTTGCTTTTTCCATGATCCAGCAGATGTTGGCAATTTGATCTCTGGTTCCTCTGCCTTTTCTAAAACCAGCTCGAACATCAGGAAGTCCACAGTTCACATATTGCTGAAGCCTGGCTTGGAGAATTTTGAGCATTACTTTACTAGCATGTGAGATGAGTGCAACTGTGTGGTAGTTTGAGCATTCTTTGGCATTGCCTTTCTTTGGGATTGGAATGAAAACTGATCTTTTCCAGTCCTGTGGCCACTGCTGAGTTTTCCAAATTTGCTGGCATATTGAGTGCAGCACTTTCACAGCATCATCTTTCAGGATTTGAAATAGCTCCACTGGAATTCCATCACCTCCACTAGCTTTGTTCATAGTGATGCTTTCTAAGGCCCACTTGACTTCACATTCCAGGATGTCTGGCTCTAGGTGAGTGATCACACCATCGTGATTATCTGGGTCGTGAAGATCTTTTTTGTAGAATTCTTCTGTGTATTCTTGCCACTTCTTAGTATCTTCTGCTTCTTTTAGGTCCATACCATTTCTGTCCTTTATCGAGCCCATCTTAGCATGAAATGTTCCCTTGTTATCTCTAATTTTCTTGAAGTGATCTTTAGTCTTTCCCACTCTATTATTTTCCTCTATTTCCTTCCATTGATCGCTGTGGAAGGACTTCTTATCTCTCCTTGCTATTCTTTGGAACTCTGCATTCATATGCTTGTATCTCCTTTTCTCCCTTGCTCTTGGCTTCCCTTCTTTTCACAGCTATTTGTAAAGCCTCCCCAGACAGCCATTTTGCATTTTTGCATTTCTTTTCCATGGGGATGGTCTTGATCCCCGTCTCCTGTACAATGTCATGAACCTCTGTCCATAGATCATCAGGCACTCTATCAGATCTAGTCCCTTAAATCTATTTCTCACTTCAACTGTATAATCATAAGGGATTTGATTTTGGTCATACCTGAATGGTCTAGTGGTTTTCCCTACTTTCTTCAATTTAAGTCTGAATTTGGCAATAAGGAGTTCATTATCTGAGCCACAGTCAGCTCCTGGTCTTACAACTATAGGTCACTATAAATGGTTTTGAGTTCTAACTTACTAGATTCTAGTTAAGCCTTTCAAACTACTGGAATCTGAGTTTGTCTCTAAACAGGTTCTACAACTTTCTCTCTCACTCCACTCCACCTCACTGCAGACTCACTGGCCTTCCTGCTGTTCTTTGAACCCACCAAGCACACACGTAGTGGCCCCATGACCTTTGTACTGGCTGGTATCCAGGTAGACTATTCTCTTCCCAGGTATCCACATGGCTAACTACCTCACCTTCTTCAAGTCAGCTATAAGCCTCTTAGCATTTAATCTATTTTAATGTCCTCATCCCACAGCCAATCAATCCTCCCTTAACAGCTCTTTCTTCTCTAACTTAATGCCTGTTTCTTCTACAGAACTGACTCACTGGAAAAGACCCTGATGCTGCAAAAGATTGAAGGTAGGAGAAGGGGATGACAGAGAATGAAATGGCTGGATGGCATCACCGACTCAATGAACAGGAGTTTTGAGCAAGCTCTGCAAGCTGCTGATGGACAGGGAAAACTGGCGTGCTACAGTCACAAAGAGTCGGACATGACTGAGCGACTGAACTGACAACTACAGAACAACTTTCTAAACAACAAAACAAAAACGCCCACTGTTTTTCTTTTGCGTGTTTGTCCCACTAGAATATAAACCCCATTATAAAAGGATCTCTTTGCTTTATTCATTAATGTATCTTAAGTACTTAGAACAGTGTCTAATACCTAATATGTGTTGAATGAATAAAATAAGTGAGCCCTGCCCTAGCCATCTAAGAGTTTCCTGGGTTCTCAAGTAGAGCAAAGGACTTGGGAAATTGTAAAACATCACACAAAGCAGTTATTCCTGACCATAATCAATACAATTGATGGTGTTTAATACCATTTCCATAAGAAAATACAACTTGAGGTGTATACAAGGACACTAAACCTTATTCTACTTTCTGTTTTACTCTTTACCTTTTTCTAAGTACCAGGCTTTAAAACCTTTTCCGGTCCATCAGTTCAGTTCAGTTCAGTCACTCAGTCATGTCCAACTCTTTGTGACCCCATGAATCGCAGCACGCCAGGCCTCCCTGTCCATCACCAACTCCCGAAGTTCACTCAGACTCACGTCTATCGAGTCAGTGATGCCATCCAGCCATCTCATCCTCTGTCGTCCCCTTCTCCTCCTGCCCTCAATCCCTCCCAGCATCAGTCTTTTCCAATGAGTCAACTCTTTGCATGAGGTGGCCAAAGTATTGGAGTTTCAGCTTTAGCATCATTCCTTCCAAAGAAATCCCAGGGCTGATCTCCTTCAGAATGGACTGGTTGGATCTCCTTGCAGTCCAGGGATCCTGTCCACAGGTTTCCCCAAATAGAGGACTGCTTAAACAACAAACTAAAACAAAAAGGCAAAATTTTACAGTCTTTTTTCCAGAACATACTGAAGTTTCCTAGATGCTCTGTGACCAGTATCTGGACATTTTTTCTTGTACTGGATCAGACCTCCAAATTAACAAGTCCTCTATTACTACTAGCCTGGCCTTCTGTGGTTTGTGACCCTATTGGTTTATTCATGTTTTCTGTTTTATTCCAACTTCAGTGCTAAAAATATGCAATAATCTTATAATTCTTCTGAATATTTCATTCAGAATGTTAATCAGAACCAGAGCACAGCAGAGCCTACAATCTGTCAAACCTTATGTCTATACCACTCTTGATTGGGGCTTTCGCAACAGTCACCCAATGGAAAAGCTCCTGACTGCTTTCTGCCAGTCCCTGCTGCTTTGCAACCCCTCGTAATTCCACAGAATTGCTGATGTTGCAAAACATATGGGGCCTTCTCACACTCAATTAAGCCTCAGTCACAAATACAGTCATCACGTGGCAATGGCTCAGGCTCAATGAGAAGAAAGGGGCGGAGGCAGTTTCGGCACTGGAAGGGTGCCCAAAACTCTTGGTTGAGCAGGTCCCTCTCAGGGCTTCTCTCTCCAGGCCTGGGTTAACTGCAGTCAAGTGACATGATGACTGAAGAATGTGGCCATGTTAGTGTTTGGAGAAAACTACTAAACTGGGAGTCAGAAAATTAAGATTCTAATATCAAATGGGCCAACAATTAGCCATGTGACCCAGGTGAAGTCCCCACCTCTTTGTACCTCATAAAATTTTCTCTCCTTTATCTTATGAGATATGTATGTGAAAGCACTTTGAAAATTCCACAGGACTAAAGATATTTTTAAAGACCCTAAGAACAGTTTTTCAGAAGTTGTGTTTATTTTTTAAATATCTCCTCACTCACCACCTCTGCTTCTCAACATGCCCAGGAGCCAGGATTCCTGGCAGACATCCCTTTCTCCTCTCTTGCCTTAATAACTGTTCAGTTCTTCTCTTTATTCAGACTCAAACTACATTGTTAAAGACTCCTAGAAAGCCTATCTCTGGCACACACACAAAAAAAGCTTATTTTTTATTCTTCCTTTTAAAAAAGTTAACTATAATTAGCTAATTGAATTACATTTTATATACTGAATACTACCAATTTAACAAAAATAAAACATGAATATAAAGAATGCTCTAAATAAGTCAATGGGATTCAGATGTCAACTTGAATGAGACTTTTCAGGAATTTCTCCAGTGTATTCAGTAACATATAGCAAAATAGCACCCTGGCAGTGATTCCAGATTTTACTCATTATAGCAAAATATCATCACAACTTTCTAATAAATCTGCCTAAAATTCAATTTACATGCAACCTTCAAAATTATTCTTAAAAATGTTAACCTTAAATATTTAAAACAGAAATATCTTCTTAATAGTTCTCAAATACAGATGGGTTATAAGCAACCTTATAGGTGAAGCTAAGGAGTTTAAACTTTATCTTGAAATCAGTAGGAATGGTATGACCAAATCTGCATTTCAGATGGATCTATCACAGGCTGCATTGTGAACTGTAAGGGTTTAAGACTGAGGAACCAGTTAGGAAACAAGCTTTGAGCTGGATGAAAAATGATGAAAATCTATTCTAAGGTAATGTTAATGAGGCTGGAGCTAAAGGGATTAAAAAAAAAAGACTTGTGGACTGAATGGCTGCAGTGGTATGCAGTTGGGATGTATGAGCCTGTAGATTAAAAGTTAAGAGGAAATATAGATTTAAGAGTTGCTGAGATATAGGTGATAATTGTGGCCACGGGGTGGGGGGGAGGGGGTAGTGATGGTGTGTGTGTGTGTGATATCCACAAAGAGCAGAAAAGGGAGTATAGAGTAAAACCATAGGTAGACAGAACCAATATTTAAGAAATGAGTGTGGAAGACAACCACCCTAAGAAGTATCTGTAAGACAAAACTGAAAGGTGGGAAATGACAATACTGTTAGGAGATGTGTAGACAGCTGACCCACTAGTCTCAGTAAGTATTAAATCTTGGATAAAAATCAATCAGGAAGAAAGGCTACAGTAAGCATGTGATTTGACTTTATCCACACACACACACAAACACCTGTGGAAAAAATCTCAAGACGTACGAAAGAACACATCTTTCAACCTACAGGTAACTCAAAATGTAAGGCTAACATGGCACACATCAAAATCTGAAGCCAAAATGATAAGACAGAATTAATGATGAGTCAAAATCAAAATCAACGAAGTACAATTAAGCCAGAATAAATGTAAAGTTTTTATTTAGGTACAAACATCAACTATCTAAAAATAAGGCAAAGGTTCAGATTGTAAAGCAATTATAATTCAGTTAAGAAAAACAAGTTTGATATGGGTCAATAAAGTAACAGCTACTATAAAGACATACCCTTTGTCTTCTATTCCATATTTATCACATGCTAAATATGACCAAGACAAGGGAGACAACCCCACTGTATTCAAGCTGGTTACGATACCTCTAGAATATTAGATTCAACTCTGGGTTCCATATTTTGAGAACAACATTCATGAAGGAAAGATCTGGAAACCATACTATATATGGAATTGTTAAACTGGGAGTATTTAGTAGAAAAGAAAAAACAAGCGAAAGACATAATGATATTTAAATATTTATACAGTTACCATATTGAAAAGACAAGACTGATCCTACACAACTCCTGAGTAGATGTGATATAGAGTTTTATGTATAATATGACATCTGCTAAAGGGGATACCCTCAAATGGATTTGAATTTGTCCCTTCACCCAGTGAAAATTTAAGGGAAACTTTAATTAAAATTTACTAAATAAATCAGTTAAATATTACACCTTAAAAGAGTTAATTTGCTACAGGAAAATATTTTTACTAAGCTTATTCTTCACAAATATATGTTCTAAGATAAAATATTACTGAAGGGGAAACAAAAATGTACCTAACTTACTAAAGTTATATTATTTTCCTCTAAACAATTTAAAGTGGAAAAAAGGAACTTAAAGGTGAAAGTTAGAAGCTATGTAGAAGAGTGATGAATTATTTAATAGATACTATACTGCAATTAGGTATAGTAGATTTAAAGTTACTCAATTGCTTTTTCCTTATTCCTGTAGGTCTTCTTGCTCCTAAATTTATATAACAAATGTAGTAGTAATATAACTGACAAAAAATAAAGTCTTAACAAATTTTTCTTATACATTTACCTCAAAAAATTAGTAGGAGTGTATTTAATTATATAGGTCATTAGGTTGGAGAAGGCAATGGCACCCCACTCCAGTACTCTTGCCTGGAAAACCCCATGGACAGAGGAGCCTGGTGGGCTGCAGTCCATGGGGTCGCTAAGAGTCGGACATGACTGAGTGACTTCACTTTCACTTTTCACTTTCATGCATTGGAGAAGGAAATGGCAACCTACTCCAGTGTTTTTGCCTGGAGAATCCCAGAGACAAGGGAGCTGGTGGGCTGCCTTCTACGGGGTCACACAGAGTCGGACACGACTGAAGCGACTTAGCAGCAATAGCAGCAGGTCATTAGGTAAGTCATTCATAATGAATGAACACAGTCCTGAATCAGAATCAAAACCATAAAAGGCATGGAGAATATACTTATCTAATACAACCTGCCTTTAAATATACCTAAATTTTTTAAAAAAGTAATTCTTTGTATTTGTTTATATTACAAGAAACCTGATATGGAAATTTATGTAACATTTTTCTCTTAGGCATAGTGCAAATAATTAATGCAGACTTGAAACAACTACTTGGGAAAGTAATTTCTCATAGGCAATAAGAATACACATGTTCAAAAAATATTAAGTTTTCTTCATTATACCATCATCAGTTGGATTAGAGTAGAAAAATACAAATGTTCCATGTATCAAATAGCTTTCATAGTGTAAACAGGTGTAAATTCATAAATGTAAACAAACATAAATTTATGTCAATTATGGAGAGCTAAACTAAATGGCAGAACTAGATTTTCCAATTCTTCAGTGATAAATATGATTGAATTATTACTGGTTTAATACCTGCAGTTTCTTCTCCTAAAAGGCAATTTCTACTTCTGGGCAAGATTATTCTTAAGTGAGAAAACAGTATTACTTGGACAAAACCTGTTATTTCCCACTGTCCCTTCCATCTTTCCAAGTTTCTAATTAAGTTACTGCTAACACTAAGGTATCCTGATAATTGGAAATACAAATCTAATTAACTAAATCCTCACCTGCTTCTTTTCTGAAAAAAAGAACTGAATCTTTGGAGGAAAGGATAAAACTAGCAATATACACCATAACAGAAATAAATTAGCTCCAAATCACAGTAAAAATACTCTAATATCACATTAAGTTCTCCTCACTAAGGACAAGAAATACAAAATCTACACCAAAACCTTGTACTTCCTAGTTAGGTGAATTTCGAACTTTTTAAAAGACTCAACTTAATTCAAGTACTTAGGTACATTTTTTTTTTTTTTTAAAGGAGTAGGAAATGGACAAATCCAATAAAGCAATTCCTACTTACTCATGTGATCACCTACTTAGCCATGCTAGCACATAATAATCTAAAAATAATCCACTTTTGGTCTAAAAGACACCTGTCAGTTTCTCCTTCGCTTGCAACAAAAAAAGAAGCCATTTTTTCTAATGATGACTAATCCATTAAAAGTAACCTAAAAGGCATAACAAAAAGAGTATTATATTAGAGGTCAATGCCAAGAGTGGCAAGAAGTCAGCTGGGAGACTTGGATTTTACATTTCCATCAAAATTTCAGATCTACTCTGCATCTGCTTTTCCAAATCCTCTGGTAAAACTGACCCTCCTTGATGACATGCCATGTTACTTTTACTCAAAGGTATGTTTGCCCTGGACTGAGCAGACCAAACCAACTTAGGCTGGAAATTAAGTTAGTAATTTACTAGTTAGCTAATTTACTATGATGGGAGGGAGTCTAAACATATTGATGTAGTGCTGGAAAAGAATTCCAGATACTAAACTCACACAGATATCCCACCAAGGAGAGCGGTGGCCCAGCACTGTTCCCTGACACTGCATGACAAAGACCTGGCTTACATCTCAGCTCTACCACTTACTAGGGTGCAATTCTTAATCAGGTGTTTAATGCTCTATGGTTTTGGTTTCTTCATTTATAAAATGGAGATAACAGCATTAAAAATTAAACACTACATATGGAAAGCACTGAACACAATGTCTGATGCAGAAGTATGAACTCGAACGCTGTCAGTGAGTAAATAATTAACACATAACCAACGGCTGAGAACACGATTAATTTTTCCTTCTAAATAAACATTAACTATTAAGATCTAAACAAACTCAAAGTTAAAAAAAGCAACTCAAGTCCTTCATACTAAATTTGAGTTTAGCCTTCTAGTACTTATAAAGACAGAATAAAAAGCTAAAATCCTATTTTTAAGTCTCATCTTTAATACCACTTATCAGATGAACTTGGATAAATAATTCAGTTTTATGTTTGTTCATTTCTTAATGGCATGTCACACCATCTGTCTGTTCCAATACCTATGCACAGTGGTACATTCAAATAAGATGTGAAAATTTAATATTCTTTGTATATAGAAGGGGCTAGTACTAACAAAGTGTAATACTTTAAATATAATTCAACTTTTCCCCACCAAAATCACAGACAAGAACATGAAGGCATATAGAAACTCCAGGCATTAAAAATAATGTGAATCTATTCTTTCCATTGATGATGAACAAATACAACAATTAGTAATACAAGGCAAAGTCACAGCAATACTACTGATTTCTAGAATCTTTATTCTTCTATTTAGAAATAGCAAGTAAAAAAAAAACTGTTTTATCAGATATTTAATAAAAAAAGTAGCTATACAATCATTTTAATTATCCCCAGAGTTTAACAAATGCTATAAGAGATCTCATTATTAAAATGATAAAATTCAACTTACTTGTATCTGACAGTTTGTACAGTTTCTGCTGAAACATTGTTAACAATGCATTTAGCTGCACATTCCAATGCTTGCCAGACAGTTGAGAATCCTGAAAATACATTCAAAAGTAAGTAAAACCAACCCTTGGCAAACAGACCTTCCTAAGTTTTCAGAGTTTTATGTTACCTTGAACACTACTTGCTGCTACAACCATAGCGCCATCCAGGGTAGATTTTCCATTTCGGTCTTTTTTAAGAGATTCTGGAACAAGTTTGCTTCCGTGCTTCTTGACGTGTGGAGCTAATTCCTTTCCAACACAATTTGCCACAGTACAAACTCCATCAACTAATATAACCATTTAAAAGAAAAAAAACTTAGAAAAACATGTATTTTCCCCTTGATTTTACCATTCTCACTAAGCAAAATTCTTTCATGAGTATCTAAAGTTGTTTCATTGTATAATGTTACCATTCCTATTTTAAAAGGATGAAAACAAGGCTGGTTATTTTTTTAAACAAAGGCTATTGTTTGGTTTAAGGATGTGTTTGCAGAGCTTCAGTTCAGTTCAGTTCAGTCGTTCAGTCCCATCTGACTCTGCGAGCCCATGAATCACAGCATACCAGGCCTCCCTGTCCATCACCAACTCTGCGTCTTAAATATAATGTTTCATCGCTTTGCTTAGAAGACAATCATTCACCTTTTCCATTTGCAATGCAAGACTGGTAGATCCAACTATCATGTTTTCCAGCTAAGCGAATTTGTACTTTTTCTCCCTATCAGCAAATACTCAACTGAAATAGTAATAAAGTATTTAAGTGTACATAAAAGTAAACACACCAAAAATCTGATTCAAATGCAGTGACTTGTCCTTCAAAGCATGTGTCATACTCCAGGATGGTAAATACACTTGGCAAATACATTCCCTTTCAAAGGCACAGACGCTCCGCTCTCCAACCCATCAAAGTAACCTTTAACCAGTGCTTCTCAAGCTTTAATAAGCAAGTAAGAATCACTGAGACAGCCTGTGAACTGGAAATACCCAATCAGTAGGTGTGTCAGTGCCTGACGTACTTCTAAGACTGTCAGGTGGGTGCTGCTGATCTACAGATCCCACCACAAGTAGCAACGTAAAACTGCTTTGTGCGAATTCTTTACCCTCAAAGTTTAACCATCTAAATGAGATTAGATTAATCTGGACTAAAAGAAGATTTTTAGTTTAAGTAAAAAGTAGTAAAGGAATCTAAAGTCACTTTACCCAGAAACTGACTGACTTTGGCTGCTCCTCCAGTCGCCTGCTTTGCCATGTAAAGTCCCTTGGTCACAGCTGGACTAACTTCCACAGGCTTTTCTTCTGGTTGAATCCGTTCTCGAAGTTTAGATGCTCCTTTCTGGATGGCTTTGCCAGTAAACTCAGCACCTTTGACCAAACCCCAACTCACCCAGGAAGCACCTTTTAAAGGGAAAAATAACTGGATAAAATTAGGACTGATATCTGGGTTCGATCCCTGGGTTGGGAAGATTCCCTGGAGAAGGAAAAGGCTACCCGATCGAGTTTTCTGGCCTTCAGAATTCCATGGACTGTGCAGTCCATGGGGTCACAAAGAGTTGGACACAACTGAGTGACTTTCAATTTCATACTTTCATTGTATACGTTTAATACCTATACCAAGATTAAGAGGGGATTTCCAAGGGGAAAGGAAAATAACTGATTTTATGTCTAGGGTTATTCTGAAAGCTTCGGATTTCTTGAAGCTTTTCACTACCAATTCTCCCAAGAGTAAAAAAAAGAGAAAAATAAACCAAGAAGAACTTACACCAATATGACAAAATGTAACATTTGAAGAGATAAGTTCTATTTTTAAGTATTTATAAACTGATCATTTAAAACCAGAAGATAAAACAGTATCTTTCCAAGTATTCTCTAATGGGACCCACCCAAAAGCTTCACATCATAAGCAAAAAAAGTTATCATTACTGTAATACCTGACAAAATGTTGTGAGCCACTTTCTCACTCCATTCAGGTAACTCCTTTGCTTTTTCTTCTGAAACTGGCTCGCAAGGTACAATGTGACTCAGATTAACTTCTTCACTTGAAGTACCTTTGGTCTAAATGGTAAAAATGTTTCAAGAAGTGAAAATAATAAAAACTAAGATGAAGGAAAACCATAAGCATTTTGTAATAAAATACTAAGCCAATAAATACTAATGAATGAAAGTATTTCCAGCCAACCTAATTACTAGTACATTTTAGTACATAAAACACAATACCCATAACCACCATGAAGCTGAAAACTGTTCTGGTCTTATGTTAGGTCCCACTGGTAAGTAAGATTTAAATACCAACATACCTCCAATACAGCATTTATCAGATTATATTTAAATTGACTTTTTTCTTTCCTTGACTAGACCGAGTTCCTTCAGAGGGCTATCATTCCCCTAAATACCCATACTCATACAGTCCTCAGTAAGGTTAAAAGATGTGTTAAATAACTCAATCAGTAATGAAGAATGCATCCAAATGAACTAGTTTTGACAGACTTCAAGTAAAAGCAAATAAAAATACATAAACACAGAATCTGCCATTTCATTTGAACGGAAACAGGAAACACAGAAATACTTGCTAATTCAATGGCTAGGGCCAACACTCAAAATGTCAAAGCTAAATTTATTTTTTCATTATAAATACTTAGCAGTAGGCTAACTCAGACCTCATATTATCATAAAACAACTGGACACTCAAAATTTTACCCAACAGAAATATAACCTGATTTAAAATATAAAACATTAAAAACAAAAACTCCTACATGTGGGGAAAAGCTACTCATAAATAAAACCTAAAGACAAAATGAACAAAATACTTGCAAGTTCTATCTTTGACAATGGGCCAATGTCCATAATATATAAACAGTTCTTAGAAATTGAGAAGGACTGGTAACCCAGTAATAAAAATGGACATGCCTAGACATCACAGAGGGAGAAGGCAATGGCACCCCACTCCAGTACTCTTGCCTGGAAAATCCCATGGATGGAGGAGCCTGGTGGGCTATAGTCCATGGGGTCGCTAAGAGTCAGACATGACTGAGAAACTTCACTTTCTCTTTTCACTTTCATGCATTGGAGAAGGAAATGGCAACCCACTCCAGTATTCTTGCCTGGACAATCCCAGGGACGGGGAGCCTGGTGGGCTGCTGTCTATGGGGTCGCATAGAGTCGGACACGACTGAAGCAACTTAGCAGCAGCAGCAGCAGACATCACAGAGAAAGGATATGACTAGACACCACACAGAAAACAAAACTCGAACTACCCTTATACCTTTGCTCAACTTTACTCACAAAAAGAGCAATGCAAATTAATATATTCCAGTATATTTCTCTCATCATTGCACTGCCAAAATACAGAAAGAGCAGTCATCCACTCTGCTAGCAGCCTGTGGGGAGACAGGTGTTCATTTACCCCTGGTAGCATCTGAACTGTATAATCCTTAGGAAGGGTAATGCAGCAAGATCTATCAAAATCACAAATGCATTTATCTGTTGACAAAGTAACCCCACCTCTAAGAAATTGTTGAATTACCTACAGATGTATGAATCAATAGCTCTACAAAGTTATTCACTGATGCACTGTTTGTAATAGCAAACAACCACATCAAATACCTCTCAATAAGAGGCTGATTAAATAAACTGTGATCTATTCATACAATGAAATACAATGTAAAAAAGACCGAGGAAGTTCTAGGACACTCTATATGATGCCACCTTTTGTATAAGAAAGAGAGAGAAATAGTAACAGATTTTGTTTGCTTTTATCTACCTCAAAAAACCCAGAAAAGAAACAGAAGACACTAATAAAATTACCTACAATGGCAGAAGGAAGGTGTAGAAAGGGATGAAGGTGGAAGTAAAGCTTTTCAAAGGTATCTACCATCTTATGTAATTTGATTTTTTTAAATCAAAGAATTAAATTTTAAAAAATGAACTTCTAACTTCCATTTTGAACGCCCATGTCCTCATAAAGCTGGTCTAAGATGCTCAGCATAACCCATAGTGACAGTTGGTGTGTGAAAGTACAATATTCATGTGACATTCATTAATTCCAAAGACAATTACCAAGCACTTATGCATTACAACAGTGAACAGTGCCAACTTGTTTACAATTCAATACTCACACAACGGTACTTTCCTTCCTCATAGGTTTGCTTACTTCACCTCAGGACTCATCTCAGCCATAATGCCCTCCAGGAGGAGCCTCCTCAATTGCTTCCCACACCACACATCTTCTTGGAAGGTACAACTGAGCCTTCTATACAACTTGTGTACTTTCATCTAACCATCACGTTGGGTAGAAATTCTCTCTTTGCTAATTTATCCTCCCCACTAGATGGTAAATATTTGAGATGAGGAATTTCAACTTTTTTCTATTATGCTCAGTTTTCTCAGTTCAGTTCAGTCGCTCAGTCATGTCCGACTCTTTGCTACCCCATGAATCGCAGCACACCAGGCCTCCCTGTCCATCACCAACTCCTGGAGTTCACCCAAACTCATGTGCATTGAGTTGGTGATGCCATCCAGCCATCTCATCCTCTGTCGTCTCCTTCTCCTCCTGCTCCCAACCCCTCCCAGCAGCTTTCTAGCACTCAATAAATACTTACTGACCTCTAATCCAAATTCAACATTTGGTAAATGACATAGAATCTAAGAAATGAATGAAAAAAATGCTAAATATATATTTTTTAAAGCCCATTTTCTCTGTTCTGCTGACTAATAAGGAACTGAATAAAAATGGCAATATAAGGAAAAGTATACCTAGACCCAAGATCTTGGTGTATATAGGAAGGTAGAAGATAATACAAAACAAAAAAGGATATTCATCATTAATGTGAATATAAAAATCTTTCCAATAGTTGAAAAAGATGTATCCTCCAAATACAGACTATCGTTTAAGACAGTTTAAATGAATGCTTGGAAAGGGAAACATTAACACTGATTCTAATGACTTGACCAGTGATCACTCCGTTATCTGCAAGTTGCTCTGCTTTAGTAAATGGGGATCTTATAAATAATTTAAACTGGTGAAAGGTACCTTTAGGCTAGAACACACCCTCATACCTTGTTGATTTTTCACTTTACTTACCTTTTTCCCTCGTTTTCCCTTATGACGCACATCTTTATTGCCCGGGTCCAGCTGTCTCAAGTCAGTGCCACTGGCTTCCTTCAACTGGTCAGAGGCAGATCCTGATCCTCCAGGAATCTGGAATTCATTTTCTCCTTCTGCCCGGTCCCAGTTGGTCTAGGAATAAAGGACTCAGTTTAGTTCAAATTCACATTTCTTCTAAGCTATGGTATACATCATGCTGCAGTAATATACTTATTCAAATGACAGTGTTTTACAACTACTTTTGCTAGTCTTTCTCTATATTTTTATCTCATCACCAAATCTCAAACCTTTTTGAGTTCTCTGGTTCACAGGACAGGGCCTAAAGTAAATTTCAAAAGACAAGAAGGTATGCAAGATAAACTTATAGCAGTTGCTGGTATAAGTGATCACAAAATCAGATGCAGACACATTTGAATTTAGTTAAATAATAAATAAGTTTTAGGAAACACATATAGGACTAAATGAGTTTAAAGGAACTCATATCCGGTTTAATTACTCTGCATTGTTGGAAGCCTGCTTTTGTTTTTTTCACTTCTGCACTCAACACTGAAGGTAATCTACTTACATACACTTTGCTGAATGAATGCTTAAGGGTAAAGACAAGTCAAAAGTATAGCGAGTAACTAAGCAATTTTTTTTACTGTTGGGAGTTCTAGGACAATACAGAAAACTAAAAATAACATGCAACTGAAAAATAAAACTGAACAGAGGACATAAACAACTAAACTAAAGGTCAGTTTAATTTCTTGCCTAGAGCTTGGTAATACAAGTCAAATGAATGTAGGGGTGAAGAGTAACAGCTCCATAAAAAGTCTGGATCACTTAAGAATGTCACTGTCTTCAGCTAGGAAACAGCAAAGCTTAGATTTGAACCCATACCCATTTGACCACCGTGCTGTCTTTGTAAACTCTCCTGAGCATACTGAGGCTACACGCACTTCCGCATGGGGGTCATAGGCTCTGTTTGCATACCTTACTGGCATTTTAGTTCATGCTGATCATCAGGTCACTCTCATATACAGTTCTTACAATCCGAAGTTGAGATGACTCTCTGACCTATCTCATACCTGGTGATCTGCTCCCATCACCTTTGCCCTTAAATGTCTGATATAGGTATGGACTGAAGATATATTCTACTTTCTGAGATAAAAGGAACAGATCTTTCATAACTGAACTCAAAACTATTTTGTGAAATCCTCCCTGACCTCCTTTCACTTTTTTCCATCATCGATTACACTACACTGTTGTTATTTAATGGACTATTAACATGCTCAAGAATAGAAGCTGTTATATATGTATTTTTATAGCCCTCTCTGTTCTTTCTTACCATCACATCATTTAACACAGAACCAGGTTAAATAATGAATTTTAAATATCTGTTGATGGAGAAAATAAAAGGTTTTCTATATATACTATATATATATCTATTACCAGGCTATCAATCTTCTTCAAACTCTAATAACTGTCAATATGCACAATCAAAAATGGTTTCCTCCCTTGTCCTACATTAGGATGGGCAAGAACACTTAAAGAAAATATCTCCATTATACTCTATTTCAACTTCCTAAAACAGATCAGTATTGGGCAGAGAAAATGGGTTAAATAAGGCAAGTTCACAGGATGACCAACCACTTTTTAAATCACATTTTGCCTTCATTCATCGTAAGAACAAGGACAATTTCCTCGGATAAAACCTATTCCTCATACCCCTAAAACATCTAACACTATCCATCTGCTAATGCTGAAATTAACTTCCCTGGTGGCTCAAACAGTAATAAAGCATCTGCCTGCAACACAGGAGACCCTGGTTTGATCCCTGGGTCAGGAAGATCTCCTGGAAAATGAAATGGTAACCCATTCTAGTACTCTTGCCTGGAAAATCCCATGGAACGAGGAGCCTTGTAGGCTACAGTCCATGGCGTCGCAAAGAATCGGACACAACTGAGCGACTTTACTATCAATGCTGAATTACCTCCACTTCACCATTGAGTCCCATTTTTGGGCTCTTTGAGCCCAATTATCCAACTGAGAAGACAGTGGTCATAACAAGAGCTAATACCCACACTACTTGCTAGCACTGATATAAATGTCTTAAGGCATTAACTTTTAATCTTCATCATAGCCCAATAAAGTGGATGTTATTATCTTTATTTTATGATAAAGAAACTAAAGCATAGGGAAGATCAACATTCAGGTAACATTCAGATATAGATTAACTTGAATTAGACAGCTATTAAGTTCAAGAGTTCAAATTCAAACCGAGACAATTTGATTTCAGAGACCACCATAATCACTATTTACAGCCAATTCCCAATGTGTAGTAAATATTTGTGAAGACACAAGCAAATTATGTACTATTTCCTACCGATCAAACTGGAGCTTATTACAATTTCTTAAGCAGGAGTGATTATGTTAAAGTAGGTTTTCATCCTGAAGGTGTCATACAAGTTACCTGGAGCCGAAGGTCAGACATTTGTCTTAATAGATCCTCGAAGAGTTCTCTGTCATCTTCTGGTAATTCAGATGACAAGACGACCCCCACAAAGCATCCTGATGCTTGTAACATCGTATCAGGAAACATGTAGGCACCTACAGTACATTTAAGAACTGGAGACCTATCAGGAACTAGAGGATACAACCAGTCACAAACCTGAAAGGATTAATTGAAAATAAATCAATTAACAAAACAAGGTTTTCACTGAGGTTTTAAATATTGTTTCACTAGCAAATACATACTTGAAGGTTTGACATGCATTTTATAAGGCTTTGTAGAACCATCGGCATCAACAAACCCCCAATAAAAATGAATCATTTGCTAGTCTGATCCCCCTGCGAAACACAGGAACTGTGCTAAAAATCTTACTGCTCCTCTAATTAAACAGTCTTAAAACCAGTGCCCTGAAGTAGCCCCCACTGTTAACCGATAATGAGTCTAGCTTAAAATAAATAATGGTCAAAGTAAATAAAGCCTTTATTATTAAACATCCTTTTGTGGAAATTAAATAAAATCAAACTGTTTCTAAGTACTCCACATATATTTACTGATTTAATCCTCAAAACAATTCCATGAAGTTAGTGTCATTTTTTTTGTTTGTTTGCCATTGTTCTTTTATTATTTATTTTTTAAAATTTTACTTTAATTTACAATACTGTATTGGTTTTGCCATACATAAACATGAATCCGCCACGGGTGTACACGTGTTCCAAATCCAGAACCCCCCTCCCACCTGCCTCCCCATACTGGGTCATCCCAGTGCACCAGCCCCAAGCATCCTGTATCCTGCATCAAACCTAGACTGGCGATTCATTTCTTATATGATATTATACATGTTTCAATGCTATTCTTCCAAATCATCCCACCCTCTCCCTCTCCCACAGAATCCAAAAGACTGTTCTATACATCTGTGTCTCTTTTGCTGTCTCGCATACAGGGTTATCGTTACCATCTTTCTAAATTCCATATATATGCGTTATTATACTGTATTGGTGTTTTTCTTTCTGGCTTACTTCACTCTGTATAATAGGCTCCAGTTTCATCCACCTCATTAGAACTGATTCAAATGTATTCTTTTTAATGGCTGAGTAATACTCCATTGTGTATATGTACCACAGCTTGCTTATCCATTCATCTGCTGATGGACATCTAGGTTGCTTCCATGTCCTGGCTATTATAAACAGTGCTGCGATGAACATTGGGGTAAACGTGTCTCTTTCAATTCTGGTTTCCTCTGTGTGTATGCCCAGCAGTGGGATTATTGGGTCATATGGCAGTTCTATTTCCAGTTTTTTAAGGAATCTCCACACCGTTCTCCATAGTGGCTGTACTAGTTTGCATTCCCACCAACAGTGCAAGAGGGTTCCCTTTTCTCCACACCCTCTCCAGCATTTATTGCTTGAAGACTTTTGGATTGCAGCCATTCTGACTGGTGTGAAATGGTACCTCATTGTGGTTTTGATTTGCATTTCTCTGATAATGAGTGATGTTGAGCATTTTTTCATATGTTTGTTAGCCATCTGTATGTCTTCTTTGGAGAAATGTCTATTTAGTTCTTTGGCCTATTTTTTGATTGGGCCGTTTATTTTTCTGGAATTGAGCTGCAGGAGCTGCTTATATATTTTTGAGATTAGTTGTTTGTCAGTTGCTTCATTTGCTATTATTTTCTCCCATTCCGAAGGCTGTCTTTTCACCTTGCTTATAGTTTCCTTTGTTGTGCAGAAGCTTTTAAGTAGATATAATTTGTTTATTTTTGCTTTTATTTCCAGTATTCTGGGAGGTGGGTCATAGGGGATCCTGCTGTGATTTATGTCAGAGAGTGTTTTGCCTATGTTCTCCTCTAGGAGTTTTATAGTTTTTGGTCTTATGTTTAGATCTTTAATCCACTTTGAGTTTATTTTTGTGTATGGTGTTAGAAAGTGTTCTAGTTTCATTCTTTTACAAGTGGTTGACCAGTTTTCCCAGCACCACTTGTTAAAGAGATTGTCTTTACTCCATTGTATACTCCTGCCTCCTTTGTCGAAGATAAGGTGTCCATAGGTATGTGGATTTATCTCTGGGCTTTCTATTTTGTTCCATTCATCTATATTTCTATCTTTGTGCTACTACCATACTGTCTTGATGACTGTGGCTTTGTAGTAGAGCCTTAAGTCAGGCAGGTTGATTCCTCCAGTTCCATTCTTCTTTCTCAAGATTGCTTTGGCTATTCGAGGTTTTTTGTATTTCCATACAAATTGTGGAATTATTTGTTCTAGCTCTGTGAAAAATACCGCTGGTAGCTTGATAGGGATTGCATTCAATCTGTAGATTGCTTTGGGTAGTATACTCATTTTCACTATATTGATTCTTCCAATCCATGAACATGGTATATTTCTCCATCTATTAGTGTCCTCTTGGATTTCTTTCACCAGTGTTTTATAGTTTTCTATATATAAGTCTTTAGTTTCTTTAGATAGATATATTCCTAAGTATTTTATTCTTTTCTTTGCAATGGTGAATGGAATTGTTTCCTTAATTTCTTTTTCTACTTTCTCATTATTAGTGAATAGGAATGAAAGGGATTTCTGTGTGTTGATTTTATATCCTGCAACTTTACTTATTCACTGATTAGCTCTAGTAATTTTCTGGTGGAGTCTTTAGGGTTTTCTATGTAGAGGATCATATCATCTGCAAATAGTGAGAGGTTTACTTCCTCTTTTCCAATTTGGATTCCTTTTCTTTCTTTTTCTGCTCTGATTATTACGGCCAAAACTTCCAGAACTATGTTGAATAGTAGCAGTGAAAGTGGGCACCCTTGTCTTGTTCCTGACTTTAGAGGAAATGCTTTCAAATTTTCACTATTGAGGATAATGTTTGCTGTGGGTTTGTCATATATAGCTTTTATTATGTTGAGGTAAAGTTATGACCAACCTAGATAGCATATCCAAAAACAGAGATATTACTTTGCCAACTAAGGTCCGTCTAGTCAAGGCTATGGTTTTTCCAGTAGTCATATATGGATGTGAGAGTTGGACTGTGAAGAAGGCTGAGCACCAAAGAATTGATGCTTTTGAACTGTGGTGTTGGAGAAGACTCTTGAGAGTCCCTTGGACTGCAATGAGATCCAACCAGTCCATTCTGAAGGAGATCAGCCCTGGGATTTCTTTGGAAGGAATGATGCTAAAGCTGAAACTCCAGTACTTTGGCCACCTCATGCAAAGAGTTGACTCACTGGAAAAGACTCTGATGCTGGGAGGGATTGGGGGCAGGAGGAGAAGGGGACGACAGAGGATGAGATGGCTGGATGGCATCACTGACTCGATGAACGTGAATCTGAGTGAACTCCAGGAGTTGGTGATGGACAGGGAGGCCTGGCCTGCTGCGATTCATGGGGTCGCAAAGAGTCAGACACAACTGAGCGACTGAACTGAACTGATGTTCCTTCTATTCTTGCTTTCTGGAGAGTTTTTATCATAAATGGATGTTGAATTTTGTCAAAGGCTTTCTCTGCATCTATTGTGATAATCATATGGCTTTTATTTTTCAATTTGTTACTGTGGTGAATTACACTGATTGATTTGCGGATACTGAAGAATCCTTGCATCCCTGGGATAAAGTCCACTTGGTCACGGTGTATGATCTTTTTCATGTGTTGTTGGATTCTGATTGCTAGAATTTTGTTAAGAATTTTTGCATCTATGTTCATCAGTGATATTGGCCTGTAGTTTTCTTTTTTTGTGGCATCTTTGTCAGGTTTTGGTATTAGGGTGATGGTGGCCTCATAGAATGAGTTTGGAAGTTTACCTTCCGCTGCAATTTTCTGGAAGAGTTTGAGTAGGATAGGTGCTAGCTCTTCTCTAAATTTTTGGTAGAATTCAGCTGTGAAGCCGTCTGGACCTGGGCTTTTGTTTGCTGGAAGATTTCTGATTACAGTTTCAAAATCCTTGCTTGTGATGGGTCTGTTAGGATCCTCTACTTCTTCCTGGTTCAGTTTTGGAAAGTTGTACTTTTCTAAGAATCTGTCCATTTCTTCCACGTTGTCCATTTTATTGGCATATAATTGCTGACAGTAGTCTCTTATGATCCTTTGAATTTCTGTGTTGTCTGTTGTGATCTCTCCATTTTCTTTTCTAATTTTATTGATTTGATTTTTCTCCCTTTGTTTCTTGATGAGTCTGGCTAATGGTTTGTCAATTTTATTTATCCTTTCAAAGAAATCAGCTTTTGGCTTTGTTGATTTTTGCTATGGTCTCTTTTGTTTCTTTTGCATTTATTTCTGCCCTAATTTTTAAGATTTCTTTCCTTCTACTAACTCTGGGGTTCTCCATTTCTTCCTTTTCTAGTTGCTTTAGGTGCAGAGTTAGGTTATTTATTTGACTTTTTTCTTGTCTCTTGAGGTATGCCTGTATTGCTATGAATTTTCCCTTTAGCACTGCTTTTATAGTGTCCCACAGGTTCTGGGTTGTTGTGTTTTCATTTTCATTCGTCTCTGTGCACATCTTGATTTCTTTTTTGATTTCTTCTGTGATTTGTTGGTTATTCAGCACTGTGTTGTTCAGGCTCCATATGTTGGAATTTTTAATAGTTTTTCTCCTGTAATTGAGATCTAATCTTACTGCATTATGGTCAGAAAAGATGCTTGGAATGATTTCAATTTTTTTGAATTTACCAAGGCTAGTTTATGGCCCAGGATGTGATTTATCCTGGAGAAGGTTCCGTGAGCACTTGAGAAAAAGGTGAAATTCATTGGGATGAAATGTCCTATAGATATCAATTAGGTCTAACTGGTCTATTGTATCATTTAAAGTTTGTGTTTCTTTGTTAATTTTCTGTTTAGTTGATCTATCTATAGGTGTGAGTGGGGTATTAAAGTCTTCCACTATTATTGTGTTATTGTTAATGTCCCCTTTCACACTTGTTAGCATTTGTCTTACATATTGCGGTGGTTAGTGTCATTTTAACCACAAGAAAATTGAGGCACTGAGAGGTTAATTAAGTTGCTCAGAGTCAACAACCAAAAAGTGAAGCTAGGGTTTAAACACATGCTATCTGCCACTGGAGAAGCTAAACAATTATTTTAATTAGAAACACAGTTGGTTTTTTTTTTACTAAGTCCAATCTGATCTGATACAGCAAGAACATTAAGTCAGATTTATGGATTCACTATCTATTGTGAAGTTAAACCAAAAGCTGCCCAGCAACATCATACGGGGAGGTCAGATTATCAACTAAGACTTAAACTCACTGCCTGGAGATCTAAATTCAGGAGAAATTAAGTTTAAATCAGAATATCCTAATGTATTAATTTCCATTATTTTTTGAGTGACCAGAATATAATTTTTCCCCTCACCAAGATATTCTCTAATATTAAGAAACTTGGAAGAACAATTATTATCAAATATTGTGTGATGTATATGAGTCAAAGAGATGAACAATTTCATATAAACAATGGAAAATTCTGGTGTACTATCACATCTCTGACCAACAGAATACAAATATGTAGAGATAAAGTGTGCAAGTCTAACTCTTTCCTAGAAAAGTGCTTAACATTTTCAAATTCTTATTTTAGTGGATTCTTTGTTTTAGTCATTTCAAAAGCCACACTCCAGCTTTCATAAAAATCAAACTTCAGACAAGTTACAATAAAACTGAAGGCTGTATCTTCCAAAGTATGATATATAACCATCTCTAGTATGTGAAATGACTTCAAGTAATATACACACTATTTAAATTTGAGTAGCTACATATTTCAATATGTATTAGGGAAAAATACAACATCTTTTCCTCAATTTCACAGTTGTTATTGGTTAGGATAAAGTTAAAAATGAGACATTTTAAAAAATATGAATAACAGGTGGTATATTTAACAAAAAAAAGTTGTAATGGTTACACTTAAATGATGAAAGTTAGAGAAAGGTTTCTTTTACTGTGTCATTATTTCTCTAAGATAAACTACATTCTGGTCACCTTGACTGAAATGGAGTATCCTCAAATCTTCTCAAATAAAACTTATAGACCTTTCTCAGGGCAGAGTATTACAGACTGGTGAGCTAACCCACCACAGGCTGACTTCTCCCAGTTTCACTTTCACAGAACAATTTCATATCCAAGTTCCATATGAATTGACTACAAATCTGACAGGTTTAAAAAGTATATTAAAAATAAATTCAAGAGAAAAATAGTTTTTAGAAGCCACAGACTTCTAGTCTGCCAATTTTAAATTAATTTCTAATTTCCTAAATAAAGCAATAGTGATTTCTAAGAGCAAAAAATTCAGTAAACACGTGGCAACTCTCTTTTAGGACACTGTTATAAATAACTGAATACATATAAATTAGAGTCCCTTAAAAAGACTCAAATTTTGGGTACAATTTTACTTTTTTATTTAGGACTCAAAATAGAAGATACTAGAAAAACAGAATTAAATGTACAGAACAAATTTTTACTAAAGGACAAGTCATTTTAATGGTTGAACTCATGTAATCAATAGAATGTTTCAAATAGTCATTCCCTGCACCTCCAGTAGCCCAGGACCCAAAGGTTTTTTAAATTCCACTCTTACAATGCCACTTTATTACCAGTTCAGCAGAAAATATTTTATCTTTTATCAGACCCCTCAGAAGCAATAAGCTTATTGTTTTCAACCTTAAGGCTTCTTCTTAAAAAATAACTTATGATTCACACTATTGTTCCTGTTTATTAATGAAATCTTCCTTCCAACAACGCTCCCAGGTATCTCCTTCATACACTCCTAGCAAATCTCCAACTATCCGTAAACAACCTTTAAGTGGACTTCATAAAGTAAAAGCTGCATAAGAATTGAAAATATAACATATAATTAAAGAAAACAAATGTAGATAACTAGTACTGTAGCTAAACCACATCACCTGGACTTGTGAAAGCATCTGCCTTGCTCAGTCATCTCCCTGCCATGCAGATCCTTTTGTTACATCCAATGAATACTGAATCTGTACTTCCAGAAACCCATCTCCCCATACTAAAACAGACTGATACTGGACCATCACCTTCAGAATACCTCAGGAATTCCATAACAGTGTCCTAACCTCAACCTTTATTTAGCAACAGTCTTTGCTCTTGGACCAAGGTGTATCCTGGTAAATGTATATGCTTGGAAAGTTAGAATTGCTTCTCAGATGATCATCATCAGAGTCTATACTTGTAGACCATGGTTTCTTAACCTTGGTATGACTGACATTTTCAGTTATTTTTTTTAATTGATAAGAGCTATCCTATTTAATGTTTAGCAGTATGCCTGGCCTCTACCCACCATATATGCCAGGAGCAACAGCACACACCCTAGTCCCAGCTGTGACAACCAAAAATGTCCCCACGACTGTCAAAATATTCCAGGGTGTGTGGAGACGGCAGGGGTGGTTCCTACTAGTTGAGAACCACTGTTCCAGACACCAGGCTGCATCTAGCCCCGTTTGGCCCTTCAGTGGGGGCTTGACAACATTTGTGGAAATTTACAGTTACACATGCACACAAGAGTTACACAAATCCCTTTTGAAATTAAAGTTATTAGGGTTCTTCTTCAGATAAAAAACTAGAAGGATGAATATCCCAATCTCCTTCAGGCCCTGTCATCACAAATTTAATACTAAAACAAGACTTTATATATAAAGAAAAAGAAATGTTATCAAATACAAACACAGATGCTGAAGGAACATAAATTTCATGAATTTAAAAAGGAACTAGAAATTATAGTAACCTTTTTGCATTCACTGTCTTGGACACATCATAAATATTATCAAATAAAAGCAGTATATTCTACACATATTTCAGATTTGTTTACCTCTTTCTTTGGCTTACCTGGAGAAATCCAGGAGGACGATTTAGAAAGGTATCGAGAGAATTATCCAAGAACCTCACGATTCGAAGGTACCCAGGATATGAAGGTGCACTAACCTCCCCTGCGGGATTTACAAAGAAAATTTGTACTCCATTTGGTATCAAAATCAACTCATCTGCATCCAGCCCTAAGGTCTCAAGAGGAGGTGGCTGAGAGTGATTCCTATAGAAGTTCTCCCCAACTGACGAGAACTCCCCAGATTCTGTTCCATAGGATACAGTGTAGTGACCCTCAGCAGCCTGAGGAGTGTAAGCAGGGGGTGCTTCGGACGGATGACTCTGACACGGCAAGGACAAAGTAGCAGGTGTACTACTCGATTCTGCACTTGCAGCTGAAGTGCTTCCATTTACTTCACTGTGTTGAGGAAGTGAACTAAAGCACTGAGGCTCTGGTGACTTTTCAGACACGTCTTTAGGTGGAAATTCTGGATACAACTTGGGCACCTCCTGAAGATCATTCCGTAGAGAAGTGGCAAGACCCTTCTCTAGAATTTCCAACCTGGTACGTACATTCTGTAGCGTTTCTTTCATTTTCTGTTGCATCTGCCTAGCAGACTCCCACTCAGGACCTGTGTACTCAGGATCTGTTGATGAAATGCTGATTCCTCTAAGCAGGTGTCCTATTCCTTGCTTATAGTAGTTCTTTGCTTCTTCCTTTTGACCTAATTCATCTGTATTCAGTCCTTTATTAACAAATACAAAGGCTTTCTTGTATGCTTCCTTGATGATCTTAATTTCAATAGGTTCTCCATCCTGGGGTTTTTGTTCCATTTCTGCAAAACAGGAAATATATTTTTAATTACCTTATTTAGATATTTGTTTACTTATTTAGTATCAATTCCTCCCACCTGAATATACTTCAGAGGACTGGAGCCTTGCTTGTCTTTGTTCACGGATGTATTTCCTAAGCCTATTTAGATGTGACATACAGAAAATACTCAATATGTACTTGTTGAATGGATGAATATTGCTCTTGCTCCTAACTATCTTTTTAATTAAAAATGTAAGAGAACAAGCCAGAATATAGCTACTGAATAATTTTCTTGTTCCAGTTTCTTAGAAGAAAGAAAAGTTTCCTCTATCTTTTAGGTTGGAACAAAAGAGTCTCATTCTAAAACTCACTATACTTCTGGATTACAGCAGCTAATTAAAAATGAAGTTGAATTACATACTGGAGAGGACAGAAATGAGGGGGGGGAAAACGTATCTGAATGAAGCTTTACAGTTACCTTACTTTCATTTAAAGGTGGCAGGTTTCTCACATGCAGCTAGCCCTTTTCCCTCCCCAAACTCCATTAAAGTGACTCACAAGATTATTTAAAAGGCATAACCATTCCTTTCAATGAGAAAGAGGCATGAACAGATACTTCACAAATGACCATGTGAAAAGGCATTCAACACATGATTCCTTCATGGAAATGAAACTAAAACCCAAAATATGACTACAGCTGACCCTTGAATAGTATGGATCCAGTTATACATAGATTATTTTCAATAAATGCAGTACTGCATTTTCATTTTATGGCTCTTTAATTAAGTGTAGGGAAAAGTTTGTGTTTGATTAGAGTCATCACAACACGTGGAATCAAAAGAGGGTCTGTGTCCTGATTCAATCCAAAGTGTTTCAGTTTTCTGCCCTTGTTATTTATCAATTCCTTTGTCTGAGGCAGAGACAGTAATACAGAGATTTTTAACTACGTGGTGATTGGCTCCTCTAATCCCATTGTTCAAGGTCAACTATATATACTTATCAGGTGGCTAAAACTGAATACTGGCAAATGTTAGAGAAGACGGAAACTGGAACTCTCATATACTTTGCTGGTGTGAGTGAAAAATGGTACAGCCGCTATGGAAGTCTGGCATTTCTATCTAAGGTACGTTCACCCACTCTATGATCCAGCAATTCCACTTAGAGGTATATAACCAAGAGAAATGAATAAATACACACCAAAAATATGTACAATAATATTCAGAGCAGCTTTATTCACAAAAGCCAAAATCTTGAAACAATCCAAATGCCCACCCACAGGAGAAAGGATAAACAGTGGCATGTTCATATTTTGCAGAAATACACAGGATTTTTTTTTAATTGATGCCTGCAATGCGGATGACTCACCAAGTCTTCACACAAAAGAAGTTACATACAAAAGATTTCATACTTAGACTACTATCCTGTATGATTTTGAGGAACAGGCAAAACTAGTCTTTGATGACAGAAACAAAAATAATGATTACAGGTGCTGGTACAGACTTGAAAGGGACACAAGGGGACGACCTTATAGCATATGGAAATGCTCTCTATCTGGATCGGAGTGGTGATTACATGGGTGCATGCAGATATTAAAAATCTGTAAATTTAAGATTAATGCTCTATATTTCACATTATATCCATTAATAAAACAAATAACGAAGCCAAAACTCACAAAAAGGGAGGACGGAGGGAGTCAACAGTGCTTCGTTTCTGAAAGAGGTAGCAGACACAGCAACTCAGGAAACAGATCTGAGAAAGCGGAGGCCTACACTGTCAATCAAGAAACCAGAGAAGCAGCCCCACATATATTTCATGGTAGAACCTCCAAAAGGCACAGGGACTGATGGGATTCAGTCCTCCTTTGGAAGAGAGAGTAGAGGACTGAATAAGGGACGGAGTCAAAGCTAATTTACAAGTAGACCTTCAGATCTCTCCTAACCAAGCCCTAGAACACTATTTCTCTCCAGCCCGGAAAGAAGAGTGGGTGCTTTAATTCAAAAGAGCATAAAAGAAAATACCTAATGTGTTCTTAAGTTTTCAGAAGAGATCTATATTAACTGTGGAAGGACTCAGGGTTTAATCAGCAATAAGTACACAGTAAACTAAGGAAATAAAAATCAAGACAATTATTAACTCCAAGGAAAACAAGATGCTGAGCTAGGAAGAAAAGTAATCAATGTACTGAATGTTTCAATTTTGATTAATATCATAATAATATAAATAATGAATCCTGATACAAGCCAAATTGTAATACAACCATCTTGAGAAGATGGGAAGATGAATGGATAGAAAGTTTCTGTGCCTGTGGTACAGCATGGGAGACCTAAAATTTCATCTTTCCTACTAGAAAGTTAATGGACAATGAATGCCTAACGCCTAACACTGAAAAATAAAGTAACAATATAAGCATCCTATTTATTACAGATTCAGACAGAAAGACCAGAAGTGGTAAGAAAATGGATACAAGCTTTGGGAGTAAGGGATGAGCCCAGGGTGGTGGGGATCTCTGATTTTCACTACAAGCCTTATAAAAATATTTAATTCTTTATACGTGCAGGATAAAAACAATTACTAATTAAAAAAAATTAAACTAAAGCTTTAGAGCAGCACTGTCCAACAGAATTATAAATGTTCACTACATATGTAATTTAAAATTTTCTAATAGCCACATTTAAAAAGTAAAAACTTCAGTGATAGCATTTTATCAAAAAACATCCAAAATATTATTTTACCATGTACCCAATATAAAAATTATTAATGAGATAGTTTTCCTTATTTTTGGCATTAAGTCTTCAAAACCTAGTGTGTATTTTACACGAGGCATATCTCAATTTCAACTACCTTCATCTCAAGCCCTGAATACCCACATGTGTCTACTACAGACACTGTGGTTTTATTTTCCTGTGATTTTGGTAAAAATTATAATGATAGGATAATTTAAAGGACTTAAGGCTCTTTTAGCAACCATTTGCACTATAAAGGCATCACCAAACTAGCCTAACCATACTTTCTAACCTGAAAAATAAACCACTGGTCAGTCACATACAGGGACTTCACGGTAGTTGAGACAGTGTGTGTGTGTGTTTGTGTGTGTGTGTGTACATTTATGTATATCTGTCCCCAATTTAGCAAACATCACATACAATCGACTATAATTAGAGATCTTACTTGTCCCACCTTGAATCCCCTGTGAAAACTGACAACCCCACACTGGAATCTGTCTTAAGAACAGAATGCCAGTAGAATGCTTTCTTTCCTCAGACATCATGGGATAGGAATTCTGCATTCCACCTTCCTTAAGATACAAGCAGGCTCAGAGTTCAGAAAGCAAGAGAGCAGAGGTTACACAGGCGAGCTGACCCAGGAATTTAACCAGCCCTCTTAAGTTTGTTCAAATGACTTGAACAGGGTCTTGAACAACACTGTGACTTGGCATTTTTTGCTCTGTGCTATAGGATACCACATGTTCTTCCCTGATAGCTCAACTGGTAAAAAAAAAAAATCCACCTGCAATGCAGGAGACCCCGGTTTGATTCCTGGGTTGGGAAGATCCCCTGGAGAAGGGATAGGCTACCCACTCCAGTATTCTTGGGCTTCCCTTGTGGCTCAGCTGGTAAAGAATCTGCCTGCAATGCAGGAGACCTGGGTTCAATCCCTGGGTTGGGAAGATCCCCTGGAGAAGGGAAAGGTTACCCACTCCAGTATTCCAGCCAGGAGAATTCCATGGACTGTAGTCCATGGGGTTGCCAAGAGTCAGACAGGACTGAGTGACTTTCACTTTCACAGGACACCATGACTACCAAGGACACCATTTACAGAGCTTTTAATGTGTGCTGGAGACCAAGCTAGATGTTCATTTCATTCAGTCCTTACAAACAACTCTTGAGACATTGTTACTGTTACCAGTACTTTGCAAGGAAGAAAAATGAGGTTTGAAGGCCATAACTGCTTTAGATCACGTTTCTGAAAGACCTTGAAGCTAAGAATTACTTTCATATTTTTAAAAGGTTATAAAAACAAGGATATGCAACAGAGGTTATATGTGGCCCACAAGCCTAAAACATCTTACCATCTACTATCTGGCACTTTACAAAAAGAGTTTACTAACCCATTGCCTTAGATTACAGAGTTAGATAGTCTGACTCCAAAACGAATCCTCTAAATCAGGGTTTCTCAATCTCAGTTGGATTCACATTTTGGGCTGGGAAATTCTTTGTAATTGGAGGCTGTCCTGATCACTGGAGGATGTTTATCCCTACTCTGATCTCTATCTACTAGGTGCCAGAAGCAGCGACCCCCTCTACCCACCACATGACGATCAAAAATGTCTCCAGGGCTTCCCTGGTGGCTCAGTGGTAAAGAATCTGCCTGCCAATGCAAGAGACACAGGTTTGATCCCTGATCTGGGAAGATCCCACTTGAGGCAAAGCAACTAAGCCTATGCTCTAAAGCCTGGGAACCACAACTACTGAAGCCCAAGTGCCCTAGAGCCCATGTTCTGCAACAAGAGAAGTCACAACAGGAACTTGAGAAATGCCAGCGAAGCAACAAGGACCCTGCACAGCCAAACATTTAAAAAATAAATAAGTAAAATTATTTTAAAAAATAATCTCCAGGCATTGCCAAACGTACCCTGGCTGCAAAATCATCCCGTTGACAACCACAGCTCAAATGGTCTTTAAATGAGGGACTGTGTACCCAGGGGAACATGAAGATTTGTCAAGGAACATGTAACAACAACATATACAATTTTAAGAAAAAGGCTTTCAGATCCCTCCTGACTAAAACTGACCTATGGGCAACAGACCTGCAGTTTACCTATCATGCTATTGCTTTTCCTCTTTCAAGCTCCTTTCACAGTCTTCCCAGTTTGCAAAACTTTACCAAATATACCACACTCCTAATTCTGTTTTTACTATGGTATATTTCCCAGCATGCAAAGGCAGAATTCATGGTAGAATGAAACAGCCCAAAAGTCACAGGTGTCAATTTCAATTTTAGGCATGACTCCAACTATTCATCTCCTTAAGATATAAATTTCCACTAAAATTCCATTTTTATATTGAATTATCCTTTATCAAAATCCATCGGGTATTATGCTGTTCTATTACTACTTCTAATAATTCAATCCAGAAGGAAAGTAACTCCTAGAGCTATAGTCAAAGAAAAATTTTAAAACTTAGTTTCAACTTACACAAGTATTTTTATTAAAGACATGTATGACAGAGAATAAAAAGCTTTTGAGTATAAATAAATGACATTAAGAGAATACTCAGGAGTGGGTACAAGTAGAAGTGATTAAAATCGAAATACAATTTCAAGAAAAGGAACCATGTAAAATAGCATATATTTTAAAAACTGATGGTGATGTATAAAAAGTGCAATATTATACCCCATGAGATACAGTTAGGAGTGATGAACCAATTTTATATTAAAATGTATCTATACTATGTGGGATACTGCATCCTTTCCAACCACCTGAGAGTATAATGCAAAACATTATAAACCAACTTAAACCTATGCAAGTGGAACTGTTTTACACAAATTATTTTGGGGGTTCACAAGTAAATTAAAAACAGTTTTAAATCCACTCACTATGATATTATACTGCAAACATGAGACAAACATGGTCTGTGACACTTAGAAGCACCATAATTTACTACCTTTTATTAAGCTCTCTGGATATGCTTGGCGCTGTTACATGCTCCATTTACTCCTCATATCCTTGGAGGGTTGTTCTGATTTAGAAAATGTTTAACAAATACTCAGCAGCTTGCTCAAGGACTAGTCAATGAGGTGGTAAATGGAAGAGATAGATTCAAAGAGTCAGGCTCAGTAGGTATTTGTCAAGAAAATGACCTGACTCCAAAGCTAAACCTCCTGCTATATGAACAAGTGAGCAGAGTGAAGGAGGTGTGAAGGGTAACTCAAGTGCTTCAGTTACTTAGACTTCAGGCTTAAGTCTTAAAGGGTAGATAGCATTTGAAGACAGAAAGAATGCACAATAAAGGAACCCTAGGTAGAAGCAGTATTACCTTGCAAATGTCTTTATTTAAAAACTTATTTCACACAGTGAGCTGAAAGATTTCCTAAATAATGTGTCACTGGAGGAAGGCGGGGGAGGTGCTATTCACAGGGAAGACAGGTGTGTGTGCACACGTCCGTGTGTGTGTGTGTGTGTGTGTGTGTGTGTGTTGGGGGGGGTGGTTCCATGGATCAGCTGCTGCTGAAGAGTATTCCTTGCTGTCTTCTTCACTTTGAAGAGGGAAATTATATATATATATGGCAGTGACAGCCTGGAGATCTAACGGATGAAATGTACTTGGTAATCTCATCACAGAAAGAAGAAACTTTCTACTAAAATATTACATTTTTATTCTGTGGTTGTTACAGGATTTGCTTTTTCTCAGTACTCTGAGAAGATGCATTTCACAGAAAAAAGGACTATACGATGTTGACTTAAAACAAAGAAGTCTATCCTACCCCTAACCATAGTCAAGTGCTCATCAAGTGTCTTGAAAAGATAAAAACTATTGTTACATGACTTCACACTTTAATTTTTAAAGTTGAGAACAGAAAAAGTCTTTGAAACGTCAATCAAATATAAAACAATATCTACACCACTACATTCATCTTCAATCACAAATCAAAACCTGGCTCCAGATACCAATGGCGCATTTAACTTATTTTTTAAACGTTCTAATAAAAGTAAAATGCATTTATTTGATAAAAGTGTGTGTGTGTGTGTGTGTGTGTGCGCGCGCGCGCAGGTGCGCTTTAAAAAAACACTAGGAGCAAAGAAGTTCAATTCTGAACCAAACACTTTGTCTTTATTAGTTCAATCTCATAAACACTTGGAGAAGGCAATGGCACTCCACTCCAGTACTCTTCCCTGGAAAATCCCATAGATGGAGGAGCCTGGTAGGCTGCCGTCCATGGTGTCGCGAAGAGTCAGACACAACTGAGTGACTTCAGTTTCACTTTTCACTTTCATCCATTGGAGAAGGAAATGGCAACCCACTCTAGTGTTCTTGCCTGGAGAATCCCAGGGACGGGGGAGCCTGGTGGGCTGCCATCTATGGGGTCACACAGAGTCGGGCATGACTGAAGTGACTTAGCAGCAGCAGCATAAACACTAAAAGTAGTAACAATCATGCTAACAATCAATATCACAAGAAGTCTTTAATAATATAACCATTCATCTCCCGAGAAGGAGGAGAAGCAGAAGCTGTTCTGATGCCCACCCATCTGGCCCTTTACAAAATAAAACCAAGCTAACAAAAGGAGCAGGAACTTTCCCAAAATACCTACCTGTAACTGCGTTCTGTAGCAACTCACCCTATTTTCGCTTGCTAGAGGAACTATATATAGTGACATTTCACAAAGCCTCACAGATAAGAGACAGCATAAGAGAGAAGACCTTCTTATTCCAAATACGTTTCACATAAAGTCACCAACTTAAGTCTGCTAATGTAAAAGAGAGCGAAACAAAAAGTACCTCCACTTATAATGGCAGGGGGGCCTTCTCATTACTTTTGCTTTAGGAAATTTCAAAGAAAATTGTTTAATTCCTAAACATTTAAGGCCACGCATTTCAGAGGCAACAACAATGAAGACAAGCTCATTACAGTACAATAAAGCAAATCTCAAGCATCCTCAAGAGACAGAGTAAAGCAATTCATTTACAATTAAGAAAGTGGAGAACTGGGCCAACCCTACAGTAACGCAATAATGCCGTGTCACGAAACTGCGCATTCCAAGAGCAACTTTCTCCAGCCAGAGAAATTAAGTCGGAGGGATCTGCTGCAGTGCTCAGTACCGCCCCCCCACCCCCGCCAAAACACGAACAACTGTTTTCGAAGGAGTAAAATCGCGAGCTACCCACCCCCATGTGGCTGACTTTCTGTAAAGAAAGGTTTCGGAACTTTCACTAAGCTGTAAGCGCCGGGTGAGGGTGAATAATCGGTAAACAGCGGGGGTGCGGAGGCCAGAATGGTCCACAGATGCTCCGGGAGGACCGCCACCCGAGGGGGCCAGGCGGCGCCCTCCAGCCCAACAGTAAATAGGGAGGGGGCGTAGCGAGCTCGAAGGTTCCGTAGATACACGAGGTGAGGGTTAACTAAGAACTTCTCCAACGAATCCCTCCCGAAACCGCTCCCTTCCACGAAAGTTCCACCTCTGAGACCTGGATGGGGGCCCGAGGCCTTCTAGGCCCTTCCCGCCCGGCCAGCGCGCCGCGGGCCCGGGGCGCCGAGGCCACCCGCCCGCCTTTGCGGGGGTGCGGTCCGCGCAGGGGCGACTCCTTCCCTCCCTCCGGCCGCCGCCCCACCTGTGCCTGCCAGACCGCCCGGCCCTTCGGCCGCAGCGCAGAGTCCGCTCCCTTAGACGCGGTGCCGCCGCCGCCGGCCCCCAGCGCTTCGCGCGGACTGGCCCGCGCGTCCCGGAGCCCCGCACGCCGGGGCTGACAAAGCCTGCGGAGGCGCGCGCTGCGGAGCGCACCACGTCACGGCCGCGCCGCCCCGCCCGCCGGCGCGGCTCCCGCGTGACCCGAGCGCGCGGCCCCCGCAGCTCGGCCCTCACGTGACGCCCACGCGGGCCCGCTGCCGCGCGGACTCGTCCCCCGCCCTCCCTGCCTCCGTTTTCTCCGCTCAGACCTTCTAAATGGCCTCTGGGGCGACGTCAGTCCACTTGGAACGTCTGAGTCACCGTAAAACTCTAGGAGGAGAAAAAGATAAAGGGCCGAAGGCCGGAGGAGAACCACTTGAGCCAAGGACTCAGCGCGGACTCCCAAACTAGGGTCTGCCGGCCACGTCGACGGTCCGGCGCTTGCGCAGTCTCTTAGTCTCGTGCGGACCCCAGGCCGGGAGGGAGTGGTCCAGAGCGGTGGGCGTTGAGGGTTGATGGTTAGGGGCAGCCGTGTGTGCTAAAAGTTTGTAGCAACAGCATGGTTAAAAAAAAAAAGAAAGAAAATGTTAAGTTCGTGACGCCTAAGGTTAAATAGCAAATGTGCTGATTCCATTTATGTTTATGGAAAGTCAAAAGGGGAAAATCAAAGTAAACATACGCTTCTTTAGAAGTTATTTAAAGTTAATAAGATAGTTTCCGTGCGTGGACAGGGAATGTTGCCTGATTTTCCAGTTCTGCAAGGATCAAGCCAGTGCAGCCGGCCCTGCCCCCGCACATGAGCCCCGGGCGAGTTTAGGATGGAGAAAACACAACAGCAGGTCTGTGCTTAAGTTACTGGTATAGATAGTGAAGATACCTATCTAAAGATCAATGAACCCAGACTCCTGCATCTTCTGATACAGAGAAAGGGACTAAGATCATGAACTTTAGATAATCTGTTCTTTGTGATTAGCAGTAATCTTTTGAAGTTCCACTTTTTTTCCCCTTAAGGGGAAAACACTCCACAAAACTACATATTCTGGTTTCTCTCTGATTCTTCAGAGCAGTTCTTCAAAATTATCTAAGAGGTTGTCTCCAGGGCAATAGTCTTTAGTAAGAGCCTAGTATAAAACTTAAATCTTGAAACTTTTAGATTGTATGTTTGTCTTCCGTCTGCAGATGGCAGATTTTACAGTCTTGAATAGACTTGCCTTAAAAAACTATGTGTATAGATAATATATATATATATATGGTACCCTGAGCTCATAAGACTAGCTAAGTGACTTGTTTGAGAATGGCAGTGACTTAATTCCAGATGAACTGTTACTCCGTTCAGTCAAAATTGGGCTTCCCTTATGGCTCAGCTGGTAAAGAATCTGCCGGCAATGCGGGAGACCTGGGTTTGATCCCTAGGTTGGGAAGATCCCCTGGAGAAGGGAAAGGCTACCCACTCCAGTATTCTGGCCTGGAGAATTCCATCGCAAAGAATTGGACACCACTGAGCGACTTTCACTTTCTTTCAGTCAAAATTAATGATGGGAAATATTGGATGACTATTGGAGGAGGCTCTTAAGTTTAAAATTTGGTAGTTCCATTTGGTATTAATAGTTCTCTGAAATCTCAGAAAGATAGCCATCCATCCCAAAGAGAAAAACCTATGGGGGGGGGGGTGTACATTAATACAGTGGGTTTAAATGATTTTTCTCTTATACACCTTAAAAAGAATTCTGAAAAACTGTGACTAGGTACCGTCTCCCTCATTTTTGATTGAGCATCAAGAATTTTCATCTCACTTAAAGAGTTTCCCTGGTGGCTCAGAGGTTAAAGCATCTGCCTCCAATTCGGAAGATCCGGGTTCGATCCCTGGGTCGGGAAGATCCCCTGGAGAGGGAAATGGCAATCCACTCCAGTATTCTTGCCTGGAGAAGCCTAGTAGGTTACAGTCCACGGGGTCGCAAAGAGTCGGACACGACTGAGCGACTTCACCTCACCTTCACCTAAAGAGTTGTAAAGGATACAAATTGTTTTCTAGTAAGTTGACATCCTAAAATAAGAGATACATAACTTTTAATTGTAGTCAGTAGAGCCTAAATACCAGATAGTTTTATATCATCATCAATTTTCAAAACTATATAGATAAGCATTTCTTTAATAGAAAATGTTACACCATTCCTTTTCTTTTTATTTATTTATTTAGCTGCACCAGGTCTTAGTTGTAGATCGTGTAGATCTCAGACAGGATCTTTTGTTGTGGCTCATGGGATCTAGTTCCCTGACCAGGGATCAAACCCGTGCCCCCTCATTTGGGAGCACAGAGAGTTAGCCACTGAACCACTAGGGAAATACCCATTCCTTTTTGCCTTAAACTCATATTTCCATGGTGCTTCCCCAGTGATTCAGAGGATAAAGCATCTGCCTGCAGACCCAGGTTCGATCCCTGGGTTGGGAAGATCCCCTAGAGAAGGAAATGGCAACTCACTCCAGTATTCTTGCCTGGAGAATCCCATGGACAGAGGAGCCTGGCAGGCTACAGTCCACGGGGTCGCAAAGACTCGGACATGACTGAGCGACTTCACTTTCTTTCACTTTCATGTTTCCATATCACTTGATGAAATTTTACCCTGATATTTATTCTGGTTATCCCCAAAATATAAGCAATAAAAAGAAAAAAGAAAGGTAAATTGTATGCCATCAAAATTAAAACAATTTGCTCTTCAAAAGGCACCATCAAGAAATCAAAAGTACAACCTACAGACTGAGAATATATTTTCGAATCATCATATCTTACTTGTATTTCAAGCATATGAAAGTTATTAGGTTAGTTATAACCTAATAATCAACAAGCTAAGTAATAAAATTTTAAGTGGGCAAAAGATTTGAATAGGTATTTCTCCAAAGATATACAAATGTCCATGAAAAGATTCTCAATGTCATTAGTCTTTCAGGAAATGCAAGTCAGAAACATAATGAGATGCTGTTACTTACTCACTAGAATGGTTGTAATAAAAAGACATTAACTAGTGTCCTACAAAAATGTGGAGAAATTCAAACCTCATGCATTACTAGTAGCAATGTAAAACGATGCAGTCATTTTTTGAAAAAGTTTGTCTCTTAAAAGGTTATACGTAGACTTACCATTACTATCGGAGAAGGCAATGGCAGCCCACTCCAGTACTCTTGCCTGGAAATTCCCATGGGCAGAGGAGCCTGATAGGCTGCCCCTCCATGGGGTCGCAAAGTGTCGGGCACGACTTCACTTTCACCTTTCACTTTCATGCATTGGAGAAGGAAATGGCAACCCACTCCAGTGTTCTTGCCTGGAGAATCCCAGGGACTAGGGAGCCTGGTGGGCTGCTGTCTGTGGGGTCACACAGAGTTGGACACAACTGAAGTGACTTAGCAGCACCAGCAGCAACCATTACTATATGACCTAGAAACTCCTCTTATAGGTGAAATTCTATAGACATATGTTTTCATTTTACTTGGTTCAAAATATTGGGAGATGCTGCTGTTATAAAACTCTTTCCACACTTACATATTTATTAATAGTGTGTTTAGGTGGCTAGAGTTTCTCAGTTTTCATATCTATAAATATTAAAATTGAAATAGGATGTTGAATTCTATCTAGTTCTGGAAATAGTTTACATATAATACAAACAATAATATAAATACTTGTGCACACATACAAAGTACACAAGAGGACTTGACAGAAATGTTCATAGCAACCTTATTTAAAACAGCCCCAAAGTGAAACATCCCAGATGTCAATCAACTGATGAACTGATCTTTGAAAATGCAGTATATCACTACAATGAAATATTCTATTCTCAAAGTTTCCACAACATGGATGACCCTCAAAAACATTATGCTCAGTGAAAGAAGCCAGACATGAACATAAATTTCTTTTTCAATGATTGTTCTTTGAAAGGCAAATATAAAGAGGCAGAAAGTAGATTATTGGTTGCTGAGGGCTGGGCTTGGTAATGGAATTGACTGTAAATGGACAGGTGGTTTTTCCTTTAGGGGGATGAAGATGTTCTAAAATTAGATTGTGATGATGGTTGTACAGCTCTCTAAGTACAATGAAATTCACTTGAATTGCATATTTAAAATGAGTGAATTTTATGATATTTAAATTATATTTGAAACAGTTTAAAATTATCTCCTGGGGAATTCCCTGGTGATCCAGTGGTTAGGACTTCACATTCTCACTGCTGAGGGCTTGGGTTCAGTCCCTGGTTGGGGAACTAAGATTCCACAAGCTGCAGGGTGCAGCCAGAAAAAAAATAACAACTCCCTGATTGACTATTACAATTATTTATATTATATGTGTTATACATGTGGATAAACATTTATTGAACAAAGAGTATATATTTATTGGAAATATACCCTGATAAGGTGATAGAGACTTCTTCAATTAATTCATATATTTGTGGATGACTATCATTTATTTTTAGAATGGGACAGGATTTAGCATCAATTCTATCCTAATTTTAATATTTAAAAATGTAACGCTTGAGAAACTGCCTGCATAAACAAAATAAAATTAACAAGGAATTTTATAACAGCATCGTCATTCAATTCTTTAAACTATCTAATCTTATGCCACATATCACTATGATACATCATGCAAATTTGTATTTTACTCCAATGGATCCTTATTCCGTTTTTTTAAATTAAAAAACTGAAAATCACTTGACAGCCAAAATATCTGTCTCCAAGTAATAATAGTTATTTTCCTCCTCAGTTTCTGGGAAGAACACCAAAAAGACTTTATCAAACACGGACCATCTGGTACCACTGAGGTCCCAGTATCCTTAGTAATGCCACATTCAAGGGAGTGCCTGAACACCTCTAGTGGTGGCTGGGCACAAGGGGGGAACCCCCACGTCACTGCCACACTCACTCAGAACTCAGCTTCAGCAACAGGTAACTGGGGCAGGAGGAATGCTGGTGCCCCTGACCCTCCTAGACAGAGAGCCCCCCCACTGCCAGGTGTAGGGAGAGGGAGGCCACACCTAGCAGTGGCGTGAAAAGCAGTCCTAGGTCTGGGAAGTGGGAGAGTAAAGGGTGGGAGGGTAGAGGGAAGGAGGGAGTGACTCTTGATTTAAATACCACAAACTCTCTCTGTTCTTGTGATTTCAGATCTTTGGGGGGAGTGGTCTGCAGAGTGTCTTATGCTGTTAAGGCAGAATTGACAGTCTCAATAAGGTGGGTTTTAATTGCCTTACTGAAAATCCACAAAAACTAAACATATTAAAGTTTTTCTGTGTTTTATCCTGTATAACTTGATTAATTTTGTAGCCCTTTAAACATTACCAGTCTATTTTAAGTGATCACCATATGTGGGTTATTTGGTTAACTATTAAGGTCCTTTATTTACACAGGCTATTTGCACAGGCTTCTTCCAAGGCAGCACTTGAAATGTGCTCACCTGTATGTTTTACTAAAATTTGCAGAAAGAAAAAAGATTTTAGTCACAATCAGTTAAGATCACTGACTTCCCTTCCTGTCCTTGGTGTTTACATGACTGCAGCACATTTGAGATCTAGGGCTTTCCTGGTAGCTCAGAATCTACCCACAATTCAGGAGACCTGGGTTTCATCCATGGGTCCCTAGAGAAGGGAATAGCTATCTACTCCAGTATTCTTGCCTGGAGAATTCCATGGACTGGTGGGCTACAGTCCATGGGGTCTCAAAGAGTTGGACACAACTGAGCAACTTACACTTTCACTTTCAAGAAGTGGAGTTGGTGGTGGTCGTTGTTGTTCAGTCACTCAGTTGTGTCCAACTCTTTGAGACCCCATGGACTGCAGCACTCCAGGCTTCCCTAGCCTTCATCATCTCCAAGAGCTTGCTCAAACTCATGTCCATTGAGTCAGTGATGCCATCCAACCATCTTATACCCTGCTGTCCCCTTCTCCTGTATTCAGCCTTTTCCAGCATCAGGGTCTTTTCTAATGAGTTGGTTCTTCCCATCAGGTGGCCAAAGTATTGGAGTTTCAGCTTCAACATCAGTCTTTCCAATGAATATTCAGGACTGATTTCCTTTAAGATGGACTGGTTTGATCTCCTCGCAGTCCGAGGGACTCTCAAGAGTCTTCTCCAACACCACAGTTCAAAAGCATCACTTCTTTGGCGCTCAGCTTTCTTCACAGTCCAACTCTCACATCCATACATGACTACTAGAAAAACCATATCATTGACTAGACGGACCTTTGTTGGCAAAGTAATGTCTCTGCTTTTTAATATGCTGTCTAGGTTGGTCATAACTTTCCTTCCAAGGAGTAAGCATCTTTTAATTCCATGGCTGCAATCACCATCTGCAGTAAAAATAAAGTTAGCCACTGTTTCTGCTGTTTCCCCATCTATCTGCCATGAAGTGATGGGACCAGATGCCATAATCTTCGTTTTCTGAATGTTGAGCTTTAAGCCAACTTTTTCACTCTCCTCTTTCACTTTCATCAAGAGGATCTTTAGTTCCTCTTTGTTTTCTGACATAAGTGTGGTGTCATCTGCATATCTGAGGTTATTACTATTTCTCCCGGCAATCTTGATTCCAGCTTCTGCTTCATCCAGCCCAGCGTTTCTCATGATGTACTCTGCATATAAGTTAAATAAGCAGGGTGATAATATACAGCCTTGACATACTCCTTTCCAATTTGGAACCAGTCTGTTGTTCCATGTCTGGTTCTAACTGTTGCTTCTTGATCTGCATACAGGTTTCACAGGAGGCAGTTAAGGTGGTCTGGTAGTCCCATCTCTTTAGGAATTTTCCACACTTTGTTGTGATCCACACAATCAAAGGCTTTAGCGCTGTCAATGTTGTGCATTCAATTATGAGATATGTTTATAGTTGCTTCTGTATGTGATTGTGTTATTGCTAGCCATCCTGCTGTAGCACTGACTTTCAGGAAAATTCCTATTCTGCTGGCTTATCTGTTGCCATTTAACATAAAGATGCCAGCTAAGGGTAGCCACGTATGGATGTGAGAGTTGGACTGTGAAGAAAGCTGACTGCCGAAGAATTGATGGTTTTGAACTGTGGTGTTGGAGAAGACTCTTGAGAATCCCTTGGACTGCAAGGAGATCCAACCTGTCCATTCTGAAGGAGATCAGCCCTGGGATTTCTTTGGAAAAAATGATGCTGAAGCTGAAACTCCAGTACTTTGGCCACCTCATGCGAAGAGTTGACTCATTGGAAAAGACTCTGATGCTGGGAGAGATTAGGGGCAGGAGGAGAAGGGGACGACAGAGGATGAGATGGCTGGATGGCATCACTGACTCGATGAACATGAATCTGAGTAAACTCCGGGAGTTGGTGATGGACAGGGAGGCCTGGCGTGCTGCGATTCATGGGTTTGCAAAGAGTCGGCCATGACTGAGCGACTGAACTGAACTGAAGGGTCATATTGCTCTATGAACATGGCCTACAGTACACAGCATCAAAAGACTGATGGAAGAGAAACACCATTTGAAATATATGGGGCTAGAAGCAAATCTATTTCAAATGATTCCAGTCATCAGACATGAAAGGATGCCTGCATGGGTGTGTGCTCAGTCATGTCTGACTCTGCCACATCATGGACTGTAGCCCACCAGGCTCCTCTATCCATGGAATTTTCCAGGCAAGACTACTGGAGTGGGTTGCCATTTCCTTCTCCAGAGGATCTTTAGTTGGTTTCTTTAGCAAATACATAAATATCTTTTTAAAAGAACCTATTAATTAAGCTACAGAAAACAATTCTTTTAACATTTCTTACTAACTTGATTTGGCTTTGGTCTGATCAAGTTGATAATTTTTATATTATAAAGAGATAATGAATGCTCAGTAAAGTACCTTATTTTCTATATATTTATATGTATAAATCGGAGAAGGCGATGGCACCCCACTCTGGTACTCTTGCCTGGAAAATCCCATGGACGGAGGAGCCTGATAGGCTGCAGTCCATGGGGTTGAGAAGAGTCAGACATGGCTGAGCAACTTCACTTTCACTTTTCATTTTCATGCATTGGAGAAGGAAATGGCAACCCACTCCAGTGTTCTTGCCTGGAGAATCCCAGGGACGGGGGAGCCTGGTGGGCTGCCGTCTATGGGGTTGCACAGAGTCAGACACAACTGAAGCAACTTAGCAGCAGCAGCAGGAGCATGTGTATAAATATATGTCTCTGTTAAAAAGCAGAGACATTGCTTTACTCTCAAAGTCCATATAGTCAAAGCTATGGTTTTTGCAGTAGTCATATATGGATGTTGAGAGTTGGACCATAAAGAACGTTGAGCGCTGAAGAATTGATATCTTGGAAAAACTCGAACTGATGCCTTCGAACTGTGGTGCTGGAGAAGACTCTTGAGAGTCCCTTGGACAGGAAGGAGATCCAACAAGTCAGTCCTTAAGGAAATCAGTCCTGAATATTCATGGGAAGGATGGATGTTGAAATTGAAGCTCCAATACTTTGGCCACTTGATGCAAAGAGCTGACTCATTGGAAAAGACCCCAATTCTGGGGAAGACTGAAGGCAGGAGGAGAAGGGGACAACAGAGGATGAGATGGCTGGATGGCATCACTGACTCAGTGGACATGAGTTTGAGCAAACTCTGGGAGATGATGAAGGACAGGGAAGCCTGGCATGCTACAGTCCATGGGGTCACAAAGAGTCGGACATGACTGAATGACTAAACAATAAAATATGCATAATAGGGTGGGGGTTAACACAAGACACTAGAGTTCTTACTCTGCAGGGCTTCAGTAAGCCACTTAGAGAGGCTTCCCAAGTGGTTCAGAGGCATAATGCAGGAGATGCAAGTTCCATCCCTGGGTGGGAATATCCCCTGGAGAAGGTCATGGCAACCTCCTCCAGTATTCTTGCCTGGAGAATTCCATGGACAGAGGAGCCTGGTGGCCTACCTAGGGTCCATAGGGTTGCAAAGAGTCGGACATGACTGAAGCTACTGAGCAAGTACACATGAGTTCCTAAGGACACAGGCAAATAAGAGACAAATAAATGAAAGAATACCCATAGCATTTTGTAATACTGTTACTAGATTAGAAATGAGCAGAGATTGGCAGCAAGTGGAGTGAAGAATGAGAAGCAGTGCACATTCAGAAGAGAGGAGAAGGCAAGCAACCCAGTAGACTGACAAAAAAACTCAAAAGAAAAAAAATTTACCTCATATTGCATTTGATTCTGTTTTGATTTGTGATTAAGAAACCTAAATTTCCCGAATCCTTAGTGTAGTTTGCCAAAAAAGGAAAGAAAGAAACGAAATGCATTGTGCTTTGTTTTTGTTTAATTTGAACTAAAAATTTTGGGAAATTTCTCTAAAATTTCAATATCCATCTTGCTTACACTGTCCAGAACAAGACAAATATACAATTGATGCTGAACAGAACTAAACTAGGGAAGGCATAATCTCAGAAACAGAAGTGTCCTGTAGACTGTGAATGCCTTGGGAATGTCTGGACATTTGGATGAGACTGTCGGATTTTCTACAAGAGGTGGAGATGGAGGCTCAAAGGAAATATCAGCACCCTTCAGTCTAAGACCATCAAGGATACATACGAAGTGTAAACTTCTATTTAAACACTGCTTGTCTTTTTGTAAGAGAAACCTGTGCATGGAATGTGAGAGAACCCCTTGATAAAACAGTGAAGTTGTTTCATTTTCTGCATAGCAAAAATGGCGGTTATATTTAAGTACTCCATGTACATGTGTAAAGGTCTTCCAAGTTCTGTGTAATTAGGGATAACAAGCATAAAGGGAAGAGGGTATCTTTAGTGCTGGTTGGCTAGCTATATGTTAGCCCCTTCTCCTTCCTGAGTATATCACCTATGGGGAAGCTGAGAAGAAAAATGTGTGATGACTCAAAACTGATATAGTTCCATGTATTCTGGCATCTACTATTACTGCTAAAAGTCTAGAAAGCTTATCATCTCAGTGATTTCAAAAAAAATTTTGAATGAGGCTTAAAACTTCTAATCCAGTTCTGAGAATATAAATACAGTTGTTAAAAAAAAAAAGAACAGGAAGTAAATATGATATACAGTGTTATTAACTAAAGTACAGAGTTTTGTTTAAATTTCACAAAATGTCATGCTAGTGTCCATTATTTGTTCTCATATCTTATTCAAGATTCTGCATTGTATTCAGTTGCATTGAGTAGCATGCAACAAATTCTGGTAAATTCTCTTTTCATTTTTATACTGTTACTATACATTTCTATACTGTTCTAATTTTCCTTATTATGGCTTCATAAATACACTCATCATTCAAAAGTGGACATTTAATTTCCAAATGCCTAGAGTTTTAAAATTATCTTTCATATTAATTTTCTCATTTAAATGTTTTCTTCTCTGCAATCACCCTCTCTGTGTTTTTTCAGTCTTCTAACCAACCAGTCCATTCTGAAGGAGATCAGCCCTGGGTGTTCTTTGGAAGGAATAATGCTAAAGCTGAAACTCCAGTACTTTGGCCACCTCATGTGAAGAGTTGACTCATTGGAAAAGACTCTGATGTTGGGAGGGATTGGGGGCAGGAAGAGAAGGGGACGACCAAGGATGAGATGGCTGGATGGCATCACTGACTTGATGGACGTGAGTCTGAGTCAGTCTGGGAGTTGGTGATGGACAAGGAGGCCTGGCGTGCTGCGATTCATGGGGTCGCAAAGAGTCGGACACGACTGAGCGACTGAACTGAACTGCACTGAACTTTATTGAGACTTTCAATGACTAAGTCAAAGATCTCTCTTGGTAAATGCCACATTGCACTTGAGAATATGTGAGCTGTTTTCAAATATATTTTGATATTGATTTCTACCATAATTCCACAGTGTTAAGAGAATAGACTCTGACTTTAGTACCTTTAGACCATACAATTTTTGCACCTTGTTTTATGTCCCTGGATATGTTCCAGTGCCTCCTAGTTTATAGTATATGGCACTTGAATAGAATTTGTATCCTACTCTTCTGTGAAAACTGTATAAATCTTAATTATGTTGAATTGGTTTAAAATTAAAAAAAAAAACTGTGCAATGAGTTGCTACTAAAATCCACTGAACACCAGGAATTCATTATTGGACATCCTTGATTGTCTTGGGGGGATTCCCCTTATAGAACAGCTAAGTCTTTTCTGGCAATATTCAGGCAATTTGAATGGAAAGATCTAGGTCCAGAAATTCCATCCTCAGCACTTTCATTACTTGGGGCAGATCCATCCTAGCCTGATTGTCCCCAAAACTGATGTTACAGCAGATGACACAATACTGGACACAGATTTGAATGCATCAGTTCACAGAGAGTTCAGAAGAAAAGATGCTATTCATGGGGGGAAAAAAGGTCTACTATTTTATGAAATATTGTAAAAACACACCAAGGATTACGTTTTACAGTTAAAAACTTCAAACAGTTCTATCCAGAAATTCTTTCTTTATTGTTCAATCATATTTATTTCCTGAACAGCCTGTGTTTCTTAGTCTTTTTTGCATGTGTGGATTTCTAACTGGTGATGTTGCTTTAAAAATAAAGTTTCTTTTCCTAAAGTAATGCAAACTTTAAACAATATTCATCTTCCTATAATACAGCTGCAGTGACTTGGTGTCATAATTAATACGTGAAGATAAGAAATCCAATAAATTTGGATTATTTTCTTTTCCTACAGTCCCAGTTTTTCTGGAACACTTATTACCAACAACAAAGTTATTGGCTTTTACAAAATCATATTCTGGATAGAAGGTGATCTTGAGGATGCTTATTTCTTTTAAAAGAGCCAGTTCTGCCATCCAAAACATTTCTTTAGTTTAATTTGCATATAGACAAGTCCCTGTGTTGTCAGCTCACAGCATAACTAAGCATCACTGATCTTTATTTAGTCACAAGGCTTGATTGTAACAGCAGGGTGCTTCTTAAGCAGTTCTAAAGTAACAGAAATTAAAATGCTAACAAAATCACGTTTAAACTAGTCCATAGAAAACTGTGTATATATATTAAGCCTACTCTCAGAGTCTATAAATTACTCCTTCAGAGTAATTTAAGAGTTTTTGGAATTTGATTAACTCAAATAAAAAGTTTCTGTTAAATTTTTTGAAAAAATAAATTTGGGGCTATAGTAATAAATATCTTTTTTGTGTAGACCAATTCTGTGGAAGGTCCTCTACTGGCCATTTTACCTACTTCATTTTATTTCACCTTCTATGAACCAGGAATAAGAAGGCAATTGTCAGATGAAGAAATGGAAGCTCAGAAGGTTTATATAATATATTCTAAACCACACAGCAAGTACCTGACAAAGCCAAGATTCCCAAAGATTGTTTTCAGAATTATTTTGTTGAAATTGACATTTTCTACTACCGTATTTCAGTATGAGTAGTTTCCTTATTATATCTTTGAATTCCCCCAAACAGTATGGAATGAGGTTTATTAACATTCAGTAATATGATCTAAATCTCAAGGCTAGTAAGTGGTAGACTACAATTGAAACTGGAATTTTTGACTCTAAAATGTTAGCATTTCTGGGACCTTCCTGGTGGTCCAGTGGCTAAGACTCTGAGCTCCGAATGCAGTGGGTCCAGGTTTGCTCCCTGGTCAAGGAACTAGATCCCGCATGCAACAACTAAGAGTTCTCATGCCACAACTAAAAGATCCTGCAAGCTGCAAATAAGATCCAGAGCAGCCAAATGAGTAAATGAAAATAAATATATATATTTTAAAAGTTAGCATTTTCTACTATAAGGTAGTGTCTCGTTGGTTATCTAATTCCCAAGAACATATTTTGGAAGAATCTGAAACATCCTAGTAAAGAAAATTTTACCAAGACTAGAAATTCAGGGATTTCTTCAATTTAGTTCCAAAAATAAACATAGAATCATGAACTATCAAATGTGCTTATGCTTGAATCCTTGCCAGTCTTACCTACTACCTACATAAACAGAGGCAATTTACGTTGAAAGCTTCAGTCCTCACCTTTACATAACTGGGATAACAATAACTACTTTGGAGGACTGTCCTGGCCAGTAAGAAAGATAATGTATGCCACACTCTGTACCCTACAAAGAGGCCGCAGTTTGGAGAGGTTAAGAGCTCACACCCTAAAACCAGCTACGGAGTTCAACCTCAGTCCCCACGTCAGCTCTGTGATCTTAGGCAAATTTACTTGACCCACCTGTATCACCATTTTCTCACAAGTAAAACGAGGTAATGGTAATAACTACTTTATGAGTTACTGTGTGTAAAGTGCTTAGGAAAAAAATGGTTCCATTAAATTAAATGTGCCTGGCATATTATAAGCACTATTTAAGATGTTGTTGAATTTTAAAAATACTTTGAACATAATAGATGCTGAATGAATGGTAGCTGCTTTACTTGGCAGTTACTTGGGAGATTTTAATATTTTATATATATATATATATATATACACACATGTATGGCTGTGAGAGTTGGACTGTGAAGAAAGCTGAGCACCAAAGAATTGATGCTTTTGAACTTTGGTGCTAGAGAAGTCTCTTGAAAGTCCCTTGTACTGCAACGAGATCCAACCAGTCCATCGTAAAGGAGACCAGTCCTGAATATTCATTGGAAGGACTGATGCTGAAGCTGAAGTTCCAATACTATGGCCACCTGATGTGAAGAACTGACTCATTGGGAAAGACCCTGATGCTGGGAAAGACTGAAGGCATGAGGAGAAGGGGAAAAGGGAGGACGAGATGGTTGGATGGCATCACCGACTCAATGGACATGAGTTTGGGCAGGCTCTGGGAGTTGGTGATGGGCAGGGAAGCCTGGCGTGCTGCAGTCCATGGGGTCGCAGAGTCGGGCATGACTGAGTGACTGAACTGAACTGAGTAAGTTCCCTGGAGTTTGGGAGTGGAGAGGAGATATGGAGGAAAAGGGATTAAGCATAGTTTTCAGATTGGGGATTAACCAACTGGCTGTGCCTCCAGGTGCCATTACTGAGGTAGGAGACACTGGAGAAGGACTGCACATAAGAGAACTACCAACTGTTTAGTGCTTCCCAGGAACCTCACACTGTGCTGGGCACTTTGTATATATATTATTCCATTTCCATCTCAGAGCCATCCTGTGGGTACCACTCTCCATTTTATAGATCTGTGAAAATCTTTGAAGAAATATGCTGTGCCATGTAGGCAAGTGAATCAACTTGTCAAATGAAAAAAGTTTTGTTTTTTTTTTTTTAACATAAAGTGGCAAGAGTACAGCCCACCTCCTCCCGTTGCCCTTAAGTTCTGAAATTTCACATCTATATTTGTATTGTTGTGTTGGAACAGACTACTTTCAACCCAAAGTGACCCTTTTCCTATTATTCCCTGAAGTCCTTTATTTAATACCTTCATAGACAAAGAACATTTTGAGATGTCATGCAGTCTGTAAAAGTTCACTAACAACTTGGAAATCTATAATTAGATTACTCTGCCCAGAAATATCATGCTGCTGCTGCTGCTGCTAAGTTGCGTCAGTTTTGTCTGACTCTGTGCGACCCATGACAGCAGCCCACCAGGCTCCACCGTCCCTGGGATTCTCTAGGCAAGAACACTGGAGTGGGTTGCCATTTCCTTCTCCAATGCATGAAAGTGAAAAGTGAAAGTGAAGTTGCTCAGTCGTGTCCAACTCTTCGAGACCCCATGGACAGTAGCCGACCAGGCCCCTCTGTCCATGGGATTTTGCAGGCAAGAGTACTGGAGTGGGTTGCCATTGCCTTCTCCAAGAAATATCAAGAGAGTTGCTGTATTTCTCTAATACTTACTTTAGGCACAGACACACTAACATGGAGCTAAAATGCATGTGTATGTATGTGTGTTAGTTGCTCAGTCATGTCCAACTTTTTGTGACCCCATGGACTGTAGCCTGCCAGGTTCCCCAGTCCATGGGATTCTCCAGGCAAGAATACTGGAGTGGGTTGCCATGCCCTTCTCCAGGAGATCTTCCGAACCCAGGGATCCAACCGAGTCTCTGGCATTGCAGGCAGAGTCTTTACCATTTGAGCTACTTAGGAAGCAATATTGCATATTCACTTAGTAATGTTGCATATTATCAGCTTCAATAATATAACTGGTTTCAGCTGAAAGCAAATAAAAGTATGTTTATACTCCAGTCTTTTGAATAATGTGTACCATCTGCATTATCTCAAAGTTTTGGAAAAAAAAAGTGTTAAACTAAGCATAACCTCAAATGGTCAAAAGAATTTGTCTTTTTAAGGGAGATATTTCTTAATTTTCTGACAACAACAAAATAATACAAGTCCTGAATCATATAACCCTTGATGCTTTTTAAAAAAAAGCCCCAGCAGAGGAAATTTTAATTCATTTTTAAATTTTACTATAGTGCAAACATTGGGTTGTTGTTGTTGTTCAGTCACTAAGTCACGTCTGACTCTTTGTGACCACATGGACTGTAGCACGCCAGGCTTCCCTTTCCTTCACTGTCATCGAGTTTGCTGTGTAGAACCATACACAAGCACTGATACAAACCCTTTAATATGGCTCCACCTAGTAGTTCACAAAGAGCACAGTTCATACAATTTTGTTCCTAGACAATTTAAAAACTAATCTTATTCCACTGCTTTTTTGCATATGTGAGGTTATTCTTCCATGGTGGCAGGAAGTACCCTCTTTACTAATTTTCTATTGATAATTATGAATGTGGTGGAAGGGCAGGATTGGCTGGACCAGAGCTTTGAATTCTTCAGCTTGCACAGCTTGAACTCTCAACTGCAAAGCCTTCCTCTGAAGGCTTTAAAAATACCAGATTGAGATTCCATAGGTCTGAGGAGGGGCCCTGAGATTCTGTATTTCTGGCAGGTCCCCAGGGAATGCCAATGTTGCTGGTCCACAGACCACATTTTGAAAGCACAGTACTAAATCAAACAATCCTTACATCCCCAAGGATCTGTGAGAGTAGGACACATCCACAGATGATTCAGGGCTTCCCAGATGGTGCAGTAATAAATAATCCGCCTGCCAGTGCAGGAGACACAAGAGATGCAGGTTCAATCCCTGCATCAGGAAGATCCCCTGGAAAATGGTAACCCACTTCAGTATTCTTGCTTGAAAAATTCTGTGAACAGAGGAGCCCAACAGGCTAGAGTCCATGGGTTCACAAAGAGTTGGGCACAACTGAGCGACAGAGCACATACACAAAGATTATTAATGATTCTATTTTTCTGAAAGCAACAACAACCCCAAAGAAAAACTAGCTGAGTTTACTTTTTCTTTGTTAATTTTTCTATGGAAGTGTTTCTATTTCTTAATGTCTGGGAATAAACCAAGTGTTGGGTTGAACAGGTGTTTTTCTCTCTCTCTTAGATCCACTCTCTTCTAGAATGTTCCCCTCTAGTCTTCTCTACCTCTACCAGATTCTTTTCTTTTTGTTCCTATATAGACTTAGGGTTATTGTTGACCTGAGACAGACTGTAGCAGGAATGTCACAGTTGTTTTAGCTTGTGCAGTTGGTTGCATTCTTTAGAACTTAGCCTGAAACCAGATCGCTGCTCAAGAAAGCCATAAAACAGTGTCAGCACACAATATCTTATTTCAAATTATCCAACAACTTTGGATCAGCCTTATCTATTAATAAATCTTCCCTGCTGGCTCAGATGGTAAAGCGTCTGCCTGCAATGCGAGAGACCCGGGTTCGATCCCTGGGTTGGGAAGATCCCTTGGAGAAGGAAATGGCAACCCACTCCAGGACTCTTGGCTGGAAAATTCCATGGACCGAGGAGCCTGATAGTCTACAGTCCATGGGGTCGCAAAGAGTCAGACACGACTGAGCGACTTCTGCTGCTGCTACTGTTGCTAAGTCGCTTCAGTCGTGTCCAGCTCTGTGCGACCCCATAGATGGCAGCCCACCAGGCTCCCCCGTCCCTGGGATTCTCCAGGCAAGAAAGTATGTCTGTCACTATCTGCAATGAATCTGTTGCAGTCAAGGCTCTTTTTTTTAACTTTTTCTAATTTTGAAACCAAAACAAAGAAGATGCAAAAATAGTGATTTCACGGACTCTTTACCTAACTTTCCCCCGTAATAACATTTTGCATAACCATAATACATGATCAAAAATGAAATTTACACCAGTACAGTACTATTAACTCAACTTCAGACCTTAATTGGATTTCACCAGTTTTTATATGCACTCTTTTTGCGGGGGAGGGCTGCTGCTGCTAAGTCACTTCAGTCGAGTCCGACTTTGGGCGACCCCATAGACGGCAGCCCACCAAGCTCCCCCATCCCTGGGATTCTCCAGGCAAGAACACTGGAGTGGGTTGCCATTTCCTTCTCCAATGCATGAAAGCGAAAAGTGAAAGTGAAGTTGCTCAGTCGTGTCCGACCCTCAGCGACCCCGTGGTGGAGGGCAGTGCACAGTATTTTGAAATTATATAGATTTGTGTAACTACCACAACAATCTGACTCATTCTTAAAGATTGGTATCTCCCAGGATTCTGTTCTGAGCCCTCTTCAATTTTCATTCTACACATGCTCCCTGGACCTTCTCATCCATAATTGTGAGGTTAACTATTTTTTTGTATTTGGATAATTTTCAAATTGATATCCTCTCTCTTGAGCACTCTGGGTTTCCCCAGTGGCTCAGTGGTAAAGAATCTGCCTGCCGATGCAGGAGATACAGGTTTGATTCCCACAGTTTTGGGTCAAGAAGATCCCTTGGAGAAGGAAATGGCAACTCACTCTTGTATTCTTACCTGAAAAATCCCCATGGACAGAGGAGCCAGGCATGCTACAGTCCATAGGGTCACAGAGTCAGACACAACTTAGAGCCTGGACAACAACTCTTGAGCTCTCTAACTAACCATTTCACGACCTACTTCCTTCTGTACACTCACTGAATATTTTATCTTCACTTTAAATTTCAACATATCCAAAACTAAACCAGTATTCCTTCATTTTAAAACTAAATAGTCTCTTTATGGGAAATTAGCATGCTGCAGCCCAAGCCAGAATACTCAGGGATCATCCTAGATACACCCACTATCCGTATTCCACCTCCACATAATAGAAGCAGCTGACACTCCTATGGAAAGTACCATGTGTCACACACTCAACACAGATTAGCTCATTTCACCCTGAATGCAATGCTAAGCCTTGTCAGAAATGGCTCCAAGTTTCCCGAGGCCTGAAACTTGTATGGTTTTAGGGGTTGTAAAGAAAAAGAACAGAAAAGTACAAGTACCAAAAAAAAAAAATCCTAAAACACAGAGCAACGTGGATGAAACCTGAAGACAGACATTATTATAGAAGTGAAATAAGCCAGTCTCAGAAGGACAAATACTACATAATTCCACTTCTATGGGATTCCAAAATAGTCAAATTCATAGAGTCAGACAATAGAATGATGTTTACAAGGGGCTGGCAGAAGGGGAAATGGGGAGTTGTTAATCAACAAGTAGTTTAAATTATGCAAGATGAGCAAATTCTAAAGATCTACTTAAGACATTGTGCCCATGATTAACAGTACTGTGTTGTACACTTAAAATTTTGCTAAGAGGATAGATCTTATGTCAAGTGCTCTTACCACAAGAAAATAAAATTTTTTAAAAAAGAGGAAATCACAATAACCAACATTAGTACTCCTAACAGTGAAGAGTCCTGAAAACTGACCTTTGTTAGTTTCACGATGGATCCTCCTGTAAGGCAGCTGCTATTCTTATTTCCATTGTACAGGAGGCACAGGAAGGGTAAACATTTAACTTGACCAGAGTCCTCCTGCCATGCGAGGTCCTGTCATCTCCCAAACACTAAGCAGCCCCCCTTCAGTTCATTCTCCGTGCTGACTCTAAATGGATCTGTGCATGGGACCTGGTCTTTCTCCAGACTGGGAGCTGTACCTAGTTCCCTATTACCTATTTCTTCTGACTTTTTATTTATTCACTAAGATTTTTTAAAGTCTTTACTGAATTTGTTACACTGCGGTTCCTGCTTTTTTTTTTTTTTTTTGGCCCCAAGGCATGTGGGATCTTAGCTCCCCGACCAGGTATCGAACCCACACCCCCTGCATTAGAAGGTGAAGTCAACGACTAGACTGCCAGGGAAGTCCCTCCCTATTACCTTTTGCAGGCACGATGTCCGGGCTGTCTCTTGCAGGTGATGCTGAACTGCTAGTGACTCTCTCCACTCTCCAAGCTTTCAACCCCTTTCCACTCACCTTTCCTGCTCCCAGGACTGTTGTCTTACTATCCTCTTAACTACCTATCAATGCTCTTGATCATTTTTTCCAAAGCAGAAATAGCATTATTAGTTATTTTTAGCTTATAGGGTAATACATAGTTAAATTAAAAATATATACAGATAAATGCAAAAAAAAAAAAAAAGCACAAGAAATTAAATAGGAACCACCAGACCACCACCTCACTATCTGAGAAGAACCATTATAAATAATTTAGTGTATACATTTTCCATTTTTCTGGCACATTAGTGTTTGCGTGTGTGTGTGTACGTGTGCATACACTATTCTATAAAACTGGGATATGTTACTGTGATATTATTATTCTATTCCATCTTTATTAATTTGCCAGTTCTCCCCCCAAATGTTTTTTGTTGTTGTCTTAATGGACAACATTGATCACTAAGAAAGCCAAGCATCTCTTCATGTGTTTCTTCTCCCAAGAACTGCTTATCAATAGCTACCCACTTTTTTACCTCTTCAGCACCAGAATCTAGCACAAGCCTGCAATAGAATAGGTGGCTGATGAATATTTGTGGAATGAGTGGACTAAAGACACATCACCTCACTTTACAGTGCCCAGTGTTTTGGAGGTGAAGTCTCATCCTCTGATTTCTTTACTCCCTGCATAGGATCAACAGCCAAACCTTGTGAATTCTACTTTTGAAATGTCTTTAAACCTCCCACAACCGCCGCCCTAGTTCAGACTACTGTCATTTCTTACCAGGATTTTTGCAATAGCCTCCTCTGTCTAGTCTCTCTAACCCATTTCTTTCTCCAACTATGACCAGAGTTTTCTAAAACATAACTTGTTCATTTCATTCTTTCACTTAAAAGGTTTAATATTGCCTGGAGAATAAATCTAAACTCTTTACAAAGGCATCCAAGACCTTCCATAAAATCTGGTCAGACTTTCCATCTCAGCCTCAGCCCTCTTCCCATCCTCTCTTCCTATCTGTGTTCCAGCCACATCACACTTTCAGCTGTTCTAGGATAGACTTTGCATTCCACCATTCTTTGCTTTTCAGATCTATTTCAAATGTCAGAAATACTGTGGAAGCTCATCCTATCCCTCCACCAGAATTATCACACTGCAATCACACCACCACCGCCACGAACACCCTTGTCTTGCATACCTCTATACTTCCTCATTGTTTTATATCTCTCTCTTTATTCTAACTTCCTGCCTGCATGGGAATTCTGGATCAGCAATTTTAAAGCATCTGTCAAATATCTGAGTATCTATTATGTGTAAAGTTCTGATCCCATTTATGATACTCAATTTCCAGCTAAAATTTGGAATGCAGCTGAGTTCCAAAAATAAATTAGCTATAAAAGGCTGAAAACTTACATGGACTTTGGAAGGCCCCACAGGGTCCTGCTTTATTCAATCTCCACCCCCCCCACCACCTTTTTTTTTTTTTTTTAATACTTTAATCCTGAGGGGACCAGGGGTGGGACAAGAAAAAGAATGCAATCTTAGATAAAGAGCCTAAACTCTGTAAGGGAACTCATAAACTCTGTAAGGGAACTTGGTTTTAGGACTCAGTTTCAAAAACATTACCTCCCCACAATCTTTATGATTCTCATCCAAGATATTTTACTTGTCTTTATTTTTAAGAATTTGCCCATAGAAAGTTATTTCTAATATGTCATTTAAATGCCTTCCCTAAAAGATTTGCAAATCAAAGTGTTAGAACCTAAAACATCTTGTCAACATAATCAGTTGGTTACTATGTGTTAAATTTAATACTTAGAGATATTTAATATTTATACAAGTCCAAGTTATTAATATACTAAGGATATTTGTTTTAATTTTCCAATCAGTTATTTAGTTCAGTTCAGTCTCTCAGTCGTGTCTGACTCTTTGCAACCCCATGGACTGCAACACCCCAGGCTTCCCTATCCTTCATCAACTCCAAAATCTTGCTCAAACTCATGTCCATCAAGTCTGGGATGCATATTACTGAAGCTAAAATATAAAATCTTAATATGTTGCATGTAAGTTTTTTGAGCACAAATAAGATGATTAAGAAAAAAGAAATCGCAGAATTTGTTCTTGAAATACTCTATTTTTTCTAAGTTAAATCAGCTATTGATTTGCTTCCAAAGTCATTTGCCTCCCATCTTTTTTTTTTTTCTTCCAATGGTCCACATATTTTTCACTTCACTGTTTATTAAGACTTTAAATAGCAAGAGGCCCAGGCAAAATGAGAAACAAATTGTATTAATTCATTTAGTCACTTAAAAGCTATCATGGAAGTGGTAGTAGGAAAAATAATAGAATTATTAGGAGTATTGCAAGGGAAAGTTTATCTGACACTTGAGTCTTTTACTCCTCAGAGTAATAGGTATTGGGCTCTCATAGTTTTGATATTAGCAGATGCCTTCTATGTTATATGATGGAATATAACATAATTGTCTCAAAATCCTATTGTTATCTCACTGTTCCTTTTTTGTTAGCTCTGAGTTTTCATTTTCAACTGGAATCAAAGTCATCCCAGTTTTGAAGATTGTCTGGACTCTGACTTGGAACATTTCCAAACCCAAGGTACCTTCCTTCATGAGAATACAGATCTCTTTGCCCAGACTTGGAGACATACATGGATCTGGTTTGCTGTGCTTTATTCCAGGGTGATCCTAACATGACTCTATGTACTCTTAGCATCTTTACTCCTAAAGGCACAAAGGATTCAACTCTTAGGAACTTATCCTCATCTGACAAATGGGAACATTTCCCTATGCTTTCCATTACCAGTTTCCCTCATTCCTCTTTCACATCCATTCAGTGATTCACCAAATATTCATGGACCTCCTAATGTGTTCAAGGCAGTGAACTCAGCACTGTAGGAATGACTGAGACACAGGTCCAGGGCTGACTCTCCAACCCGTTGCTTTGTAAAGATGTTGAGGTCTGGAGAGGATGGGACAGATACCCATCCCTTAAAAACAAAGTCTCCCCTTACATACCTTCTGAAGGAAGGAGGGATATTGTGCATAAATAAAATAATAGTGGTTAATAATTATAATAACGTTTATTCTTTCACTCACTCAAGAGCAATTCTCCCTGGGCAAGTTGCTTAGGATTTCTTTCCAGAATTGAGGCATGCATTCACAGAAGGATGGTGGGGGCTATAGCTGGTGCCACGCCTGGCATGGGGGAGGGAAGAAGTAGAGAGTGAATAGGCTCTTTCATTTCCTTGGCAGAGGGAGCCTTGCAGCTGGGGCCACGGTCTGCTCTGCTGATCCATGGCCTCCAGAGACAGCAAGTGTTCCTCTAAGGATCTGAGTCTTAGCCACCACCCTCTGGAAGCAGCCAGGAGATGGGAAAGACAGTTAATTAAGCCATTTAATTTCATGGAATGTGGTTAAATATTTTATTTTTCTTTCAAATCAAGAATATCTACTCAATTTGAACATCTACGTGCGGTCCCTCTTCCTCAGAACCTGGATTATAAATTTCTGTTTCACACGTGTGTCGGTAACTCCTCACCCATCAAGTAGCTCATCTGTACAATGAGAAGGTACCAGATGTTCCCAAGGTTCTTCCAAACGAAAATAAACATGATTTTTACATCAACAGATTTTCCAGGGCCTCCGACTTGATAAGAAAAAGAATATATAAAATAATCTGCATATTTTCCTATTGACCTTTTTCTATCATTTTAAGACTGTTGTTGTTCCCTCGCTAAGTTGTGTCTGACTGTTTGTATCCCCGTGGACTGCAGCACGCCAGGCTTCCCTGTCCTTCACTGTCTTCAGGAGTTTGCTCAAATTCATTTCCATTGAGTCGGTGATGCTATCTAACCATTTCATCCTCTGCCACCCTCTTCTTCTTTGGCCTTCAGTCTTTCCCAGAATCAGAGTCTTTTCCAGTGAGTCAGCTCTTTGCATCAGATGGCCAAAGTTTCATTTTAAGATCACTGGTTGTTATTTACTGACGCCACTTTCATTTTTATTATTCCCTCCATTCATGGATCAAAACAAGCAAATAATTAAAGGTTATTATCTTCTAAGATTTTAAACACACATGCACACAAACACACTATGGGTGGTTCAACATGGAAATGAAAGCCCCACCAAGATTTAACTCTGCTGCTGCTGCTGCTGCTAAGTCACTTCAGTCGTGTCTGACTCTGTGTGACCCCGTGGACTGCAGCCCACCAGGCTCCTCCATCCATGGGATTTTCCAGGCAAGAGTACTGGAGTGGGGGGTGCCATTGCCTTCTCCGAAGATTTAACTCCAGTGGTTCTCAAACTTTAGCAAGTATTGGAATCATCTACCTAGGGAGGTAAAGAAGAGCCCCAGAATGAATGTCTCTAAAGAGTCTCAGGTGATACTGATCGAGGTACCAGTCCAGCTGATCCAGGACCACACATTTAGAACCATTGTTACTGAGCACAGTCACCTTAGAGACAGTCCCTGTGTCTGTTCTCTTCAAATCCCTTAAAGTCATGATGTGTCTCAGGCAATATTTCCTCCCTTCTATTTCTCAGTTGTCAGAAAGTCCTGAGGATGGTAGTGTTTTCCTTCATGTCAAAACACTTTCCACCTATTTCTAATCCATTGCCTACTAATTTCTCTGTTTCTTTGACTGTTTCCTTGAAAGGATTTCAAGCCACTGTAAAGCCTGCATTTTAACATCTAACATGAAACTTTTATGAACTATCATAAAAGCATGAAATATCAATAACCTCAGATATGCAGATGACACCACACTTATGGCAGAAAGCCAAGAAGAACTAAAGAGCCTCTTGATGAAAGTGAAAAAGGAGAGTGAACAAGTTGGCTTAAAACTCAACATTCAACAAGCTAAGATCATGGCATCTGGTCCATCACTTTATGGCAAATAGATGGGGAAACAGTGGAAACAGTGACAGACTTTATTTTTGGGGGTTCCAAAATCACTGCAGATGGTGACTGCAGCCATAAAATTAAAAGACACTTGCTCCTTGGAAGAAAAGTTATAACCAACTTAGACGGCATATTAAAAAGCAGAGACATTACTTTGCCAACAAAGGTCTGTCTAGTCAAAGCTATGGTTTTTCCAGTAGTCATGTATGGGTGTAAGAGTTGGACTATAAAGAAAGCTGAGCACTGAAGAATTGATGCTTTTGAACTGTGGTGTTGGAGAAGACTCTTGAGAGTCCCTTGGACTGCAAGGAGATCCAACCAGTCCTTCCTAAAGGAAATCAGTCCTGAATATTCACTGTAAGGACTGATGCTAAAGCTGAAACTCCAATACTTGGGCCACCTGATGCAAAGAACTGACTCATTTGAAAAGACCCTGATTCTGGGAAATATTGAAGGCAGAGGGAAATGGGGATGACAGAGTATAATATGGTTGGATGGCATCACCAACTCAGTGGACATGAGTTTGAGTAAACTCCAGGAGTTGGTGATGGACAGAGAGGCCTGTTGTGCTGCAGTCCATGGTGTTATAAACAGTTGGACATGACAGAGCGAATGAACTGAACTGAACTGATGAAACTTTTCCTTTGTTTTGCTTTATTTTTTACAGCAGATCAAGAACTACCACTAGTGCATATGCCTTTTTAATCCCTCAGCCACTGTGGTCTGAAACTCTTTGCAAGAACTTTTGTGCTGCCCAGAATAGGAAATGAATGGAAGGACAAGAGGACATTCAAGTTAGGGCAGTAAGGCAGCATGTGTGCAGTGATTTAGTGTGTGCTCCTACAGGTACAGGGTCTATACCAAGTCTCCATCTTTGCTTTAAGCAGGATAGGAGCCCAAGATTGTAGAAGGAAGGAGTCTAAAAAATTTATTTTGTGGTATTTGGATAGACTACTACTGCTAAGTCACTTCAGTCGTGTCCGACTGTGTGTGACCCCATAGACGGCAGCCCACCAGGCTCCCCCATCCCTGGGATTCTCCAGGCAAGAACACTGGAGTAGGTTGCCATTTCCTTCTCCAATGCATGAAAGTGAAAAGTGAAAGTGAAGTTGCCCAGTTGCATCCGACTCCTCACAACCCCATGGACTGCAGCCTACCAGGCTCCTCCATCCACGGGATTTTCCAGGCAAGGGTACTGGCATGGGTTTCCATTGCCTTCTCCAATTGGGGTAGACAGTCTTTATTTAAAAAGGAGCATTTTATGTCTACAGGATTAACTACAGGAAATATCCTTCAGTTAATGCTTCTTCTTTTCATTTTTTTTGGTTGTACCATAAGGGATGTGGGATCTTAGTTCTCCAACCAGGGATCAAAACCGTGCCTCCCGAAGTGGAAGTGCAGATCTTAACTGCTGGACTACCAGGGAAGCCCTGATATTTCTTTAGAATCAATGTGATCTCAGATCTTCTGTCTTCTAAGATCTAGAGAATAAATTACCCTGGCAAGTTTGTGGTATAGCACAGGAGACGGAAGAAGGGATGTTGATTTGCATAAAATAAAATTCATAACTTTACCAAAAAAGTACTTAGATGGCTTAATTTCTTAAAAGGCTGATACCATATGCTAGAGATATTAGTACATACTCTATTCATTTACCATCTACCAGTATAAGGAGTCAAGCCCGATGTCTTAGAGTGAGTGAGTGAGTGAAGTCGCTCAGTCGTGTCTGACTCGTTGCGACCCCATGGACTGTAGCTCACCAGGCTCCTCCGTCCATGGGATTCTCCAGGCAGGAATACTTTAAAGAAAATAACTCTAGAGACTTATTTAGCGACCCTTTTCAAGATGATGAAGCAAGGCCCACTGCTTTGTTATGTGCTCCTTTTTTCCATACCCGCCGTCCCCCCGCACTCCCCACCAACCAGTCCATGAAGAGGAGGAGGCCAGTGGGAGCAGAGAGAGCAGAGGGTTTTCCAAGTTCAGGTCACCCAGTGGGCCTCCCAGGCACTGAAACATTTCTTCCCCATTCATGGTGGTTGATGACATACTTAAAAATTTGCATGTGTGTTTGTAGTACATGGTGGTGGTGGTGGTGGTGGTGGTGGTGTTGGTGTTGGTGGTGGTGTGTGTGTGTGTGTGTGTGTGTGTGTGTGTGTGTGTGCGTGTGGGTGGGTGGGTGGGTGGGTGGGTAAGGGTCACTATGCTTCAGGACTTGACCGTCTTAGATGTTGCCCTCTATCTCACGGTTTCAAAATTATTTTCCTCTAAATGTTTCTGAATTAAAACTTTCTGTCAAATTTAATCTACTCAGTAGAACTTCAAACTTCCCTTTAGAATGGTTTAAATCTGACAAATAATTTCTTTTCAAAGCTTCTCACTTCATGACATCCTTGACACCACATTTCCAGAAACATTTATCATATCTCATTGAAGAGATTCCAATGTCACACAAAACTTATTCAACACATCGCTTTGACTTTAGAGGTTATGTTGTGAATTATTACTGTACTCAGAAAGGATACTATTACTCCATGACTTCTGTTAGTAAAGACTGACCTAAATATTTATTTTTCTAGATTTCTTATATTTTATTTTATGCTTTAATTAGATTGAGGCACTAGAGTGGCCATTCCTTTTCTAAGTGTGAATATCCTCATTTGTATTGCCATTTATAATACAAAAATCGATGCTTCCTATTTATTCACCTTGGCCAGGGGCATTATTTATTTACAGAACTGATAATGTTATATAACCCTTGTAAACTAATCTGTATCAGGGTCTTATTGTTCTAAATTTTGCTTTCCATTTAACTGCAATCTTGAGCTAATACAGATGTTTGTTTTTAGCTTTTCATTAGGTCCTGTTTGAACCCTGTGTGATGGCACCACTTCTCTGAGGAGCTTCTAAGAATTGGATCCCTTCAAGACTGAAACTGCTGTTCTCATTCACTTTGCTAAATCTAGATTCAACCTTTGTTTTTCCTTTGGTGATTTGTGACATAGTTGTGTACATGCACTACAGAGTTGCTGAGACTCTTGAGAGTCCCTTGGACTGCAAGGAGATCAAACCAGTCAATCTTAAAAGAAATCAGTCCTGAATACTCACTGGAAGGACTGATGCTGAAACTGAAATTCCAATACTTTGGCCACCTGATGTGAAGAACTGACTCATTAGAAAAGACCCTGATGTTGGGAAAGACTGAAGGCGGGAGGAGAAGGGGATGACAGAGGATGAGATGGTTGGATGTCATCACCGACTTGATGGACATGAGTTTGAGCAAGCTCCAGGAGTTGGTTGGTGATGGACAGGGAGGCCTGGCATGCTGCAATCCATGGTGTCGTAGAGTTGGACACAACTGAGCGACTGAACTGAACTGTGATGTAGTTGTGTACATGTACTACAGAGTTGCTGAGACAGTGAACGTAAAGGATTGGCCTCTAAGCTATGACTGCCAGAGGAGCCAGGAAAGGGCTGGGGAGACAACAGCTGTCAAGCGCTTGCTTTGCCTTTACCGCTTATGGAAAAAAAAGAAAAAGCCCCTCCGGTTACCTCCCTTCTCCTGAAATATCCTGTAAGTCCCCTCACCCACAAACCCAGACTTGTACTCAGGTTTCTAACCAGACGCTTGGTGACCAATGTACCTCAAACAGCTGTAGCCCCAGGGACATAAGACAAATTCTTTTGAAAAGGAGCCAAACCAGTGTTAACCAGAGTAGCCTTTCTAAACAGAAATATGTTATTATTAATGTCCATGAAACTTATTTTACCCAGTTCATCCTATAATCTCAAGTCTGTGAGTAAATACTAATAATGATGATAATAAGGATGAGGAAGTCAATGATGATGACTTAATTCCTACACATCAAGAGATCCACATTGCTTATTTTCAGAACAAAGACACATTCCAGAGGCAGAATTCAGTAGTAAGGAAATTTTGAAGAGTGACTATATTCTTTGCTTTTATTCACTGAAGAGGCTTAGAGGGATATAATTCAGAACCCAGGGCAGGATCTTTTAGTAGCACCTTCCTCCAGGGCTTCCCTGGTGAGTCAGACGGTAAAGAATCTGCCTGCCAATGCAGGAGACTGGCGTTTGACCCCTGGGTCACGCAGATCCCCTGGAGGAGGGCATGGCAACCCACTCCAGTATTCTTGCCTGGAGAATTCCATGGACAGAGAAGCCTGATGGGCTACAGACCATGGGGTCATAAAGAGTCAGACACGATCAAGCAACGAACACACAACATAATCCTCCAATTTTCCTGGGCCCAGTATCTCTCCTGTGTCAATGCTCTAAAACTATTCCTCTAGCTCTGCCTTTCATTGAACCCTTTTCTCTTCTTTCCTGCTCCTATTGTAGTAGGCACCTTGACTTCTATTCCAGCAATCCGGAAAAAAAAAGTCTTCTGTCAGCAGACAAGAGGAGACACCTGGGCAGGCATTGTTTTTATTGGATTACTGGCTGGACTGGGTTTCAGAAGTGGAGAACTAGGAAACGTATTCTACTTAATAATTTTGAGAGTTAATAATTATTGCTGTAGCACAACAGCTGCCCTTTATCATGCTATTACCACATCGCTACCATGTGTCAGAGGCTGTATTTGTGTTTTATCATTTAAGTCTCACTAGGAGAAGGAAATGGCAACCCACTCCAGTGTTCTTGCCTGGAGAATCCCAGGGACAGGGGAACCTGGTGGGCTGCCATCTATGGGGTCGCACAGAGTCGGACACGACTGAAGTGACTTAGCAGCAGCAGCCTCGTTACAAAGAAGAGATGTCTGAGCTTCCTAAAAAATAATTAATATCCCCACAGAGCGTTGCCTAAATGCAGTCAAATCAAGATCTGAATTCAACCTTTATTCCTCCAAAGTTTATGCGTCTGCCACTAGTCACTATGCCTGTTACCTTAAAGAATTAATTCAAAGGGAAACAAATCATTCATCTACGTCATTTAGATTAAATACCGGTCAAAGCGTCAAGGTACAAAACTCTGATTAAGTAAATTATTATCCAGCAACTTAACAGACCTATGTAGCCATTGAAACTTTGATTAAAAAAAAAAATTTAAATGACATTTAGAATACATATAATTATAACCATTTAAAACTAAGCATACACAGAATTAAAATTCATTAAAGTTATAAAGATGAAAAATATGTCTCTTAAAGGGAAGGGAAGTAGGTTATATATTTTCTCTAAGATTATTTAAATTTACAGGACTTTTGTCTTTCGAAAGAAAAGATTGTCATACCTCAGACTGTACGTTTTCACTGACTATAAGCTTTGCAAACTCTAATCCAAGCTGGCAAAGCTAAATTCCCACTGTTTTGGAAGATTAAGAGAATTCACAGTTTTATCTCCTTATTTCTAACAAAATAGTACTTGACAGTAGCATAATCTAAAGCAAAAGAAAAAAAAAAAACAAAATTCCTGTCCTTCTGCCCTGCAGGGGGCACTGTGGGCTTGATAACATTGAAGAGGCCTGGCGCCAGTTCCAAGCAAAGTGGTAAATTATTAGAGTCTGACCTCAGCCCACCTTCAGGCCCATTCCTCTGATGTCAGAGTTCCCTGTCCCCCTGACCACTCTGATAGTTATCCTAGTAGAAAAGGTTGGTATCATTTCAACTCTGATCATTATCCTAGTAGAAAAGGTTGGTATCATTTCAAGTGTGACTTCTCCCTGGGAGATTTGTGTTAATTTCAAAGCCTCACTCTCCAAGGGAAGTGGAGACCCTTACTTAGCTAAATGGAACACAGGCATTGTTAGGAATTCTGGAAAGATACACTTAAGGCCAGGCTCACTCTGCTGGCCCAGATTAACTTCTTTGCTGGTGTTAAGGCAGTCTTCCTGAGGGTTGTATCCTCAGAGGAAAATGTTCTTTTTTTCTTTTTAATAGCAATTCTGCTGTTTATAACTTTCACAAAAGATGATGTTCGAAAGAGAGACTTACCAGAGTATATAAAATAGCTTTCTGTGCTCATATATCAATTCATGCATTTTTTTCTAAGGAAGTACCTCTTTTTTTTCTGAAGCTGCATGTGGAGTCTCTTAACTAGACAACTGGTATGAAAGTTCAAGATACAACAACTCTACCATCCTCTTGGGAAGATCTATTTTCAGTTTTTGTCTTTCATAATTCATGATAGGATGCCTCACTGGACTCCAAACGTCAGGCTTCGTTAGGACTCTCAGCTTCTGGCAGCCAAGGTATTCTGTGTCCTGGGTATGGACTTCTGGTTGATGGTGTGGATTCAAGAAGGTATAAGCAGAAACATTTCATCCTCTGCTACTCTCCTTCTTTTATTGCATTTTTACGCCCATCATATTTAAGAAGGTGCCTAATATCAAGGAGTCAACAATCCCATACTCTTATCTCATTGCTTGTACCTTTTATTTCATTCATGTATCAGAATGTACAGAGCCCTCTGGCATGGTTCCAGGTCAGCAGTTACTAGCAAGCTATTCAAGGAAGAAACTCCTTTTCTATTCATGCACTCATGCATGCATTCCAGAACACTACTGAGTGTCTACCATGGGTCCAGGACTGTTCTAGAGGCTATGGTTACAGTGGCAAACCTATGGAGGTGAGTCGCAGAGTCTCTTTATTTCCTTTTCATCCTTGGAGTTTATATTTGATTTCTTTTTGAGTTAGTTTTCATCCCAAAACATTAATCTCCGGAAATTGTTTGAGGATGGTCAACAAGCCAGACACAGTGGGAACCTCCTCCACCCTCAGTCCAAACAGTCCTATTTCTCTCCTAAAAACAAACAGAATTATCTGGCTGTGCTGGGTCTCAGTTGTAGCATGTGGGACCTAGTTCCCTGATCAGGGATTGAACCCAGGCCCCTTGCATTTGGAGTGTAGAGTCTTATCCACTGAACCACCACAGAAGACCCCTATTTCTCTTTTTTAAGAGGTTTCTCTGACTCCTGAGACAATGTTCCACATCTATCCTGAATAATGACCATCAGTTCAGTTCAGTCACTCAGTTGTGTCTGACTCTTTCCAACCTCATGGACTGCAGCACGCCAGGCTTCCCAGTCCATCACCAACTCCCAGAGCCTACTCAAACTCATGTCCATCGAGTCAGTGATGCCATCCAACCATCTCATCCTCTGTTGTTTCTTTCTCCTGCCTTCAATCTTTCCCAGCATCAGGATCTTTTGCAATGAGTTGGTTCTTAGCATCAGGTGGTCAAAGTATTGGAGTTTCAGCTTTAACATCAGTCCTTCCAATGAATATTTAGGACTGATTTCCTTTAGGATGGACTGGTTGGATCTCCTTGCAGTCCAAGGGACTCTCAAGAGTCTTTTCCAACACCAAAGTTCAAAAGCATCCATGCTTCAGTGCTCTGCTTTCTTTATCGTCCAAATCTCACATCCATATGTGACTACTGGTAAAACCATAGCTTTGACTAGATGGACCTTTATTGGCAAAGTAACGTCTCTGCTTTTAATATGCTATCTAGGTTGGTCATAGCTTTTCTTCCAAGGAGCAAGTGTCCTTTAATTTCATGGCTGCAGTCACCATCTGCAGTGACTTTGGAGCCCCCCAAAATAAAGTCTGTCACTGTTTCCATTGTTTCCCCATCTATTCGCCATGAAGTGATGGGACTGGATGCCATGATCTTAATTTTCTGAATTTTGACTTTTAAGCCAACTTTTTCACTCTCCTCTTCACTTTCACAAAGATGCTCTTTAGTTCTTCTTCGCTTTCTGCCGTAAGGGTGGTGTCATCTGCATATCTGAGATTATTGATATTTCTCCTAGCAATCTTGATTCCAGCTTGTGTTTCAGCCAACCTGGCATTTCTCATGATGTACTTTGCATATAAGTTAAATAAGCAGGGTGACAATATACAGCCTTGTACTCCTCTGCCGATTTGGAACCAATTTGCTGTTCCATGTCCAGTTCTAACTGTTGCTTCCTGACATGCAAACAGGTTTCTCAGGAGGCAGGTCAGGTGGTCTGGTATTCCCATCTCTTTAAGAATTTTCCACAGTTTGTTGTTATCCACAGTCGAAGGCTTTTTATTGTGTAGTCAATAAAGCAAAATAAATGTTTTTCTGGAACTCTTGCTTTTTCCATGATGCAGCAGATGTTGGCAATTTGATCTCTGGTTTCAACATGAACATCTGGAAGTTCATGGTTCACCTACTGTTGAAGCCTGCCTTAGAGAATTTTGAGCATTACTTTGTTAGTGTGTGAGATGAGCACAAATGTGGGGTAGTTTGAGCATTCTTTGGCATTGCCTTTCTTTGGGACTGGAATGAAAACTGACCTTTTCTAGTCCTGTGGCCACTGCTGAGTTTTCCAGATTTGCTGGCATATTGAGTGTAGCACTTTCACAGCATCATCTTTCAGGATTTGAAATAGCTCAACTGGAATTCCATCACCTCCACTAGCTTTGTTCGTAGTGATGCTTCCTAAGGCCCACTTGACTTTACATTCCAGGATGTGTGGCTCTAGGTGAGTGATCACACCATTGCGGTTATCTGAGTCATGAAGATTTTTTTGTATAGTTCTTCTGTATATTCTTGCCACCTCTTCTTAATATTTTCTGCTTCTGTTAGGTCCATACCATTTCTGTCCTTTATTGTACTCATCTTTACATGAAATATTCCCTTGGTATCTGTAATTTTCTTCAAGAGATCTCTAGTCTTTCCCATTCTATTGTTTTCCTCTATTTCTTTGCATTGATTGCTGAGGAAGGTTTTCTTATCTCTCCTTGCTATTCTTTGGAACTCTGCATTCAAATGGGCATATCTTTCCTTTTCTCCTTTGCCTTGTGCTTCTCTTCTTTTCTCAGCTATTTGTAAGGCCTCGTCAGACAACCATTTTGCCTTTTTGTATTTCTTTTCCTTGGGGATGGTCTTGATCCTGCCTCCAGTACAGTGTCACAAACCTCTGTCCATAATTCTTCAGGCACTCTATCTATCAGATCTAATCTCTTGAATCTATTTGTCACTTCCACTGTATAATCATAAGGGATTTGATTTAGGTCATACCTGAATGGCCTAGTGGTTTTCCCTACTTTCTTCAGTTTAAGTCTGAATTTGGCAATAAGGAGTTCATGATCTGAGCCACAGTCAGCGTCCGGTCTTGTTTTTGCTGGCTGTATAGAAGAGCTTCTCCATCTGTGGCTGCAAAGAATATAATCATTCTGATTTCGGTAGTGACCATCTGGTGTTTTGTGGGGGAAAAAAAATCACTTTCTTTAAACTAATACAATGTATCTGTCGCCTAAAATAGAATTGGCTGCTACTTCTCTTTCTGAAGGGCTATCAGGAAACCTAAGTAATCACTAGAATTCTGAAATTTGAATACATATAATCTTTTAACTGTGGCTTATGTGACTCATACAGCATTAGAGAAATTAGCTTGACAGTCTTCCTTGGAGAAAAAATTCAATTTTCTTTTGGTCTCAGTTGCATAAACTGGAAATTTGCTGAAGGGATTTTAGCAAAAGGCAAATCTATCATTATCACATTAGGATTTAATAGAGACAAAAATGGGACCATTAGTTAGAAACTACAGCATAGAGTATATTTTAGCTGTTTATACTTTCAGTGAAACTATGTTAAACAAGAAAATCCCTACTGGAAATAAGATTTTAGAGTAGCAGGATAATTTCAGGATCTATTCATTCCATCCCACTTGAGGGTTTCTTTTTCTTTAATTTTTTAATGAAATTCTAATCGTTATTAATATGGAAATGCTAATTAGTCTAGGAGTAATTTAAAATTTGCCCAAGCCCAAAGAGATTGCCTATTTGGCAACTTAAAAAGAAGAAATTTTCCTTTGTAGCTATTCATTTGCTTCCCTGGTGGCTCAGACAGTAAAGCGTCAGCCTGCAATGAGGGAGACCCAGGTTTGATCCCTGGGTTGGGAAGATCCCCTGGGGAAGGAAATAGCAACCCACTCCAGTACTCTTACCTAGAAAATTCCATGGATGGAGGAGCCTGGTGGGCTACAGTCCATGGGGTCACAAAGTGTCGGACACGACTAAGCGACTTCATTTGTCTTTAGTTTGCAAAGACATCTTGCATTCTTGTCAGGAAAATACTGAGACTTGATAGAAGATCAACTTTGATGATATAAGCAGTATATAGTACTACTATAGTAGTACTTTAAGTAATACTACTAGTACTACTATACTAAGTACTAGTAGGGTACTAGTACTGGAGGTAAAGAATAGCTCAGCTGGTAAAGAATTGGCCTGCAAGGCAGGAGGCCCCGGTTTGATTCCTGGGTCAGGAAGATCCCTTGGAGAAGGAATAGGCTACCTACTCCAGTATTCTTGGGCTTCCCTGGGGACTCCTTTAGTAAAGAATCTGCCTGCAATGTGGGAGACCTAGGTTTGATCCCTGGGTTGGGAAGATCCCCTGGAGAAAGGAAAGGCTTCAGTATTCTCCATTTCAGTATTCTGGCCTGGAGAATTCCATGAACTGTATAGTCGATGGGGTTGCAAAGAGTTGGACACAACTGAGTGACTTTCACTCACACTTCACTTGATGATATAAAAACGTTGAGATTTTTCTGCAAAACAGTAATAATATAAGCACCATAGGCACTGGGTACCAGGAATATCAATCCTACCCTAGCACTGAAAACACTTAACAGGAACATTTCATAGCTTTATAGGTTAACATGTTGCTGCTACAACAAATTATCATAAATACAGTGGCTTGAAACAGCATACATTTATTATCTCACAGTTTTGGAACTCAAAAGTCCAAAATGAGGCTTATAGGGCTAAAATCAAGGTCTCCACAGGGCTGGATCCTTCTGGTACCTCCAGGGGACAGTCCACTCCTTGCCTCTTGTAGTTTTTAGAGGCTTCCCACATGCCTTGGCTCCTAGTCATTTCCTCCCAATCACTCCAGTGATCATCATCTTCTGGTTTCTCTTATAAGGAACTCTGTGATTCCACTGGGCTCACCCAGATAAATCCAGGATAATCTCTCCACCTCAAAATCTTTACCTTAACCATATTCATGAGGTCCTTATACCATGTAAGGTCTCTTTTACTATTCACAGGTTCTAGGGATTATGCTGTGGGCATCTTTGGAGCATCATTATTCAGCCTACCACATTCTCAGGTCTCATATTAAGTCCCAGTCTATTTAAGTCCAAGAACATCTCAAATGGAGAAAAAATGAAATGAAGATATTTTGTAAACTCTAGAAAGATGATACCCATATTAATAATTAATGCCATATATCTAGTTCTGTGGGTCTAGGAAAATCTCACCCCAATCAGAAGAGCTTCATTACTCTTTATTTTTCAGCTTTACTGATATGACTGACATGAACAACATAATTATTTGATATAAGGATACTTTATAAACCTATGGCAGAAAGCAAAGAGGAACCAAAGAACCTCTTGATGAAGGTGAAAGAGGAGAGTGAAAAAGCTGGCTTAAAACTCAACATTCAAAAAACGAAGATCATGGCATCTGGTCCCATCACTTCGTGGCAAATAGATGGGGAAACAATGGAAACAGTGACAAGACTTTATTTTCTTGGGCTCCAGAATCACTGCAGATAGTAACTGCAGCTATGAAATTAAAAGACACTTGCTCCTTGGAAGAAAAGCTATGACAAACCTAGACAGCATATTAAAAAGCAGAGACACTACTTTGCCAACAAAGGTCTGCATAGTCAAAGCTATGATTTTTCCAGTAGTCATGTATGGGTGTCAGAGTTGGACTGTGAAGAAAGCTGAGCGCCGAAGAAGTGATGCTTTTGAACTGTGGTGTTGGAGAAGGCTCTTGAGAGTTCCTTGGACTGCAAGGAGATCAAACCAGTCTGTCCTAAAGGAAATCAGTCCTGAATATTCATTGGAAGGGCTGATGCTGAACCTGAAGCTCCAATGCTTTGGCCAACTGATGTGAGGAGCCAGTTCATTAGAAAAGACCCTGATGCTGGGAAAGACTGAAGGCGGGAGGAGAAGGGGACGACAGAGGATGAGATGGTTGGATGGCATCACCGACTCAACAGACATGAGCGTGAGCAAGCTCCGGCAGATGGTGATGGACAGGGAAGCCTGACTGAACAACAACATACTTCACAAGTAGGTTAATTTACACATCCATTGCCTAATATAACTGCATTTTTTGGGGTAAGAATGCTTAAAATCTATTCTCTTAGGAAAGTTCAGTTACATAATGCTGTATTATTAACTCAGTCACCATGTTGTACTTTCAATCCCCAGAGCTTATTTATTTTATAACTGAAGGTTTGTACCTTTGACCAGCATTTCCCTATCTCCCCAACTCATCAGCTCTTGGTAACCACCATCCTAGTGACTGTTTCTGTGAGTTCAGCTTTTTTTTTTAAGGTTCCACATTTATAAGTGAAACAGTACCGTATTTGTCTTTATCTGGCCGGTTTCACTTAAGATAACGTCTGCTAGATTCATTCATGTTGCTGCAAACGGCAGGTACTGCTCATGCTGCAATTTCTTCTCAGCTGGAGATTCTCCTGAAACTCGTATCAGTTATAATCAAGGATGTGAGTTGGGTGGGGGTGTGTCTGTCCTTGATCTTAAAAAAAGAGAAGATAACATCTCTACTGCCCCGAATGCTAGGACAAAGCTGCACAGAGAGTGGGGCTCAATAAATGCTTGCTGTTGAATGGAACTTCACACTGCTTGCTCTTATATCATCTCTGCTTCTCTACAATCAAGCCCTGTCCTATGCGGGAGCCAAGGGATCAGAAGTGAGTAAGAAATCACCAAAAGATGTGGTTGGAGCAGGAAAAATATCCTTTTTCTTCTACTTAAACCACAACATGTTCAGATATCGCAGGAAAAAAAAATTTGTTCTCACCATTGCAGTATGCCAACAGTTCTTAAAATCAATGGCAGTTGACCCAGTTTGGAAATATGAGGGTAGATATTAACCGAATGGAACAAAGGGACTCATAGGTAGGGAGTCAGTATTGAAAATGGTATATGGATTGGAGAAGGAATTAAAGGACAATGAAGTATTGACCAGGGGTGAAGCTGCTATTTGCTAATTAATACTATAGCTGTGAAATAAGAAAAGAAATAGAAGAACGTGATAGCAAGTAAGTGATGATTTCAGGATGAAAGACAATAGTACAGTGATTATGGAAGTGTTGGTTTTTACAGAATATCATGCTCATTAACAACTTTAAAAAGTGACAAGATTCAAGTACAGTCCAAAGCTGATAATTGATACTATAAATATCTTGTAACATAACTAAAAAGAAATGTGGATTTAACTATAGAAATGTAATTACACATAAGGATCACAACTTCTTCTGGGAGGTTGACCAATGGTGTTTGAAATGCTTCCAATTATTTTAAAATCTGTTTTTGGCTATAATATGACAAATTTGAGAAAATTTAAAAGTAATATTAAGGTTTTAAGGTATAAGTCAACCGAAATTCTAAAACTGCCTCATTAACGTTATTAAAATATGTGGAATGCTAATGTATTTTAGCATTCTATTATTTTAAAGCCCTCAGATCCAAAGCCCATAGATCCAAAATACAAGTTTATAAAAATCTCCCAGTGTGTTATAAAATGTCACCATTGGTTCCTTGGGTAAAAGGAAACTAGCTGTTCAATCAGTTAAAATTTGAGCATGGTACTTCCCCAGTGGCTCAGTGGATAAAGAATCTACCTGCCAAACAGGAGATGCAGGGACGAGGATTCAATCCCTGGGTCAGAAAGATCCCCTGGAGAAGGAAATGGCAATCCACTCCAGTATTCTTGCCAGGAAAATCCCAAGGACGGTGGAGCCTGGAGGGCTACAGTCCAAGGGGTCTCAAAAAGTTGGACTCGACTGAATGACTAAGCACTTTAGCAACAGAAATTCAGAGATTCATCTCTTTAAGCTTTCCTTCATGGTGAGTTGGATGTAGCTTGGAGGATCTCAGAGGAGGATGGATGCTTCTTAGGACATTAGATAATCATAGCTATTATTGCAATAGAAATATTGCCAAGGAAAAACTTGCTGGTGGGTGAGAATTACCTTGGATGAATCCATAGTCACCAGCTTTCTTAGGCTGAAAAAAATAAATATTACCAGTGGGTTCGAAGTTGAGGGAATTCTCAGGGGTTGATTTATTCAAACCAAAAGTGAGACTCATAAACTTGAAAATTAAGGTATTAATTTACATTGGGAGCAATAACTCAGGATACTTTGGTACCTTCCACTTGTTAAGGGCACTCTGTCCTGGAATCCACTCCGAGGAATAAATATGAAGCTGAGAGCAGAGGTGGAATAAAGGGAATGAGGGGTTGACCAACAATGAATGCTCTATGCAACACTGGAGACAAATCTATCTAGGTATCAGATCCTCTTCATCAACCTGCTGTCATCTCAGGTAGCTGAAGGGCTGTCTGGTCCTTGACACATCACATCTCTAGTCAGCTCATTTGGGTGATGATATATATTTAAAGTATTTTGAAGCTGACTGATCTCTTTATCATTTTATTAATTCTCTACATTTTTCATGTTGGAAGACCATATTTTCTGATCTTATCTCTAACTTTTTAGACATTTTCTTGGACAGCTCTACAGACTGACATTCAATTGTATCCAGAGTTCAACTGGAAATCCCATCTTATGATTTACCTACCACATAGATGGCATGAAATATATCTAAAGGAAAATCTAACCATGTAACTGCCCAGCTTAAAAACTCTTCAGTAATTCCCTGCTGTTCATCTACTGAAATGGGCTTCCCAGGTGGTGCAGTGGTAAAAAAAGAATCCACCTGCCAATGCAGGACACCCAAGTTTGATCCCTGGGTTGGGAAGATCCCCTGGAGAAGGAAATGGCTACCCGCTCCATTTCCTTTTCTGGAAAATCCTAAAGACAGAGGAGACTGGAGAGCTATAGTCCATGGGGTCACAAAGAGTTGAACACGACCAAGTGACTGAATGTGCACAAAAGCTTCCCAGTTATGGCAGACCAATTGCCTTCTGAGCTGACCCTTGCCTTTCTCACCGGCCCTGTCTTTAGGGGTGGCCCCAGCCCCTCTTTTTTTCATGCCAAGGCCATGTGAAATTTTTTTGCAGTTCCTCTAATATGTTACATGATTTCACTCCAATCCTCTCTGAACACACATGTATCCTCTTGCCTGGAATGCCCTTGATTCCCTTGCTGGCTTAGAAATACATTTTCTATTAAGTTGTCGCCAATCTCCTCAGGTTTCATAATCAATTACTCCCTCTTTTGTTCTCCTAAGGGTCTAGGATATGTTGGTGACAGCATCTCTAACATGGTATTTCCTGTCCTTATTCGTCTATCTGTCCAGACAGTAAGCTGTTTGGTTATTTCCAGTGCCTGGCACAATCCCTGGTGAAAAGCAAGTACTCAATGAATGGTTGCTGAAAGCATGAATAAAAGTCTTACATTTCTAAATTTGCAGCCTACAGTACTGAAAGAGACAAAAAAAAGGGGAGAAAGAAAGGCCACATGTTAAAAATCTTTGAATGATGAAGCCAAGGACTGATCATGTAACAGGAGAAACGAATGTGATGGAGGAGAAATTTATGACGTAGATTAAATGCTTTGATAACCCTGCCAAATGTCATTCCCTAAATTATGTTATAATATTTGTATAGATTTATCCATATTTGCAAATTTCTTTGTTTGCTATTCATTCTTTTATCTCAGTTTTTCCTTGTGGAATAATTTTACGTATTTCTTAAGTAAAGGAAAATGTCTTTCTTTTGTTCACACTCCCGAGTCACATTTTAGCTAGGTAAAGTACTCTACTTTGATGTGACTGTCTCCCAGCATCTTGAGGATATGATATTTTTCACACAATTCTGGCTTCTATTAAGACCTCAGTTGATTGTCAATGCTTCTGTTTTCTCTCATTGTACATTTCTTTCTACTTATCCTATGTGGGATATATCGTGCTTTATTCATCTGATAAACATATGTGTGTGTGTGTGCTTAGTCATTAAATTGTATCTGACTGTTTCCCACCAGGCTCCTCTGTCCATAGGATTTCCCAGGTAAGAACACTGGAACGGGTTGCCATTTCCTTCTCCAGGGGATCTTCCCAACCCAGCGATAGAACATGTGTCTCCTGCATTGGCAGGCAGATTCTTTTCTGCTGAGCCACCAGGGAAGCCCTAAGATATGTATCATATATATTAAATTCCTTATATGTGTAATATGTATAAGAAATTATATATGTTAAGAAATAATATGAAAATAATTTATTGAGATGAAATTCATACAAAAAATTAACCATTTGAAGTGAACAATTCAGTTTCTTCACTCATATTTTAGAACATCATTTCTGCCCTATTCTGCCTATTATCTTTCAGGAACTCCAAGTAATATTCAATTTTTTGTCCTATTCCCTATGATTCTGATCTCTCTTTTATTTTTCTCTTTGTGCTATATCATATGTAATTTCTTCAGTTCTGTCTTTGACCTCAATAAATCATCTGTGAATATATTTTTCTTGTGATGAGAACTTTTAAGATCTACTCTCTGAGCAACTTTAAAATATAAAATGCAGTATTATTAACTATAGTCACCATGCTGTTTATTACATCCATATTATTTACTTTATACATTTATACATTTTGACCCCCTTTATCCCTTCACCTACTCCCTACCCCTATTTCTGGCATCCACCAGTCTATTCTCTGTATTCAAGTTCATTAAAAAAAAAAATTCCACATATAAATAAGATCATACAATATTTGTCTTTCTCTGCCTGACTTATTTCACTCAGCATAATGCCTTCAAGTTTTTTACGGCTGGATAACAATGCCTTTACACACACACACACACACACACACAAATGTATACCACACCTTCTTTATCCATTCATTCATCTATCCATGGACACTTAGGTTGCTTCCTTCAATGACAAAATTTTTAATTTCAGAAGTTATTTTTGGTTCTTTTCCAAATATCCTGGTCATTTATGATACTCTGCTATTGTTAACTCATATTTTTGACACCTTTAGAGGAATCACATGGAAACTGACGGCTGGCTTCTATAAACATTTATTTTACATTATCCATGAGACAATTTCAATATCGGAAGTTCTTTGGCATCTTATTCAGCCATGACTTTTTGCTCATGGTGACTCATTTCACCATTTTTAAAAATTTTTGCTGTTGTATGTTGGTGTCACTGGCAAAGTCCATTACATAATTCCTGGGGAATAAAATCAGAAGCTGGGTGATAAAGTCTAACCTTTTTTCTTTTTCCTATTGTGCTCAGTCTAGTGTCACTTGCTCTTAGGTGCTACATGCATTGGCCTTGAGCCTGGCACATCAGACCCAAGTTCCTTGGGTGAACGGCTGTGCAGGCACCTCAGCTCTGTGGGCAGACGCGCATTCTGGGACACTCTAGCCAAGATGGCGGGGCTGGCGCAGGGAGGGGCAGGTGCAGAGAGGATGCACCCCTGGCACTGGGATGGCAGCCTGCAGAGAACAGCTGCACCACACCCCTGAACCTCTCCCCGAGATCCCTATAAAGCAGTCCTGCCCACGGCCTGTCAGGGAGAGTGTGTCCTCTAGAGCCCAAGCTTCTGCCTCTCCTTCATTTGGTCAAAGAAGAAAGCTTTCCTTTGCTTCTGAATCTAACTCAGTCTTGTTCCATTGGCTCCAACAACACCGGGCAGGCAGACCTTGGTCAGGGACTGACTTGGGAGGCTTAGTAATACTGGGAGCTGACATTTGGCTGATTTGGGGAGTCCTAAATTCTGACTTGAGGGTATATTTTCCTATAGAAGGCCTGGATAATGGAGGCAGTGTGATTTGAAACACAATTCCAAGTGAAAGGGCCACAGTTAAAAATTCTCAGGTGGGAATTTCCAATTTTTATATTACTCTTTGACCCCGAGCAAGAATCAGAATACAAAGTTTCCCGATTTTCTCCCTTTTCCCAGGAGATAGGGCCAATGTCTGCTGGTGCCTGGATTCTAATACTGCTTTGCTCAAGTCGAGGGTTTTCTTCTTATTCCAGAATGGTCATTAAAAACCTAAGGTTCTGGGGACTTCCCTGGCAGTCCAGTGGCTGAGACTTCATGCTCCCAAAGCAGGAGGCTCAGGTTTGATATCTGGTCAGGGAACTAGATCCCACATGCAGGAACTAAGAATTCACGTGGTTCACCTAGAAATCCCACATGCTACAATTTCGACTCAGCACCCAAATAAATAAATAAAATAAACAAAAATAAAGTATCAGCACAGTATACACGGCTCAGTGGTAAAGAATCTGCCTGCAATGCAGGAGACTCAGGAGACATGGGTTCAATCCCTGGGTCAGGAAGATGCCATGGAGGAGGAAATAGCAACCCACTCCAGTATTCTTGCCTGGAGAATGTCATGGAAGAGGAGCCTGGTGGGCTATAGTCCATGAGGTCACAAACAGTTGGACACGACTGAGCACATACATACACACACACACACACACACACACACACACAGAGTATACATTATAAAAGGCTTATTAATCTTCCAATATTAAACTATAAATCTGCAGAACTGTCTTTAAAATAAAGAAAAACAAAAAAGCAAAAAACCTATGGTTCTTTTTCCTATATTTGAGGTGTTTTTGTGGAGGAATAGTTAATTTTCCAGTATGTGCATTATCACTGAAAGGAACTATCATCTTTGACAGTGGAAACACCTCCTGGACCATTTCATATTAAACATATAAAGAAATCAGGAATTATGAGTTAACCATGTAAAGTCTGGTAATAATTTTCTTAGCAATTTTTGATAAAGAACAAAAATACAATCTAGTTGACATATGATACAAGTTGAGATATATAATGAAATTCTAAGAAGAGTTTTATTATAGGATAATACAGATACAGTGTTTATTCTAACATGATAGCCAAAAGACTAATAGTGCAATTTGGAACTTACTAATGAAAATCATTACTCAGATTGAAGCATTCGGTTAGCACCCTAAAAATCTATCTTTTTATATGTTGTTAAAGGAAATTGGCTTTGATCTATGAGTATGTATGTATGCATCAAGAGTAGTTCACAGTAGAACTGTCAGTTTAGATCATGAGAAGCCAACATGTATTTTTCCTTGGAAAGAATTCCACCAAAAAGGAACTGATTGGATCTTAAAGGTCATTTAGTACAAGTTCCAGCTAACATGAAATGTGTGGTCAGTTCACCTCAGTTGAGTTCAGTCGCTCAGTCGTGTCCGACTCTTTGCGACCCCATGGACTATAGCCCATTAGGCTCCTCTGTCCATGGGATTCTCCAGGCAAGAATACTGGAGTGGGTTACCATTTCTTTCTCCAGGGAATCTTCCCAACCCAGGATTGAACCTGTGTCTCTTGCACTACGGCAGATTCTTTACTGTCTGAGTCATCAGGGAAGCGCCACAAATAAGAGAAATAATATCAAACAGTCCTACATGCCCTTTTAATTTTCTTTCAAAAGCAAATTTAGATAATGCACTTTGTTTTTAATCTGTTCCTTTTTCTGGAGTGTTTTTCTTTGTCTTAGTAAATAAATAACAACAACAACAAAATCTCTGAAGCCTCTAAATATTCTATTTTTCTTAGAGCCTGTATGAAATCTCTGTAGTGTAAGTTAATTTGAAAAGCTTTGAGGATGTTTGAAATGACTTTTATATCATTTCTAAAAACTGGCAAGGGAAATTATCTCTAAGATATCAATCTCATTGACTTGGCAGTTTTATTAAATTTTAATTGCCTTTTCAATATTTCCATTGTTGAGGAGTACATGTTCCCATAAGGTAATATTCAGCCATCTAGAGCTCGAGAAATAAACATATAATTTTCATAGAGATCCTTTAATCCTTAGACACTGGTTGAGCAATAACACAGAATTAAATAGAGCTGTCAGCACCGAATCTATGACGGAGTCATAGCAGGTGACCTGTGCTCTAGACAGAGGCGCTTGGGCCCTTGTGCAAGAGCAAAGGTATTTGAAAGGTCACTGCTTCAAATCTAGAGTTCAGTAGAGACTTTAAGACAATGGGTAGGATTGATTCACAGCCACTATTAGAAGAGAGTAGATCAGAAATTCTGAGGACAGGAACTCACATTGCTCTTGTGACCTGTTGCAAACCCAATACCTAACAAGCTCCTGGCACACAGTAGGTGCCTAATAAATATTTTATGAAAAATGATGAGATTAATACACAAACAGGAAGGGGCAATAAAGCTTTATGGTTTTAGGTACAGTTCTGATTCTCAGCCAAGAGCCTTTCCATGAGTCCAGACTCGGCTTACTTATAGCTTAACAGAAGTCTGAGAGATTGTCAGAAAGAAAATAGCAGTCATTATTTCACCTTCATTCTAAATATGTTCTAAAAAATACTTACATAGAGATTCAATGTGGATAAATATCAGGTTAATTTTTAAGAATCAGCTACAAAAACATAAACTAAAATGTTTGGTTATATATATATATATTGCAAAACACATCCTAACAACAGCAAAAATATAATTAATTTATAAATTACAATTCAAACTTATCATGGTAAGGCATTGCATGCAAGAATATATTCATTCAAACCTTTGAAACAAATTTTACTTACTTACGTATTCAGCCGTGCTGGGTTTTCATTGCTGCGTGGGCTTTTCTCTAGTTGCGATGCACTGGCTTCTCGTTGTGGTGGCTTCTCTTGCTCCCGAGCATGGGCTTTAGAGCATTTGGGCTTTGGTAGGGCTTCAGTAGTTGCGGCACGTGGGCTCAGCAATTGTGGCTTCTGGGCTCTAGAGCACAGCCCAGTAGTTGCGGCGCATGGGCTTAGTCCCGCAGCACGTGGGATCTTCCTACACCAGGGATTGAATCCGTGTCTCCTGCATTGGAAGGCGGATTCTGTACCACTGAGCCACCAGGGAAGCCCTCATTCAAACTTTCAAAAATTTCTACAAATAAGTTAAAGATAGTATTGGGGGCTAGATTTGAGGTATTTTAGAGGCATATCTAGAAAGCTACTAAGGAAATCAGAATTTGGAACTATGCCTATTTCTGTTCTGAAAAACAGTATTTCATAATAGTAAAATAATTCTTATTTATTATATACAGAATATAATAAACTTCAAGTATTAAATTAAAAGCTTTTTCCAAAGATAACATGTAATGTATGCTTTTCTCCTCCCAAAGGAACATAGGAATGATCAGAAAAAAATTTTTGGTGTGCAATTTTGGTTTTACATAATTCAGATCCTTATTTTTTCCCCACAGTGCACTTTTAAAGTGGAAAATGAAGAGAGGGGTGATTTACAGTTCATAGGAACAACAACAACAAAAAAGATTAAACAAAGTCTTTTTGATCAATGATTTAAATCAGAATTTAAATGGATATGTTTAAATGAGTTCCACTCTGAAACACCTTAGAATACACTGTAACAGATGATTACTCAAATGAGTTAGAATTTGCATTTTATTTATCACATAAAAATCACTGTTATTGTTGAGCTGACAGATGGTCAGTCCTCAACAGATTGCGGTTTATTAGAAGGAAAGAGGAACATTATACCCCTCATATCTGGGGGACATGCCTGGGCCTGTTCCTCCAGCTTCAGAAGCTTTTCTCCTTTTATTTCTTCCAGTGGGATGCTCTCTCTCTCTCTCTCTCTCTTTTTTTTTTTTTCCGCAGTGTTTCTTCCTCACTACTGCTTTGGTCTTTGCATGAAATCAACAGAAATTTTAATCTGAATGCCGGAGGTTTCCATACTTCATATTCTGTTGACAACAAAACAATTTTCCCCCCATATTTCTTCAGTAAAAGGGTCCAAAGTCAGCTTCTTACATAATGAAGACAACTTAAAAATGGTTCAGTTCTAGTGGGATAAAATATTGTGTATTCAAAGTAAACAAAAAGAAACAAAGAAAATATCTATTATTTTCATTACCACGGATATTGCTCAGAGTATTCCCTTATTTCCAAATCCCATTTATAAATTATGCATTACATTATCACTGTTTATTTGAACTTGTTTTCATTAACTGTGTAAGTAAGTTTCCTGGTTATTTTCCTGAAGGGTTGGCATAGCAACATTTGTTTAGACTGATCTAACTCCCTATAGCTTCCTGTTTCTCCCCTGGACCTGAATTACAAACTCTCCATTTCTCTTCTTTTTCATCTTCAGTGAAAATTTATAATTTGTTCTAAATGAATTCTCTTGGATTTGAAAGCCAAAAATAACTCATAACTCTAGTTGTATACCTTCTATATTCATTGAAATCATAAAGCTTTCTCTCAGAAAATTTCTACTTGAAAAACCTATCATCTTAATAATGATCCTAATGTTATTCCCCGCACATTTCTGGAATTTTTAATCACTATAGTGCTCTTGCTTTATCAAGTAAATTAATAAGAAGGAAAGTGCTATGGAATCTATTAAAAAATAATCCTACTCAATGAAAGGAATTAGAGAGAGAAATGACTAATTCCCCATAATATCAAGAAGCAGAATTGTGAGCAAACTGTTGCATAAATTAACTCTTATCTTCTGGAAAGCAGAAGTTTGTTCCTACAGATCAACTGTCTCATCAGTTGGGAAGCAAGAAACAAAACAACAGATCCCAAATAAGGACAGATCTTGGGTGCTGATCAAATATTGGTAGAGAGAGGAAGATTTCATAAACACTGGTATCGATCCAAGAAGGGAGTTCTCAAATCAGGGAAAGACAGTATGAATTTGGTCATAAAATTCAAAATACAACTTTAGTGAAAAACATAAAGCTTAAGCTGAAATTTATACCAACTATTAGATAAGTCCAGCATTCAGCATACCCAAGTAAATAGTTATAGCTATAAGATGAAATGGCAAAAGTTTGATTAATGCACCCGGTGAACAGAATTCAACTTGATCTTTCTGTTGTTTTGGTTCTTCCTCTAGATTATTGCCTGATTGGGGGAAAGGGTGAACTTTTCATTTTAATGAGGGAAAATGCATTTTTTTCCTTGTTCATGTATTAATGGGTGCTCTTTATGAACTGCATGGTGAAATCAATGCTTCTCATAGAACTGGCACTAAACAGATGGATTTGTGTCAATATTTATCAGTGTACTTTATCCCAAAGTATGATATAAGGATAACATAGGAGGAAGTGAGGCCAGATATTCACATTTGCACACACAGTAGAATTAGATCATCCACGATGCCTCAACGCTCTGTAACTGTTCTCAGCTACCAAAACATAGTCTAATCCTACATTGACCAATATGGTAACTGCTGGCTAGACGTAACTGTGTGTGCTGTGTACCAGGTGGCTTCAGTTGTGTCCGACTCTGCGACCCCATGGACAGTAGCCCGCCAGGCTCCTCTGTCCATGGGCTCTCCAGGCAAGGATACTGGAGTGGGTTCCATTTCCTCCCCCAGGGAATCTTCCAGCCCCAGGGATTGAACCTCGTCTCTCATATCTCCTGCACTGGCCAAGCGGGTTCTTTACCTAGTGCCACCTGGGAAGCCCCACGACTATGTAAACTAAGTTAAAAATTCAGTTCTTCAGTTGAACTGGCTATATTTCAATACTCAGTCACTACACTTGGCCACTCGTGATATTGGACAGTGAGAATATAGACTATTTCTATCATTACAGAAAGTTCTATTGAACAGTGCTGTTGGTCTGATCCTGAAACTCTGCCTGATAATTTACTTCTTCAATAATGATTTTTTTCTTATTAAGCAATCAATATTATAGGAAATTTAAAAACTATAAATATGCCAAATGAATTTAAATATAATTAGTTAATCCTATAATGCATAACTACTTAATACTGTTTATTGGTGCTTTTGGTAAGCATATAAAAATTTAAAAAGCAACACACTACACAGTTTTTCTTCTTTATATCCTAAATTTATGAACATTTTTGTATGATATTTTAAAAATCTACATTCTTTTACATAGCTGCATAATAGTGATTCAGACTACTGCTATGAAGCTATTTATGGTCACTTTCTTAGGTAAAATCCTGGAACTGGACATCATGTGTGTTGATTTATTTCTGAAACTTCACTTTCAGGAGCTGAATTTGGAAAGAGAGAGAAGTCTGAGCCTGTGTCCTCATTTGTGTAACATAGGATTTAATGAAATAACTTCCAAGTCCTCTTCCAGCTTTCCAAGTCTAAGAAATTTTTCAGTTAGTGTCAAACTCTGAAGTTACTAAAAAAGAAGAAACAAACAAACACAAAGGCTTGAGAAATTAATTTTAAGAAAATTTTTCTCTATTAGACACATGAGTTCAAGGATTGGGGAGAGTAGGGGAAAAATATAACCACATGGTGGCAGTAACATATAGTGAACTTTATTGGGGTGCTGCTTTGAGGGGTTTGGGTGGGGAAGTGGCTCAGTGGCTAAGAATCCACCTGCAATGCAAGAGCTGCAGGTTCAATCCCTGGGTTGGGAAGATCTCCTGGAGGAGGGCATGGCAACCCACTCCAGTATTCTTGCCTGGAGACTCCAGGGGAGCCTGGTAGGCTACAGTCCATGGGGTCACAGACGGTCAGACATGACAAGCAACTTAGCATGCAATGCAGGGGCAGTTGGGAAGTTCCTCCAACCTTCAGGAGACAATGGTGTGGGAAAGAAAGTGAAAGTGAAAGTCGCTCATCTCTTTGCAACCCCATGGACTGTGTTGTCCATGGAATTCTCCAGGCCAGGATACTGGAGTGGGTAGCCATTCCCTTCGCTAGGGGATGTTCCCGATCCAAGGATCGAACCCAGATCTCAATATTGTAAATCAACTGTGCTGTGCTATGCTTAATCACTCAGTCTTGTCCGACTCTTTGTGACCCCATGGACTGCAACCCACCAGACACTTCTGTCCATGGAGATTCATTCTCCAGGCAAGAATACTGGAGTGGGTTGCCACGCCCTCCTCCAGGGGATCTTCCCAACCCAGCGATCAAACCCAGGTCTCCCACATTGTGGGCAGATTCACCAGCTGAGCCACCAGGGAACCCCCCACCCAAATGAATGAATGAACAGTAGACTTTGGCTACTTTCACATATGTATTCAAACTGCTTTCATTCACAGAAAGTGACTTTACAAACATACATACATCATGTGTCATGTATTAAGAGATCCACTTCATACCACCCGAGAATGTATGCTTCCTAAAAGGCGGTAAATTTTTGGCTGCTTCTCAAACTGAACTCACTTGATCCTTTGGACAAGTGGGCTAAAATATCACAAATCTCCTGTGATCCCCAACATCTGTCCCTCATCTTACAACATAGTCATGTTCTAAATTTAAATGTATACTGAGAATGGGAAAGCCATGTCTGTGAACAGGTAAAACATGTCCTTAAAAGGACCTCAGTCCTTAAAATAAAATTGGCTCTACTTTTTCATCTCTTTTCCATCCCTATGCTGAAGATCAACTTCATTTCATACAAATTAATGAAAACTGAAATGTTTGAACAGGAGGTTAATTACTAGCTACAATGAGCAAATGGAATAGAAGTAATAACAGCTTCTGAACTGCCAGGTAATTGCTGGCAAACAGAAAAGACTGTCTTTGAATTGAAATTTGGAGCGGGGAGGAGTCAGTTTTAATAGAACTTTGAGGTTTTAAAAATCCCTAGTAAAGAATTCAACTGTCATCCTTATTATGGAAATTAACCCTAGCATCCAAAACAGCTGAGCACTGAATATCAGGCAGGAAGTGCTGACCAAGTCATTTGTTAAGCTAAGAAAGTGTTATATTAGCATATAAGCTATACCAAATATTTTAGACATTAAAGATGTATTTATAATAAAATGTACTGTTCACGTCTCAATATATTAACAGGTTATGTAAAACATGCAGACCTTGAAAATCTACTCAACTTTGATTTCTAATCCTGATTTTGCTACACTAATAGCAAAATAATGAGTGTCACTAAAAATGCATAATTTGTGAGGAAGTCTTTTGTATTCTCTCTGCTCCAATTTTTCCTAAGTATAAGGCCAAGCTTTCCATTTACATTTTTTATAAAAATTGTGATTTTATTGTTTGTTTTTATGCCATGAATCATTACTAGTTCAAATATTTAATGATCTTTTTAAAAACCCAGGAAAGCCATATTGTGCAAGTTATATAAATATCTGAATTTATATGTATACACATATTTTAAAAATGCATAAAGTTCACCTAAATTACTCTCCAATTTAAGATCTCACCAGAGAACTGTGAAGTTTTATACTGAATTCGAAGGCAGTACAACAATAAACTCATAAGCCACATATTGGTGCTCTTTGTCAAGTTTAACGAAGTGGATGGAGAAAGAAGAAACATGGTAATATTTAATGATAATATTTCATATGCATTAAGGTTGGATTAGGCTGCAGCTATTCACTTGAGCAAACTCCAGGAGTTGGTAAAGGAAAGGGAAGCCTGGCGTGCTGCAGTCCATGGGGTCAAAAAGGGCTCGGACACGACTAAGGCACTGAATAGCAACAACAACAAAATTCACACTAGAAGGGGTAGGGGAAGATGTGAAATAACCAGAGGGTTTCATCTGGTTAAGAGTTCTTTTCTCTTTAAAAGGCACTTTTTGGACTAGAGACAGCTGAGAGGTACAGACTCCTTAGTAGCCTCCTTCTCTGGTCCCGACCAGATGTGTGAGTCAGGACAGCCAATTTCAAAGACCTGCCTCTGCCCGGGGCCAGCGCTACCCTTTTCCCCCTTGAGCTTCAGTCTCAGAAAAGAGGATCAAAACGACAGGCTCCAGGAACAAACACTGCACTGGCTTCTTTTGTTTGGGAAGAAAGGATGAGTATGAGGTTTCTGGTCACTTTCCTCAATCAAGTAAATCATATCAAAAGGAATGTACAGAGCGTCAGGTCACAGGCGGGCACAGAAGTGAAAGAGAAAGGCACTCAGTCGCGTCCAACTCTTTTCGACTCCAGGGACTATATATAGTCCACCAGGCTCCTCTGTCCATGGAATTCTCCAGGCAAGAATACTGGAGTGGGTAGCCATTCACTTCTCCAGGGGATCTTCCCAACCCAGGGCTCAAACTGGGTCTCCAGCATTACAGGAAGATTCTCTACCGTTTGAGCCTCTAGCTCCTGCCAAAGTAACCCTGGCTCTTGGAAAGACCTGTTCTTGAGTCCCTAACAGAGTCCACCCCTGACGCCTTTAGAGTCTCCAGAAGTCACAACAGTGTGGTCAGATGATGGAAGCCTCCCCAGAAGATTTCCAAAAGCAGCACCAGATGAGAAGGGGGCAGAAAGGCTGTTTTCCTCACCAGATAGCAGCACCTTGCAAAACCAAGCATTTGGGGCCTACCTACATATGTTGCCACAATTTGAGTTGTTACCAGAGCTGCTGTGTTGCCTTCATATCCGAAGGCATAGGAATTCCAGGGTGCAAAGGGATCGCTGCTTCCCAATGAATGAAAGTGGGTAATAAACGTGTTAGTTTCACATTAAAATCCATTTCTACTTTCCTTGGGCATCCAGGAGTGATTTGCAAGATGCCTCCTAACTGCCTCTTAACACCTGATTCAATCGCTTTCATCCTCATTTCCTGTAGAATACTTCAATTTTCCCATTAAAGTAATGCATACACATCGCTGAGTGAGCCCATTAATAAAGAATACTTAAGAAAAAACTGGGAGAGGTGTAAGATTAGCAATTATTTTCATTCAAAACAAGGAAGAAGGAAATAACGAATTCTTAAAACGACCATTTGAATGGTTTCCATAATCTGTTTTATGGATGGGAACTTAGAGATGGGAACATTTAAAAATTAAAAGCAGACAAAAGCAGTAACATATATATAACGTGTGTGTGTGTGCACAACAACATTTTCAAAAAATAATAAAGGTAAAGATTCTTATACCTGGCTCTCTAGTTACCTTTGCAAGTTCCAGGGCTCCCTAGTTTCCAAGAACCCCCCTTCCCTTCCTGCGTGGCCAAGGCCCCTTCTCCCTACCCTCACCTCTTACCCCCAAATTAGGCCCCCTGCTTCCACCCTACCTTGCCGCGAACCCCGGATCCAAGGATTTCCTTCCCACGTGGCCAGGCCACCTGCCCAGTCCCTAGTTCCCAGCCTCCCCGCTATCCCCTCTCAACGTCCCACACCCCGTCGCTGCCACTCGCGTTCCTGGGCCAGCTTCACGCTGGGGCTGCCGGAACCGTCGAGGAAGGTCTCTCTCCTGGGGACCTAGAGCACCACGTGCGACCCTAAAACCCCAGGTCTCCTCTCCCGCCCTGTCGGGTTACATGCACCCGAACCCAGGTCGGCCAGGCGCGGCCTCCGGTGCGCAAGGACCCAAAATGACCGAGAACACGCCGCCACCACGGACTAAGAGGCTGCGACTCCAACCAGAGGCCCGCTCGCTGCCACTTGGCCTTTCTCTGGGAGTAGGCTTAGGTGTGTGAGCTGGGGGAAAGGGGAGTGAGCCGCGCTGTCTGCCCGGCGCGATCAAGGCGCCGCGGCCTCAGCAGCCCCGAGGGCCCCGCGTCGCCCTCCCGGGCCAAGGTTCTCAGGAGCGGGCCGCCGAAAAGACGTTAGCGGGAGGAGTTAGCGGCTGTTGGGGGAACCGGTTCAAGTAAAAACAGTCCCTTCCAAACCCCGGCCATCGCGGGGCGGGCTTGCTTCTTCCCTTACAGATATCGGCCACAGCGGGGGCGTGGGCGCCCACGGCGGCCGCCCGCCCGGGCACGCCCGTGCAGGGCCGCTTAGGAGTGGCTCAGGGCCGCCGCCGGTTGGCCCCACCCAGCCCTGAACGCCCAAGGGTCGCGGTGCGTCCTCGGGTGCTGAGGTAGCCATAGAGATGAGGCCGCAGAGCGCGCACGCCCCCCTGCGGTTGGCATGGAAACGGCCCCCGCGAGGCCCGGGAGCTGCGCTGATTGGCCGATTCAACAGACGCGGGGGCCGGCGGGGGGCGGGGGGAGTTGAAAGTAATTAGCTTTGAGCTGGGCAGCAGACGCTGGGAGCCCAGGGCCCCGGCAAGAATCTATTAACACCTCTGTCCCCTTCCGCCCCGCCCCGCCCCGCCCCGGCCCCGCCCCCTTCATTGGACCCTTATTCCCAATCCTCGTGTGCATTTGCTAATTGTTCGAGACTTATGTGTAAAGAGATAAGACTGAGAAGAGCGAGGTCCGCTGTGGGTTCCAAGCAGATTTTGGGGCCTTCTGTCTTGTGAGAGGAAGGCCGCGAAAGAGCACTCTGCTTGTCACTTGAGAAGGGGACGTACTTTCCCACAGTGATGTATCCTGGGTCACTGGTTTGCAGGGAAGGGGGTGGTGGAGTAATGGATAAGCATCACAGCTAGGAAAGACAGGGGCTTGGTTTGGACTCCCCACTAATGTGGGGGTTAGTGTCTTGGCTTGGAGGTTTGTCATATTCTTCTCTTCTTCCAGCCATCAGCCAGGTATTGGAAAAAAGGCTGGAGAGATTCAAATCATCGTTTTGGTTTAAAGCGGCTTTGATCACTTGCACTGTGGCTCAGGCCCTTTCAACCCTAATAACAGCAAGGAAGATCATGTGTCACAGGGCTCTGTCTTCCAGAGAGTCTCAGCATCCTTGGATCCTTGGTGGAAGAGGCTGACTAACCGGCTTGTCTGTTTCTCCTTCCTTGACAGCAGTAAGCTGTGGAGACTGAGGCTATGCATCTCAGCAGCTCCAAGAGTGGAGTAGTGCTGGCTCCAGTGTCCCGAGGTCCTGATGCCTGTCAGATGATAACCAGAGGCCAGTTCGGCCAGGATCCGCCACAAAGAACAGTACTAGGAGTGCTAACTGAGAATGGGCAGTACAGGAGGACCTGTGGCCAGGTAATGCCTGGGAAGAGCTGGGGAGGCCCCCGTGTCTTGGTGGGAAGTGGGATCTCTTGAGATTTTCTGCACAAACTCCCCTTGAGTATTCAGCCCTGGAATCCGGCCTATAGGGGCACTGATTTTTTAAAAGAGCACTTTGTAAGGTCCCTTTTTCAGCTAGCAATATTAAATAATTTTCTTTGTTATTAGGAACTGTTTAAGTCAAATATGTGTAAAGTCACTTAAAAGAAAGTGAAAGTGAAGTCGCTCAGTCGTGTCCAACTCTTTGTGACCCTGTGGACTGTAGCCTACCAGGCTTCTCCACCCATGGGATTCTCCAGGCAAGAATACTGGAGTGGGTTGCCATTTGCTTCTCCAGGGGATCTTCCCGACCCAGGGATTGAACCTGGGTCTCCCGCATTGCAGGCAGACACTTTACCCTCAGCCACCAGGGAAGCACTTAAGTTCTGGGCTAAAAGGACATTGTGAATGCACCAAAATAAACTATTGTTGTTCAGTTGCTAAGTTGTGTCCGACTCTTTACAACCCCATGGACTGTAGCCTGCCAAGCTTCTTTATCCATGGAATTTCCCAGGCAAGAATACTGGAGTGGGTTGTGATTTCTTTCTCCAAAATTAACTTGTGGTGCTGGTGTTTCTCTAGATCAGAATGGTATTCAGATTGACCTAGGCTGTGCCCTGAAGCATCTCCGATAACCTTTAAGTTCATTGGTGATGGTATTAGAATCAGGATTGGATCCCAGTACACTAGATTACTTCCAAATGTGTGCTTTGAAAGTCAGCTTCTCCCCAGGACTGATAATGGACAGTTGGGCAGAAGATCATGGGCCATCTAATGTCCGGTTGCTTGTACTTAATTAATCATAGGTACCTCCCTTAACAGAATGTAAACAGAGGGTAAATAAATTCAACACTTAAAATGCAAATAAGGAGTTTGGATCCTTAAGAATGAATTTTGAGATTAAAAAAACAACAACAACAAAACTTCCTCAAGTCTGTCATTACACCAGCTTCTCATAAGCTTGTACTGTATATCTATTGGCAGTAGTATAGTGGAGTAGGTGGGCAGGTGTCCTTTCCATTTTACAGGTGAGAAAATTTGAGAGGTTTGAGAAAGCCTTCCCACCCAAATAAAAGTCATGATGGAGGCCAGATCAGAAGCTTCTCCTCATCTACTGACTACTCCTACTCCTCTTCTACACAATGACACAAGTCATTTGTGTCTTGGTGGCATCTGGTTAGTGGGAGAAAATTACCCAAAGTAATCTGTTTCAAGCTTTGGAAAAAACTGAGTAAAGGTGGTTTTAGCAAACTTAATTTGCTTAGCGACACGGTGTACTTCTTTAAACATGAAGTCTAACACAGTGGGGGAAGGAGAGAGTGGGATGAATAGAAAGAGTAGCACTGAAACATGTACATCAACCATATGTAAAATAGAGAGCTGGTGGGAATTCGCTGTGTGACGCAGGGAGCTCAAACCCAGTGCTCTGTGACAACCTAGAGGGGTGGGATGAGGTAGGGGGTTGGAGGGAGGTTCAAGCGGGAGGGGACATATGTATGCCCGTGGCTGATTCATGTTGATGTATGGCAGAAACCAACACAAATTGGAAAGCAAATATCCTCCAATTAAAAATAAGCAAATAATTAAAACAGGAAGTCTAAAACCTCTCCTGAATGGGCAGTTACCCCTGTGCTTAGTGGTTTCACTGTAAGTTCATAGCTGTTAGTTACCCTCTGTGTTGCTTGGTGCTACCTCTGCATTTCCCGGTTCTATTCCGCTACAACCGTCCTATAGAAATCTTTTATACTTTCCCCTCTCTCTTTATCCTCTAAAGCCTCTATCTCCATCCTGCCTCTCAGCTTATAACTTTATATCCTATTTTCCTAAAAATATAGATGCAACTGTGAGTTTCCACATGCCCCCATGTATCGTATGCCCTGCCACCCTCCTCCCTGCGTGACCTATGTGTTCCTGCTCTTACACAAGGTGCACCCCATGTGTGAGGCACACCTGATGCCCTCTTGCCTCTTCAAGGATATCATTCCATCAGCTCTTCTTTCTCTACTGGGTCAAACCCAAATGCAAATATATTGTGATTTTTTTTTTTCCCCCAATCTTAAAAACCTTTCAACTACAAAGCTCTTTACAGCAACTGTCCCACGTATGGCGGTATTTCTTGAGAATTTTTCTACTATAAACTCTATCAGGATGGGGATTTGTGATACCACGTTTTCTGCTGTACTCCCAGTGTTAAGAAAAACCACGCCCGGCCAGGGTCGCATGCAAGTATTTGCTGAACAGATACTCTGTCTCGATTTCTCCTTCTGTTCTCTTAGACTCAATTCTTACTTAAAGTTGTAAATATTTGTTTAAAAATTATTATCTATTTGGCTGCAGTGGGTCTTAGTTGTAGAATGCAGGTTCTTCAGTTGCAGCATGCAAACTCTTAGCTGTGGCATGCAGGGTCTAGTTTACTGACCAGGGATTGAATCCAGGTCCCCTGCATTGGGAGTGCAGTCTTAGCCACTGGACCACCTGGGAAGTCCCTCTCTTTGCCTCAATTCGTAATCCTTTTCTTACTTGTCTGAATGGCAGTGTTTGACACTGTTGGTCATTCTCTCTTTCTGGAAGTAGTTTCTTCTGACTTAGCCCAGAGAACATAGCTCTCTTCTGGTTTCTCATCTCGCTTACTGGCCACACCTCATTATCTTGGTTCTTCTTCATCCACTCTTTGAAAGTTAGAGTGTGCTAGAGCTTTTGATCTGAATTGGCACTCACTCCCTTCACAATCTGTTCAAGTCTCCTGGCAACAAATACCATCTTTCTGTTGATGATTCCTTCTTCTATCTCTGGTCTGGAACTCTCAGCTAAGTTTCAGGCTCAAGTTAGCTATCTACTTGACATCTCTACTTGGATCATGCAGTAGGCATCTCAAACTTAGGTGAAACCAAACACTGACTCCAGGCCCAACCTGCTCTTCCCAAAGTCTTCCTCATTTCAATAAATGGAATATCCATTCTTCTCATTATTTAACCCCAAAACTTTGTCATCCTTGACTCTTCTTTTTCTCCCACCCCACACCTAACTTGCTGAGAAGATGCTGTTAATTATACTTTTAAAAATGTCTAGAATTTCATTTCTCTTTCTCATTATGTCATCTAATAGTGTTCCATAGCTTGTAAGAGAATTAACTCATAGTACATATTTCTAAAAGCATCATGTTTCTGAATAACTGTGTATAAATGGGACCTTTCCAGGAGCCTGTTGACTAAAAGTTGACTTTAAGGAGGACTCTGTAACTATGTGTCAAGAACCTTGCTGGGTTGTTATAAAAATCTGGCATGCTACAAGCACAAAAGCTGATTTACAGTCCCCCTCCACTGCCCCCCAACGTATGGTACCTAGTTCGCTTTGGAGAAGAGCTGTAGTTTTTCTTTTTTTCTATAATTTTGCATTCCTTTGATAAATACATGAGGAAGATGACAAATTTTAGGTTAGCTCCTTCCCCAGACGTCACATATAGACAAAGATAAGGGCAAAGTAATCCTTTGGAAGTTTCAGGTTCTGAAATTCAGTTGCAGACATGGATATTTCAAATTCAGATTCCTCTCATCTTTCTAGCCTGCTGGTTTGAGTCACATGTGTTCTTAGCACCTATGTGGGCTCTGGGGTAAGCCTCTAACACAAAAACTTCATCCTTTTTTAGGGGCTCACCGCACTCAGGTGTTTCTCTGGATCAGAAAATGCCTTCCCTCCAGCTGGAAAGAAAGCGCTGTCGGACAGTAGGGTTCAGGCACCTGCCAAGCAAGGATTTGACATCTACATGGATGAGCCTGAACAGGGGGACAGAGATAGCTGCCCAGGGCGAAAGGGGATGGCATTAGAGGATGCGTATGAAGTAGACACCAGTGCACTCAAGTCAGACCTTCACTTCCTGTTGGATTTTAACACAGGTAATGGGACTCGCCCATGGCTGACAGTACCCTGTCTTCGTAATCGCCTGCAGTGTTCAGCAACGTAGAACTAGCAAGAGAATTCCCTGGAGCAGTAACTGTGGAGCTGGAGCTGCCTGTAGAGGGTTAGTGGATGGAACTAGTTTTGAAATGAAATGTCTTACCTGATAATGTTGCACCCCCTGCAGTTTCCCCTATGCTGGTAGATTCATCTCTCCACTCCCAGTCTGAAGATGCATCAGATTTTGGTACAGATGTGATAAATGTGACTGAATATGCTGAAGAAATTCATCAGTACCTTAGAGAAGCTGAAGTGAGTTTTCCCAACTTCTTCAATTTCCAGCACCCCAAGCACTCTGTATTAACATAGTTATATGCTGTTGGCCATGACCACTAGCGAATGGCATTCTTGTGACATCTAAACATGAGAACGTTTATGAAAAATAATAGTTGGGTGCGGTGAGTAGCAGTTACTTGGACTGTTTCTCTGTGTCTCAAAAGAGTTTGTATATTAAGTATTTCACTCTTGGGAAGAACCATTATTGCCATGTCCCTCCTCCTTGAAGTTACTCGTTAACTAAATTGCATTACGGAACCAGAATTGCACAGTTTGTTCCATATCATGATGTACAGATTTCTCTGGCTTTTGACTGAGTTTCCTGCTAACCTTTGCTCAGGAGCTTTTTAAAAATAGCAACTGTACTGTGGAGTGATCCTTATAAGATAACAACTATTTAAACATCAAAAAAAACTCTCTCCCCAAACAGATAAGACACAGGCCCAAGGCACACTACATGAGGAAACAACCAGACATCACAGAAAGCATGCGGACCATTCTGGTGGATTGGCTGGCTGAAGTTGGAGAGGAGTACAAGCTCCGTGCAGAGACCCTCTACCTGGCTGTCAACTTCCTGGACAGGTTTCTTTCCTGCATGTCTGTTCTTAGAGGGAAACTACAGCTTGTAGGAACAGCAGCTATTCTCCTGGCTTCGTAAGTCCTTCAGCTCAAATAACATGAAATGTCAGCCTGTCTAAACACTTGATTTCTGTTCCCATTTATTGGAGAAATACAGTGCTTGATAATTAAAACTTACTCATGCCTCCTTGGATAAAATATCATTATTTTTACACTGTTTACCGAGAAACTGAATCTCACCACATGTTCACTCTTCAACTTGGATGTTTAAGATCCTCTTAATGACAAGTTCAGTATCATGACTAAGGCAACCATCAGCTCAAATTCAGAATCTAATTTAATTATTTTGTAGTAGTCTTTTGACTATATTCTACAGTGAGTAAAAGCCCTGTTTAAAGAGATTTGGGTTTATGTAAGCCTTCTCCAGGCTCTAGCAAGTGACTCATAATAACCCAGTGTATTTGGTTACAGTGAATAAACTATTGTAGCTAATTCCTGTTACTATCAGTCATTCATAACAATATCTATTTGTGTAGAAAAGTTCTGGGTTGTGGCTAAAAGTGAAAGTGTTAGTTGTGTCCAACTCTTTGCGACCCCAAGTACTGTGGCCCACCAGGCTCCTCTGTCCATGGCATCCTCAGGCAGGAACACTGAAGTGGGTAGCCATTCCCTTCTCCAGGGGGTCTTCCTAACCCAGGAATTGAATCCAGGTCTCCTCCATTGAAAGCAGATTGTTTACCATCTGAGCCAATAGGGAAGCCTTATTTGTGTAGAAAAGCACTGGGGTTGTGGCTAAGTGTCTTTTAAATAAGTGACCTGATGGTGAATAGTAGTTTCCTTTCTATTCTTCTGGTCTCAGACTTTATACTTATTAAGTATTATAATTTTGCAAAAATTTCCCTGTGGAAAGGAGAAACAAAAGCAAAAGCAGAGAATTGATATCAGTGAAATCATTATCTTTCTCTCGGATACAGAACATCTTTTGCTAATTCAATAGAAAAAGCTGAGTACAGTCTTTAAAAAAAAAATCTAAGGCCTAAGGAGATTTTTTTTCCCCCATCATTATGTTCAACATAAAATTCTTTTCCACAAGATGAAGTCTGTAGAATTAAGAGGAATTTACCTGCATGTCTGTCATTCAGAAACTTTCAGCTTATAAGACACCAAAACCTAAAATCCCTAGCTGAAAATTGTCTCTTTACTACTCATAGCAGTAAGTATGACATATCCTTGTCATACTCATGCTCTTTATGGAAAAAAGCTTCTGTATTTTTTCACACCTATACCATTTCATGATTTATAAGTGATATTTAAGTCTACAAGGGCCACATGACAAGCCTGGTTGGGATAGCACAAGAAAGAGAGTCAGAGGAATCAAGCTTTACTTTCCCAAACTCTTTCTCTTTTGTAGGAAATATGAAGAAATATATCCACCCGAAGTAGATGAGTTTGTCTACATAACCGATGACACCTACACAAAACGACAACTGCTGAGAATGGAACGCTTGCTCCTGAAGGTCCTGGCTTTTGATCTGACAGTGCCAACTACCAACCAGTTCCTCCTTCAGTACTTAAGGAGGCAAGGAGTGTGCATCAGGACTGAGAACCTGGCCAAGGTAGGCCACATGACTTCCAAGAACCTCAGTGCCAACTGGATAAAAAAAGTAGCCCTTCAGTTCTTCCTTCCTTTGCAGTTCTTTGCCTTGGGCCCAGAAAAGCTTTTTAGCAATTGGAAGAGAACTAATTTGAAGAACATGACTTCTTCATGTTTGAAGAAACTATGAGACATTTCCATTAATTATGTTTGGCAGATGTGGGTTGTCTAATCACCCACAGGTCTTAGAAAAAAAAAAATGTAAGCTTGGAAACTATTCTCTTGTTGTATACAGACCACAGGCAAGCAGTACCTCTTAGGTTTACAGAAAGGAAACAAGATAAATATGGTTTGATTTGGCTCTAATCTCATTCTAACATGTTAAGTAAAGAAGCACTATTTGGTCATTTTGGAGTCCTAGAACTTCAGTTTGGAGAAGGCGATGGCACCCCACTCCAGTACTCTTGCCTGGAAAGTCCCATGGATGGAGGAGCCTGGTGGGCTGCAGTCCATGGGGTCGCGATGAGTTGGACACGACTGAGCAACTTCACTTTCTCTTTTCACTTTCATGCATTGGAGAAGGAAATCGCAACCCACTCCAGTGTTCTTGCCTGGAGAATCCCAGGGACGGGGGAGCCTGGTGAGCTGCCGTCTTTGGGGTCGCATGGAGTCGGACACAACTGAAGCGACTTAGCAGCAGCAGCAGCAGCAGAACTTCAGTTAGAGTCACTAAAGTATTGGTTTGGAAAACCTGGTTCCCATCCACTATGATCTAATATATCTGGTATTTATATGCTATTCAAAGAGCAATAAGAACATTCTATAAATTTCCCAGTATATTTCTTTTAATCTGATAAGTCCCCCCTGGTACTGTTCTAGCCAATGAACTGCATGCATTTGCCTGATAAATTTTTAATTGATTTTTTACTGGAATATACTTCATTTACATTGCTGTATTAGTTTCTGATGTATAGAAAAGTAAGTCAGTTATACATGTATGTATATCTACCCTTTTTTAGATTCTATTCCCATGTAGGTCATTATAGAGAACTGAGTTGAGTTCCCTGTGCTCACTCACAGCTCAGTTGGGAAAGAATCTGCCTGATCCGCTGGAGAAGGGACGGGCTACCCACTCCAGTATTCTGGCCTGGAGAATTCCATAGGCTATATAGTCCATGGGGTCACAAAGAGTCAGACACAACGGAGCGACTTTCACTTTCGCTTCCCTGTGCTCTACAGTAGGTTATTAATTATCTATTTTATATATGGTAGTGTGCATATGTCAATCCAAATCTTCCAGTTTATCCCTCCCCACCCCCACCTGATAAATTAATAGCTATAATATGGACATATTTTTGCCTTTCACTGAAGACTCTAGCCTACTCCCGTGGCTAGAGGAATGCTATTTGACCAGCATAAACCTACAGTACTAGTATAGGTAACCTATCACGTACACTGTATAGATAGGCCAAATATTGAGCCTTGCCTATACAATACTGAAGTTTACTTGTAATTAAATGTATTAAAACATAGATGTTATTCTGGTTATGGACAGGCATGATGATCATTGACTCAATGAATACTTTTGAGCATCTATTTCTGTGCTTATCACTAGATACACATTGAACAAAGATGACAGTTTGTTCCCTTGACATTTCTAGGCTTACTTGGAACCTTAGCCAGATTCCTAATTCCAATGAGACTTTCTCTCTTGTGCTTAGTATGTAGCAGAACTGAGTCTCCTTGAAGCTGACCCGTTCTTGAAATACCTTCCTTCACTGATAGCTGCAGCCGCTTATTGCCTGGCAAACTATACTGTGAACAGGCACTTCTGGGTAAGATTCTAACTGATTCTTTCTAGACGATACTTGGGCTTCCCAGGAGGCTCAGTGATAAAGTATCCTGCAGTGCAGGAAATGTGGGTTCAATCCCTAGGTTGGGAAGGTCCCCTGGAGAAGGAAATGGCAACCCAGTCCAGTATTATTGCCTGGGAAATGCCATGGACAGAGGAGCCTGGCGAGCTACAATCCATGGGGTTGCAAAAGAGACTTAGTGATTAAACAACAACAAGATGATCCTCAAGGCCTGTCTGAAGTCTCTTCGGTAACTCAAGGCTTAAAACTGGTGGGCCTGTTAGGAGGGAGAGTTAGTTTTATAAGGAACTAGTTGCCTAACCCCCAGATCACAACGTGTAGCTGGCCAGTGTTCATGTCTTGGACTCTGTGGCTTAGCTTACTGGGGCACAGAGGGTGCAGGAGGTCAAGGAGATGGTGGTGACATGCTCGTTCAGTGGAAGCTGGCCTGGAAACCCCAATGCCCACACTTACGTAGGGAGTTCCCTTGTAGCGTACGTGCTGACCACTTCAAGGCAAAGGATGTTGACTCTTCCCCTCCATGTAAAAGAACCTCGGTCCAGTTAGGATGGTCAGAGGTTGTATGAGGCTTTCAAGGGACAGGGAATTATTGTTGCTTCTTGGCTCGTGATAGCTGGCAGGATTAGAGATGGGCCCCTAAGAGTTGGTTCTGAAGGCTCACTTTTGTGCTAAGAGAGCAGGGCATCTACTTTTATTTTCTAAAATTCTTATTTCTTATTCTGCATTTGGCTAAGAATCTTCCCATATTCTGTCTAAATAGAGTGTTCAAGTAAGTTGAAGCTCTTCAGGGGCCGGTAAAAATCCTGCTCATAAGAGAATAAATTTCCCCTAAATTAGGCATTTATAATTGTACAATATGAGCAAATTTAGAACTCTGACTCTGAAGAAGGATTATGGTTTCTTTTGAGATGAACATGGATACTTACTAAGTATACCTATTAATTCCCTTCAGTTCACAGTTTTATCTTCAGATTTCTGATATCATATGTTAAGATCTTCAAGCTCTATGATACAAATTTCTTCTTTTGTCTTGATTAGCCAGAAACCCTCGCCACATTTACAGGCTATTCATTAAGTGAAATCGTGCCTTGCCTGAGTGAGCTACATAAAACATGCCTCAGTATACCCCATCGACCTCAGCAAGCAATCAGGGAGAAGTACAAGGCTTCAAAGTAAGTTCCAGAAATTCTCTTATCTAGGCTCACTACTTAAAACTTTAGTAAGTGATAGTAATTTCAGAATTAAAAAACAGAACAAATTATACATGGTGCTGGGCTGGAAAAGTAGGGTCTCATGTCAAACCAAGAATATCAGTTTGGCAGGGCCTAGATTTATAATTTGTCATCTTGTAGAGTAGCAGGTGGCTCAGTAAAGAATCTGCCTGCAATGCAGGAGACCTGGGTTCAATCCCTGGGTTGGGAAGATCCCCTGGAGAAGGGAATGGCTACCTACTCCAGTATTCTTGCCTGGAGAATTCCATGGAGAGAGGATCCTGGCGGGCTACAGTCCTTGGGGGTGCAAAGAGTCAGACACAACTGAGCAACTAACACTTTCCAGAGTACATCTAGTTAGCCAGCTCGTTCTTTCCGTTAAAACTACCAGACAGTTTTCTGGGGCCCATGTGAGATTTTATGAAACCAAAGTCCTCAGTGCGTGCTGAGCTTGCCGTGGGCCTCGTTTCAGGTACATGCACGTGTCTCTCATGGAGCCACCCATGGTGCTTCCTCTGCAGTGAGTTTCAGAGCCAAAGCGCCTTCGGAATTTAACCTCCTGACCAACAGACTCGGTCATGATTTTTACAGCTTTTCTGCAGGTTGTGTCAAACTAGTGTTGCTGTGATATAGGTGACATACTTTTTAGAATGTAAGTGTATTTAGGTTCTCTTAGACGTAGTAGCTTGTAATATAGTCTAGTACCTTCTAAAGAATAAACCTGCCTTCTGACCATGTGTTAGACTTATTTACTGCTGACTATGGGTGACATGCTTGCCTGGAATTTTAGTTGAGAGTATTACAAATGTCTTTTCTATTTTAAGAGTGCTTCTACACTGGTTTTATAAATCCAGTATGCTGTTAGGATTAAGTGTTCTGAAGAATCCAGAGATTTTCATGTTTGGTAATTGCTACCCTGAGACTTTTCTCTTCCTATCTTTTTACTCCTCATGTAGCTCTCCGTAAACTGGCAAGGGTGAATGCCAAGCCTAGATGGATTAGCGAAGGGGCGTAAGCAAGCACTGTCCATTCTAGTGTCCCTGTTGGGCCCTGGGAGGTAAAGACAGTGGGTTGAAGAATAAATGTTATCAGGTACCTCAGAGGGGTAATTTACCTAATTTAATTCTAATTGAGGGTTATGATGCTTATTTTGTAAAGGACTTTTATTTCAATGTCCAGTTTTGATTTAGTCACCCATCAAGCATATATTCAGCTTTAGAAGATGTTCGGAGAGGTAGAAGAAGAAAATTTTACCATACGATGGGACCTCATAATAATTAAGCTAGTCCTGGGCTTCCCTGGTGGCCCAGTGGTTAAGCATCTGCCTGCCACTGCAAGGGATACAGGTTCAATCCATGGTCCAGGAAGATTTCACGTGCCTCGGAGAAGCTCAGCCTGTGTGGCACAGCTACTGAGCCTGAGCTCTAGAGCACACGAGCCGCAACTGCTGAAGCTCGTGCACCCTAGGGCCTGTGCTCCACAACAAGAGAAGCCACTGCAGTGAGAAGCCCGCACACGCAACGAAGAGCAGTCTCCGCTCGGCACAACTAGAGAAAAGCCCGCGCAGCAGGGAAGATCCAGGACAGCCAGAAAGAAATAAGTAAATAAAATTTTTAAAAATTAAGCTAATCCCTCATGTTCATCCTTGGAAGATATCCATGCTAAATGCAGCTGAAACTCAAAGTATGCACGATCCTACAGTTCACTCACTATGCACTCATACATGGTCCCTTTCAGCACATATATAGTATATGGGATGAGGAAAACTGGAGCAAAAATGCACTCGTTTTAACTTTCTTTTAAAGATTGGAAGGAAAATCAAGAGTAGACTTGGCCCTGAGGGAGAGTGGTGCTTATTGGGGATTGCACAGAAATGTTGCTAATCTCCAGCTTAGTAGCCCTGGGCCAGCAGGCCTGGAGGCCCTGGAGCCTCTGGCTGTGTTCTGCCTCCAGGCCTGCCCCTGGGCTCAGCCCACATGGCTCAGCCCACATGGCTCTGCAGAAATGAGAATAACAGATTTCCTTTACACAGAAAATATCAGACCCAGGTGGAAGAATGGGAGTAGATGAAATTAACTCCAAATCAGATGTTTGTTTCAAGCGAGTAGGAAATGGCAATCCACTTCAGTATCCTTGCCTGGAAAATTCCATGGACAAAAGAGCCTAGGGGGCTAAAGTCCATGGGGTCACAGAGTCGGACATGACAGGCATGCACCCTAATGGAATTATAAGGATAAAAATACAGCCATACTTGACATGTTTTGTGAAACTTTTTTTTTCTTTTTTTTTTAAGTTTCCACAAGCCCTTAAAAGAGTCTGGCATAGCCTTTTTTTTTCTTTTTTCCTGCAGATAAATATTCTCAAGGTGTCTCCATTTCTGATACCACTGAAGAAATCAACATTTCCCTAAATGGTTTTGTGGTTTATGGCATAAGTTTCACAAAAGGGATTTAGGACCTGTATCAATACTAGATTCTCTGTTTTTTTTATGTTATTTTGCAAAAGAGGCTTTTGTTTCTAAAGTTGGATCTAACATTTGACCTTGACTTTAGGTCACAAAACCATGCTCCAGGCCACAGAAGTCCGAACCCACAACTCTCATGTTCCTGGGGGCCGGTGGTTTGTATATAACCTGCTCCCACCCTGCAACACACACGTTGACAGATTGCACAAAGGTGGTCTCCAGCTTGGCTTTCCTTTCTTATTACTTTTTTGTGTCCCTGAAATACTTTATTAAAAATATACGATTATGACTGTCACCTGTGTACCTCCCACCCAGCTTAAGAGAGAGTAACAACCTGCGGTGTGTGTCCCTCCTTCATCCCATTCTTTGTCTTCCCCAAATTCAGTGTTGACCATGGTTTTTATATTTTATAAGAACATGTCCATAAACAATAATGCTTGTTTTTAAAATTTCCTGAATATTGACCATCTTTCAGATTCTTCAGTGATACGTGTTTTAGGCAGCATTGTATTTTGAGATGATCTGTGTGGACAACTAGGATTCTGGTTATACTATTATACAGTTTTAAGTGAACATACGTATCTGTTCTTATCTCATATCTGTTCTCTTGGTTTTTTCCCATCTTTCTCTTTGACCCGCTCCTGCCCACTGCCTGTCAGCCAGTAAAGGAAGCCAGTCTAGGCAGGGCTTTGGATCTGGGAGGGCTACCTCTGTTTGCCTCTGTGGGCTTTTTGAAAGCCTATGGCGACTCAGAGAAGGCTGTGAATCAAGGGGCCCTTGTTGAAATGGGCCATGAGAAAGGACTAGGGGAACAGCATTTGCCTACACGTTATCAGGACCCCAAGAGAGAAGCTCAATACACCCAAATGGTTCCTCTGTCTCCTAAGCTCTCACCACCAGAATGAAAACGTGTTATTCGAATGTACACTCAAACCTTGAAATTGGAGCCCACACTACTTATATGAGAGTGGCCTTGCCTTTCTGATGCTTGTGTCCAGATTGGTTGGGGGGGTGGTGGTGGTGGGAGTTGGGGGGTCGGGCAGATGGGACACTCTCCTCAGGGCTCCTGGCCACGACCCCATTTATTTTAGCATCCCGGCTCCAGGGCAAGGCCCAGTGCATAAAACCTGATGTCCCCACTACTCCGGGAAGATCTTCACTGCAGTCTCACAGGATGTGTGTGAGCTTGCTTTAGGCAGCAAGCTAATTGTTGACTTCTAATATGTCTTTTATTAGCGATTGATAGTATTCTTAAAAAACAGAATGGTCGGCAGGTCAATAGCTAGAGGAACGATGGGGGGGGGGGGGAACGCGCAGGGAGAGGGGATGTGGGAAGGAGGCCATGGGGAATCAGGTCAGTTAAAATGAGTCAGAAAAGGATGAGCCGATGGAAGTTTACCCCCGGAGGTGACGTTTTCTGAGGCAGGTAAGTTGAAAGACTGTGCCCACAGTCCTATTCACCTTCCAGGACAGATGCTCACCCAGGCTACCTGTACCTGTGCTCACTGCTTCTTCGTCCTCCAGGTGTGTGTGTGTGTGTGTGTGTGTGTGTGTGTGTGTTACCCCTTGGGAAACACCAGCTTCAGTGATCTTAGACTCTGCCCAACTCTGTAGAAAGTTTTTAATGCATGAAAAAGTAAATGCCAACAAAAATTCACTTTATTTTTTATGTATCTTAAACTCGAGGGTGCTTGGGCAGAAGGTTTGAAGGTTAGTTGTGAACTGAATTCTCTGCTGAGAATGGCAGAATCTTAGGATGATGAACCACTAGCCGGGAGTGATATGTATTCAGGTCTTCAAAATAATGGGATGGTATCTCATCTCTCCTCTTTTCCTCCCCTGCAAATAAGAGCCAGGGAAGTGGGAAGATTAACCGCATCTGTTTGGAGTGGACAATTCAGTGTGGCGGTTCTGACGCTGAGGGCGAGAGAAGGGCTGGGAATGGTGCACAACACTGAGATGATGTGTCAAACTAGAATGTCTTCTAGAAGTAAAACATAATAGGGGTTATTTCCCCAACACCCAGATCCCTCTCTCCTCATGCTCGCCCTGTCACTGCCTTGGCTCAGCCCCCGTCATTTCCCATATACACCCATCACTGTAGCAACCTCCTCATGGCTCTTCAGTTACCTTTTGCCTGCTTCCAGGGCTTTCTGAAATGAAGTGGATGGCATCTCTTTCCTGCATCTGACTCTTTAGTGCTGCATCACCACTGGGATAAAATAGGGGGCGGGGATGCAGGCTCGCGAATGAGCCAGGCCCTGCCCACCTGGAAGGAAGAGCTTCTGCTTTGTAACCCCGCCTTGTCCCTTCTAGTTCCCCGGTGGCCCTTGTTCCCCGTCCCTTTACTCACTCACGAACACTCATTGCTCTCTCTAAACACTTCCCACTTTACTGTACTGCTTGGCAAACTCTGACGCGATTCTTCAGATCTAGCCTTTGGCCTTACCTCCCTGTCAGCCCCAGGGTAGGTATCTCTCACTCCCACTGGCTGTTGCTTGTCTGTCTCTCCTCCTTTCATCCCTGTCCTCCTAGCATCTGGCTTCATCCTAGAGATTCCATCATATTTTGTTATGAGTGAATGAATGGGTAATATTTTTTACAATCACTAGCCCTCAGTTTATTCAAATATGAAGTGATATTGCTGGGACTATACAAAGCATGATGCTTTTCAAAGTACATTTGGATAAAATGAGTTTAAAATGAAAAATCACAGTCAGCGGTAACAGTGTATGGTATACACATATTGTAAAAAGTTCACTCTCTGTCATTCTTACATTAATCCAGTGCAAGAAACTGGATAATAAAGGAAAACTTTCATTAGAGTCTTGAAACAAAAGGCATGTCTTAGATGAGAATGAGGAACACAGTGGCTTTTTTGAGAAGTACATCCAGGGCACTGCTGTCTTCACGTATTCCTCTATCTGCCTTAGAGGATTCACAGGGAAGTCTCCTGGACAGTCTTTGAACACTTATCACTGTACCACAGTGGGAGACTCTTCGTATGCAACCCTCCTTCCCCTTCGCTCCTTCACAGAGGTGGGGCTTGCATCCTTGTCTGAAGGGTCTCCATGCCTTCTCTAGCTCCTCCCCTTTTTTCTCGTTTGTGATCCCCCCAATAAATCTCTTGCATATCTACACCTGTCTCCACGTCTGTTTTGGGGAGGCCCCAGACTCACCCAAGAAGCCTTGTAAACCGTAAGAGGTGGGAATAAATGTACTTGTCTAGAGAAAATGTTCCTTACATAAACCTGTCAGTGTTTAAAAGGATACTAATGTTTCAAGGAACACAGATCAGATATAATGCCCTAGGGGAAAAGGATAAATAATTACCCAAGCTAATCTACATTTTAATTTCTATGTTATTTACAATTTGATTTGTACAGATATATTTAAATTATCTGTTAGTATAATAAATTTTATATAATCCTTTCATAGTCAATTATTTCAGTGTTCTGAACTTAAAGCATCCCTCAAATTATATTAAGAAAGATTCCTAACTGCTTAGGTGCAATTACAGCTATTGTCATGGGTACCCAAGCAGAGGAGGGACAATTTAGGCAAGCAATAGCTTTCTTCCTTGGGTCCCCCGGGGGCAACCTGTTAAATGCCGTTAATGCAAATCCCCAAGAAGGTGACTGACTGTATATTAAATATTGACATGAGGGATTTCTGGAATACTAAAAACTGTCTGATATGTTATTAGGCTTTTAGTGATTCTATTATCACTATTGTTATCTCAGGGGAAACTAAAATTCTGATTACAAACTTCTGATAGTATAGCAAGCTAAACATTTATAACTCTTTGACACCGGCTTTTTGAGAGGAACTGAGCCCCCAAGGTAAATATAAGTATCATATATCGGAGAATCGTTCAGCCGTGTGTTTTGAAAAGTATTAGAAGTTTCTTAAAATGATCTGTCCATTGACAAGTAAATGGATAAAGAAAATGTAGTGCATACATACAATGGAATATCATTCAGCCTTAAAAACTAAGGAAACTCTGACACGTGATACAACATGGGCTAACCTTAAGGATATTATGCTGTGTGAAACTAGCCATCACATGAAGACAAATGCTGATTCCACTTCTATGAGGTATCCAGAATAGTCACATTCATAGAAACGAAAGTGGAATGCGAGTTGCCAGGGGCTTGGCAAGGGGAAATGGAGAAGTTGTTGTTCAATAGATATAGAGTTTCAGTTTTGCAAGATGAAAAGGTTCTAGAGATTGGTTGTACAGCAATGTGAATATTTTTAGCACTAGTAAACTGTACAGGGCTTCCCTGTTGGCTCAGTGATAAAGAATCCGCCTGCCAATGCAGGAGACGCTGGTTTGATCCCTGAGTCAGGAAGATCCCCCCTAGAGAAGGAAATGGCAACCCACTCCAGGATTCTTGTTTGGGAAATCCCACGGACAGAGGAGCCTGGTGGGCTACAGTCCATGGGGTCGCAAAGAGTCGGCACGACTAAGTGACTAAACAACAATGAGAAGTTTACTGTCCACTTAAAAATGGCTAAGATGGTAAATTTTATGTCTATTTTTCTGCAACTTAAAAAATAAAATCTGAGAAGTTTCATGCTGGTATTTTTAAGCATTAATATAAGAACAGTCCGACTTGTGGGAAAATACAAGCTCCTTGAGAGAAGAAATGCTATTTCATTGTTGTAGCCCCTACTGTTTCGGGGCTCGAGTGTGGTCCGTGGGCAGCAACACCAGTATCGCCTAGGGAGCTTGTTAGAAATGCACAGCCTTGGGCCCACAGCAGATTTACTGAACTTAATCCTGAATTTTAATAAGACATCCAGGTGATTCACACGCAGATGAAAGTTTGAGAGGCACTGCTCTACAGCACCTAACTCAGAAATATAAGAGTGTGATAAAGTTTGGCTGTTGTTTGCAGACGATACGCTGCAAGATTTGGTAAATGCATTCAACTTTTTTGCTCTAAGGATTGCTGTCAACTCTAGGCCTCACCATTATCTGCTAGAAACCAGCTTCCCAGGTGGCTCAGTGGTAAAGAACTGGCCTGCAATGCAGGAGATTCAGGAGATGTGGGTTTGATCTCTAGGTGGGGAAGATCTCCTGGAGAAGGCAATGGTCACCCACTCCAGTATTCTTGCCTGGGAAATGGCATGGACAGAGGAACCTGGTGGGCTACAGTCCATGGGTTTGCAGAGTCGGACACAACTTAGCGACTAAATAGCAACAGTAAAAATAAGCAGTGAGAAAAGATTTACACGGGCTCCCCTGGCGGCTTAGCCTGTAAAGAATACTCCTGCAATGCAGGAGACCTGGGTTCCATCCCCTGGAGTAGGGAACGGCTACTGACTCCAGTATTCCTGCCCGGAGAATTCCATACACAGAGGAACCTGGTGAGCTACAGTCCATGGGGTCCCAAAGAGTCGGATGTGATTAAGGATGCACACAAGATTTATATACATTAAGATAGAGGTTTTAAAAATTAATATTCTATTTGCTTCCCCTTCCTGCATCTGAAACAACAACTGAACTTGGAGGTGGAGCCATCTCTGCCACCCTCTCACTTTCTCTTGAATACTTAATGACATTTATGTGGCAGTATAACTCAGAGAAATGTGCAAAAAATCAGCATTTAGTCTCTAGGCACCATTCCTGTCCTCTGAAATGCTTATTCCACATCACACAGTGGGAAAAGACCATGGGTGAGGCCTTTGTTTATGGCGGGGAAGCCCTCAAGGCTCTTCCTCTCTCTCATTAACTCAAGAAGCCAAGCTTCACAGATCTGATGCTTTGTTGCCATTCAGTCTCTCAGTCATGTCTGACTCTTTGCTACCCCAGTGACTGCAGCATGCCAGGCTTCCCTGTCCTTCAGTATCTCTAGAGTTTGCTCAAACTCACGTCCATTGAGTAGATTATGCCACCCAACCATCTCATCCTCTGTCGCCCCCTTCTCCTTCTGCCCTCAGTTTTTCCCAGTAGCAGGGTCAGTTCAGTTCAGTTCCGTTCAGTCGCTCAGTCGTGTCTGACTCTTCGCGACCCCATGAATCGCAGCACGCCAGGCCTCCCTGTCCATCACCATCTCCCGGAGTTTACTCAAACTCATGTCCAATGAGTCAGTGATGCCATCCAGCCATCTCATCCTCTGTCATCCCCTCTCCTCCTGCTCCCAATCCCTCCCAGCATCAGGGTCTTTTCCAATGAGTCAACTCTTTGCATGAGGTGGCCAAAGTACTGGAGTTTCATCTTTAGCAACAGTCTTTCCAATGAACACCCAGGACTGATCTCCGTTAGAATATACTGGTTGGATCTCCTTGCAGTCCAAGGGACTCTCAGGACTCTTCTCCAACACCACAGTTCAGAAGCATCAATTCTTCGGTGCTCAATTTCCTCACAGTCCAACTCTCACATCCATACATGACCACATGAAAAACCACAGCCTTGACTAGACGGACCCTAGTCGGCAAAGTAATGGCTCTGCTTTTGAATATGCTGTCTAGGTTGGTCATAAGTTTCCTTCCAAGGAGTAAGCGTCTTTTAATTTCATGGCTGCAATCACCATCTGCAGTGATTTTGGAGCCCCCCAAAATAAAATCTAACACCGTTTCCACTGTTTTCCCATCTATTTCCCATGAAGTGACGGGACCAGATGCCATGGTCTTCGTTTTCTGAATGTTGAGCTTTAAGCCAACTTTTTCACTCTCCTCTTTCACTTTCATCAAGAGGCTCTTTAGTACCTCTTCACTTTCTGCCATAAGGGTGGTGTCATCTGCATCTCTAAGGTTATTGATATTTCTCCCGGCAATTTTGATTCCAGCTTGTGCTTCTTTCAGTCCAGCGTTTCTCATGATGTACTCTGCATATAAGTTAAATAAGCAGGGTGACATACAGCCTTGACGTACTCCTTTTCCTATTTGGAACCAGTCTGTTGTTCCATGTCCAGTTCTAACTGTTGCTTCCTGACATGCATATAGCTTTCTCAAGAGGCAGGTCAGGTGGTCTGCTATTCCCATCTCTTTCAGAATTTTCCACAGTTGATTGTGATCCACACAGTCAAAGGCTTTGGCATAGTCAATAAAGCAGAAATAGATGTTTTTCTGGAACTCTCTTGCTTTTTTGATGATCCAGTGGATGTTGGCAATTTGATCTCTGGTTCCTCTGCCTTTTCTAAAACCAGCTTAAACATCTGGAAATTCATGGTTCACGTATTGCTGAAGCCTGGCTTGGAAAATTTTGAGCATTACTTTACCAGCATGTGAGATGAGTGTAATTTGTGTGGTAGTTTGAGCATTCTTTGGCATTGCCTTTCTTTGGGATTGGAATGAAAACGAACCTTTTCCAGTCCTGTGGCCACTGCTGAGTTTTCCAAATTTGCTAGCATATTGAGTGCAGCACTTTCACAGCATCATCTTTTAGGATTTGAAATAGCTCAACTGGAATTCCAGTTTTGTTCATAGTGATGCTTTCTAAGGCCCATTTGACTTCACAGTCCAAGATGTCTGGTTCTAGGTGAGTGATCACACTATCATGATTATCTGGGTCGTGAAGATCTTTTTTGTACAGTTCTTCCATGTATTCTTGCCACCTCTTCTTAATATCTTCTGCTTCTGTTAGGTTCCTACTATTTCTGTCCTTTATCGAACCTATCTTTGCATGAAATGTTCCCTTGGTATCTCTAATTTTCTTGAAGAGATCTCTAGTCTTTCCCATTCTGTTGTTTTCTTCTATTTCTTTGCATTGATCGCTGAGAAAGGCTTTCTTATCTCTCTTTGCTATTCTTTGGAACTCTGCATTCAGATGCTTATATCTTTCCTTTTCTCCTTTGCTTTTCGCTTCTCTTCTTTTCACAGCTATTTGTAAGGCCTCCCCAGACAGCCATTTTGCTTTTTTGCATTTCTTTTCCATGGGGATGGTCTTGATCCCTGTCTCCTGAACAATGTCATGAAGCTCATTCCATAGTTCATCAGGCAGTCTGTCTATCAGATCTAGTCCCTTAAATCTATTTCTCACTTCCACTGTATAATCATAAGGGATTTGATTTAGGTCATACCTGAATGGTCTAGTGGTTTCCTACTTTCTTCAATTTAAGTCTGAATTTGGCAATAAGGAGTTCATTACCTGAGCCACAGTCAGCTCCCGGTCTTGTTTTTGTTGACTGCATAGAGCTTCTCCATCTTTGGCTGCAAAGAATATAATCAATCTGATTTTGGTGTTGACCATCTGGTGATGTCTATGTGTAGAGTCTTGTGTTGTTGGAAGAGGGTGTTTGCTATGACCAGTGGGTTCTCTTGGCAAAACTCTATTAGCCTTTGCTTTGCTACTATATATTGACCCCTGCCTCAAGCTAGGATCTAGAATGCTTCATGAGAAAGGAACTCTAGAAACTGTGGAAAACTCAAGTTTAGGATCAGGAAGCAGCTGTGATTCCTGCCAGGGATCACACAACTAATGCGTGATTATGCTGGACCTGTGACTCAAACAATCTGCTTCTGGTTCAAAGTTCAACGGTCTGCCCATTGTGCATCAGCGTGAGAAATTTTAGACACATCTCAGACTTCATCTTCATTAAGAAGTATTTTCTGGTCCCATCCCCCTTCCTGGCCACATGCCCCATCTCTCTTTCCTAGTTGCATTCTGTACCTCACTCACTTACCACACTGGGTATTGATCCCCTAGACTTTAAGCTCCTTCAGGACTTGGGACCACCCTCTTTTGTCCTGGTATCACCAGAGCTGGATCATTGCCGCACATGGGAAGCACAGTAAATGTTTGTTAATTTTAACTCAAGGATGGCTCCTGGTAGGAATTTTGATAAGAAGCAGTCTCCTGTTCAACCTTTGCCACAGAGACCACACTGTATCTATCTGCCTGTGTTTCTTTGTTCTGTTTGACCCCCTTCTGTCTTTTATATCTTCTAGAGATCTATTTATTAGCTATGCCTATAATTCTCCAGCTTTCATGCAGTGTTTGAATAAAATCACAGTTTAGCTCCAGCCGTGTAGATTTCTGCAACCCAATATGAAGCTCCTGCCTGCTGCTGAGAAGCCATACAGATGTGATTTATAATCAGATTCCAGGGGGATATGGAAGATTGTCAAGGTTTAATTTCTGGCCAGACAGGAGGGAGGCACTAAAAATGGGGCTGCCAGAAGATGAAAATGTCAGGTGCTTGAAAGGAAGCGTGAAGCTCAAGTCTCTAAATGATGCTATGATGGTCTTTATTGCTGCTGCTGTTGTTTTTGCTTTACCTGTCTAATTTGAGACCAGTGAATCATACTTGACCAAAACAAATTCATTGCTGATTATATATATGAATGAATAATACAAATATACAAAGATATACATGCATATAAGGAGGGATGGGTACATATGCCTTTGTTTTCTGGAATTAGAAATTTCCATCCTATGTAGCAAAGCCTTGATATACAAGCCCATCTTCTTATTTAATCAGTGTAATTAACATTAATAAATTATTCAAAAGTCTTACTATGATATAATAAAAGTCATAATCATTAACCCATTCTATATAACACACTGAATGATGTGACCATTAGCCATTTAGTAAATGAAACTCCATTCTAATAAATTAAACAATTTAAAGGAGGAATTTCATAAGCATAGGGGAGCATTTCAAGACAACAATACATTAGCTAAATATAATCAATCTTTTTCTTCCATATTAGAAATCTTATTGTTTTGGGCACTATATTAGAAAAATAATCTTTGCTATTTTTGCAAGTCGTCCAATAGCTGCCTAATGTCCAAACTTCCAAAAGGATGTAATACAATATTTAAAGCTACTTTAGTATATGAAATAAGAATAAGGGCTCTCTGGATTGGTATAACTATTTTTAAGCTCTTCTATCCTTATGAGAATAACAACCTTGTTTAATTTAAAACATTACACCCCCTGTATTTCCTTGGATTGAAAAAATATAAGCAGATTTGTCTTCACATTATTTTGGCAAAAGCTGATGAAATGTAGGATGTGACATGTTAGTCAATGACAACCGGAGCTAACCAGGAGATAGCCAGGGTCGTTTTGAAATCAATTGGTGACACAGTCCCCCGGTTAAGCCGAGGGATAATTTTTTTCAGACGTTTAATGGTGAAAAAAAAAATGTTACGCTATTAATTTTGATTATAATTGTAATTCAAAGCGGCTCTCCAATTTTTAAGTGATTATATAAAAACATTGATTTGGTGCCTAAAACACATTTGCTCAGGTGTGAAGTGAGAAGTTTTTAAATGAGCTGCATACATTTCCTTCACTTTAGAAAACAGCGAGAGATGTAGCCTTCTCTTACGAATTCTGCTAACCCAAAGCTTTGATGCATTTGTCTTACATTAATATAGTTTCTGATTCTATATTAGCTGTGCCATAGGGAAAAAACTAGTAATTCTTTTTTTTTTTTTTTTTTTGTGAGTGACCTCAGCAACCGAAAAAGAAATGACGACAGCATCAGCACCCTAGTTCTGCATCCAGGCCTTGAACAGCCCTGCTTTCACTGCCTGGTTAGAGAAACTTGGCTGAGAGGGAGAAGGGCTTGTAATCCTCTCAGTTGTCTTTTGCCTGCTGTTTGCTCAGAGGCTAGGTTTAATTTGAGTGATGGCTCCTGCGGTCTCAGTTTATGCAACTTTGATTGAGGTAAGGGAAAGAAGGAAGAAGCATTCGGCCAGGCAGGTTAAGGAGGAAATGCCTCAGCTTGAAGTCACCTGGGAGATGTTAGAAAACAAAAATTCAACAGAGGAAAATAAATGTGAAGGTCTAATTGGGTTTATTCAATGATTCGTGAATCTGGGAGCATCCTATCTAGCAAGTAGAAATATACCCCCAGGAGTTAAACAAAGTAGGAGGATTTTATAAACAGAAGGAGGGTGCAGCAAAGAGGTTAGCAAAAGAAATGAGATTTTTCTTTTTTTTTTTAAAGACAGGACATCATCTTTTCGGGAAAGGGAATGGTAAGGGTCTAACCTTGCAGACCACCTTGTTAGTGCTAATCGAAATTTCAAACTGATTGATTACAAAGGTCATAATCAAAAGAGACTGAAACTGTAACAAAGTCTTGGGATGCTGTCTGTAGGAGGAAATGATTCCATTTGTAGTCTGTTGTTGTTTTTTTTTTTTAAACAGGGACTATCAGGAGAGTTCTATGTTTTAGGAGTCCTGAATGACAGGATTCAGGCCAGTTTAGAGAAAGAAGAACATGGAAAGAAAAAAAAGGATTCCAAATGAAAATAATCTAAGCCAGAAACTCTGATGAGAAGCCAACGGTACAGAAATTCTGTTTAAAGTATGACTAATAGGTTGTATTAAAGCTTAGCCTTAATTGGAAAACTCTCAGAGGAGCCCTGACCTAACCTTCATTTTAGATCCATTCCGTTCCTAGACCCCTGTGTGTGCGTGCATGCTAAGTTGCTTCAGTCGTGTCCGACTCTTTGCAACCCCATGGACTATATAGCCCACCAGGCTCCTCCGTCCGTGGGATTCTCCAGGCAAGAATATTGGAGTGGGCTGCCATTTCCTCCTCCAGAGGATCTCCCTGACCCAAGGACTGTACCCACGTCTCTTTCTCCTGCATTGGCAGGCTGATTCTTTACCAACTACGCCACCCAGACCCCTGAGTTGCTGTCATTGTAGGATACCAGAAGGACATTGCTACAGAAGGAATGGTCAACATTTCACTGAATCAACTGGGATTTTCTCATTTTCTAGGGGGGGTAAGAACATGATGAGGTGAGGAAAGGAATTTAGCCAGTGATGTGCTCTTGTTTAACGACTGCTTTGTGGGCAGGATGCCTATATATACCTATACATTTATTATATACATTGTACAGGTGTAAAGAATGTGTTTTTCGTGTTTAGTAGTTAAGTCATGCCCAACTCTCTGCAACCCCATGGACATAGCCTGCCAGGCTCCTCTGTCCACGGGCTTCTGCATGCAAGAATTCTGGAGTGGGTTGCCATGCTCTCTTTCAGAAGATTTTCCAACCGAGGGATCAAACCTGCATCTCTTATGTTTCCTGCATTGGCAGGGGGGTTCTTTACCACCAGCACCACCTGTGAAGCCCCTATTATCTATTACTCCTGCCAGAAGGAGCGACTTAGCAGGGAGAATACCAACCATGAGGACTGTAGCTGAAGTACATGAGAAATGCATCTGCTAACTGAAAAAATAGGGAATTCAGAATCCTTAGACCACATACATTTTCAGGGTCTGGTTCCAAATACATGTAAGCAGCTTGAGGAGTACTTTTCTCTCTGGAGAAAAGAGATGTTCACCTCGGCCATGTGGCACAACCTGGGGGGTTCGGTTCCTACTGTACAGTATCCTGTGTTGTGCCCTGGGGTACAATGTGGAGGGTCTCTCCTGGAGCTGTGCAACACTCCAAGAGTTTGCTGCTGTTCTCATTGGTATCGTATAATTAATGGGGTTGGGAAAGGAGTAAGGAGGAATCATGTTACCCTTTGTTCTCCATTTTAGGCAAAGCTAAGAACCTAGGTTTTCAGATCCTTAAATTATCAAAGAGGTAAAAAATTATCAGTGCTATAGATACATTCCAACATTATTCTTTTAGAAAAAATATTGCCATTATAATATACTGATATAATACTAATCAGGGATTCAAGGATTTCTGGGATAAATTCTCTTCTTATCAGTGAAGGATAGAGTTGTCATTGCTGCAAAGTTCTATGGGGGTAAGCATATCCTGCATCCGCTTGTCTCCTCCACAAAGGGGCTTATTTATCTAGAGAAGGTGAGGCTGTCGGTTTGAGAAGAGGAAGATTGTAAATCTTCATTACTCAGTAAAGGATGAGTAATTTTAGATCCTAAGATAACGCAACAAGAGAGTGATGATAGTGTTTGTTATCTTAGGCTGTTGGTGTGTGAATATTATTCATTATAAACTTAATCCCGATATCTTGGGACTGCAGCAGAGTTCTAGGACTTCATTTCTTAATGTCTTCGTTACAGCTGCAAATCTCAAAATAAATACAATTCTTACAAGGAAAGCATCAGCAGTTGGGGGTAGTTACATGCTACTTGCCTTCTGCTGCTGCTGCTGCTAAGTCGCTTCAGTCGTGTCCGACTCTGTGCGACCCCATAGATGGCAGCACACCAGGTTCCCCTGTCCCTGGGATTCTCTAGGCAAAAATACTGGAGTGGGTTACCATTTCCTTCTCCAATTGCCTTCTGCTAGGCAGACTCAAATTAAGCAAAACGTGTGCTCTTCATTACAAAAGGATTCTTTACAGGTAAACGTTTCATAGTAAAAATGCTACTCTTTCTGCCAAAAAGAGCAACTTATCAAGGTGGGTATCACCTCTGGGGCCCCTGGGCATCCAAATGGAGATACTCAAGCTCAAATGCAAAAGTTAAATGGGAACTGAAATTTTTGGACTCCTAGAGCCCCACTAAGCCAATAACTGGGGACAAAGATGGGGTGTTTTTTTTTTTTTTCTTCTCAGATTGGAAATAGGTCTGCCTTGGAAAATCAACCAAATAATCAAATTTGTTGTTGATGAAAACAAACCATCATCCTCATTGTTATCAACTACAGCAAACATTTATTTATGTAGGTAACACACACACTGGGGCTTCCCTGGTAGCTCAGATGGTAAAGAACCCACTTGCAATGTGGGAGACCTGGGTTGGATCCCTGGGTTGGGAAGATCTGCTGGAGGAGGGCATGGCAACCCACTCCAGTATTCTTGCCTGGAGAATTCCATGGACAGAGGAGCCTGGTGGGCTACAGGCCATGAGGTCACAAAAAGTCAGACACGACTCAGCGATTAAGCACAGCACACAACACATGCATTACCCACACATGGGGTGAAAGAACCATAAGATATGGATTAGGCCACAGAGGACCAAATATCTGGACTCTAGTAGGGGAAACTAAGACGTAAATTTCAGGAACTTTCCTGGTTGTCCAGTGGTTGAGAATCTGCCTGCCAATGCAGGGGACATGGGTTTGATCCCCGGTCCAGAGGATCCTACGTGCCCCAGGGCAACTAAGCCTGTGGGCCGCAACCACTGAGCCCACATGCCACAACCACTGAAGTCTCAATGCCCTAGAGCCATGCTCTGAAACAAGAGAAGCCACGGCAAGGAGAAGCCTGTGCACAGCAACTAGAGAGTCACCCTTGATTGCCACAACTAGAGAATTTCCATGCGTGGCAACGATGAGCCAGCACAGCCAAAAAACAAAAAGAATCCATTTCAACGGAAAGTATATGGTAAGAGATAATAGAGAAAGCTCTGCTTTAGTGAGCATTTTTCTAGATTCCATGATACACTTAATAAGAAGTGTAAGAACCCCTCTCTGTGCTAAGGGAAATCACAGTTTACCCAGGAGATGGGCTAAACATGATACAGTAAGAAAACAAGAGGATATTATGCTATGAGGAGCTAAGCTATAAGATGCAGAAGGAGGATCTGTGAAGACTGGAAGGAGAGAAAGTGAGCAAGCAATATGACATCATTATTAACCAGGGATGGCTCTCTACTGGGGGCAGGGGCGGCGCTTCATGAGACCTTTAAAGTCAGGGAGAGTTTGAAGATGTGAAGGGGAGAAGGGAGGGTTTATTTCAAGTGAAAATCCCTTCAGCTTTGCTAAAGTTTGAAATGTTGGTATGGAAAGCATTTAGCCAACATTTATTCAGCATTCTGATGGGGGGACAGGACTATTCTGAATAGGAAGCGAGGACCAGTGTAGCATCGTGCCTACAACTGTAGGTTCCTCTGGTGGGTACACTCTTGTGTTTGGGAAACAGACTTTTGTTCATTCAGGAAATACTGACCAAGGCCTTGTAATTTGCTAATGTCATGCTGGGTGCTAGGATACACAGGCAGGACAAGATACACACACATCAAGGATGCATTAGAGTGAACAGGTCTGATTACAATCCAACGTGATCCATACTCCAACAGGGATAAACGCAGAGATTTACAGGAACACAGAGGAGAATCTCCATAATCAGGCTTAGGAAGTCAGTAAGAGTTGAGATATGGAGGATGAATAGGGGTTAGTCAGGCAAGGGACGTGGGATTCTGGAGGAGGGCATGGCAAGTCACTCTAGTATTTTTGTCTGGAGAATCCCATGGACAGAGGAGCCTGGTGGGCAACAGTCCATAGTTTCACAGAGTCAAACATCACTGAAGCTACTTAGCACGCATGCACGGACATGGAATTGGAGAAAGCATATCCAGGCGGCATGAACAGAGTGGGTACCAGTCTACCTGGCTGGGTTTGAGAACCCAGAGTTGTTCTGTTTGGCTAGAGTGGAGAAGCAAGGGTTGAGGCTGGTAATACTGACAGATGTCAAATGGTAAAATATTCCTAAGCTGTGTTAAGGAGTTTGGACTTAATCTTGAAGATGGTGGAGAGTCAGTGAATCATTTTAAACTGGAGATCAACATGATAGCATCTGTTTAGAAACCTCATCCAGGCTGTGGTATGGAGAATGGATGGATGGGCCAGGTTCAAAGCTGATGCTACCTACTGTAGCATGGTTGTCTCCTCCATCCAAGTCTATTGCCTATTCTTAGGACCATGGAATTCTGACTGTCAGTATCTACTGGAAGGTTTTCCTGATTCTACCTGGGTCCATCCCAGCAACAAGTAAAGGCTGTTCAAATTTACGTCTGCTCAAATTTATGTCTGCTCAACTTGCAAGCACACATAACAATCGTGGGATTCAGCCTGATGACGCTATGGAGCGAAAAACACCAGAGAGTTGTAGTAACTCAATTTAAAGTCTACTGAAAGCTTTGCTAAAGGCTTATGTGACTCTTCAGAGAAATTGCATGCAGTAAGAAAGTCATTGCCCCAGCCACAGAAGAACAGCCGGTATTTCGACAAAATTAAAATATTCTCTCAGGAAAGGCTCTGTCTGTCTTTACCTCGGATAACCTTTGAGATCTCGAGGCAAAGTCAAGGGATGTGTGTGGTAAGGAACTATGTTCTGGTTATACACAGTGTTCAGCTTATGATGCAGGAGCTCAATAGTTCTTTCTTTTTTTTGTTGTTCTTTTCTTTTCTTTTTTCATCTCGGGCAGGATTAAGAGCAAAATTGATCTAATTTCACAGTCTGTGAAACTGACAAGCTCTAGTAAATTTTTAAAACACTTAAAAGGTTATTTTGAAAATGAGATAATAAAATAGGACATCTGTGCATTATTTTTATTCTAGGATTCTGAAATAGGCAGCCCAGCAGCATTCCAGGTTAATAGAATCTGTGTGTGACTGCAGTTGTTAATATGCACAATTAAATGCTGATTTCAATCATCAAGCTGCCAGATATAAATACTATCTGGGGAGGACTGTGTTATAAGATGGCAAGACTAATAGTGCAAACGTTGCAACACCATTCAAAGGAGAAAGGAAGCCATTCTGGAGTTCTACTATAAATAGGACGCTTGTAACAAGAAAGGAAATTAGAAGTGGAGGCTCTATCCATGGCAGTTGACCATCCATTCCATTCCAAACAGCAGGACTCATCTCCAAACTGCTCTTTGAGGTAAAAGGAGCTTCAGTGGAGGAAGAATGAGAGACTGCTATACATTTTGTTATTTGCACAATAGATCCTTTCTTCCTTCCCTTCATGTAAGTGTACAATTTTAACTGAATAGATGAGAAATTAGTGGAACAGATAAAAGAGGACCTAAGCATAAGAAACTATGGTTGCATTATGCAATATTGAACATGTTTTCTAAAACCAACATGCACACTTAATTTTGCTCTATGAACAGATTTTTTTTCAGTTGCATTTGATAAGTTAGATTGTTGTTTTGATCCATTACTTTTAGATTTTTAGATTCCTTTTTTTTTTTTTGGCAAAGTCATGGGGCATGTGGGATTTTATTTCCCTGATCCCTGGTTGAATCCAGGCCCCCTGCAGTGGAGCACGGAGTCTTAACCACTGGACCACCAGGGAAGTCCCAACTTTTAGATTCTTATCCCAATTGCATGAAACTATTTAAACAGAAAGGAACATGATCTTGGAAAGCAAAGACAGTCAATGAGTATAAGTCTGATATCCACACATGAGAAAAAGCATCATATTGGAGAGCATATCTCGCTGAAAAAGCAATTTATTTCTGGCATAGCAAGAAAACTTCTTTCTTGTTGGCACATTTAATCCATTTTTGGAATCCTTAGTAACTTTAAATTTCTAATGCTTGAAGCCAGACTCAAACCCGAACACTTTCAGGGGGATATGAGTTGCAGTGGATAAAGCACTTTGGAAAATTCTGTAGCAAGTCAGATGAGAGATGGTGGTGGCAGAAAAGGAGATGGTGAGAAGTCGGCTGACTCAAGTTACATTTAGGAAGATGTGGTGCAGAAAAAAGGGAAGAATCAAGGATGATTTCCATTTGAGTGGCTAGATGGTGGTGGTACTGGTTAAAGAGATGAGAAAGAGCTGTGGATGGACAAAGGTTACAGAAGAGTTCAGATAAGAGTTCTCTCTTTAAAAAAAAATAATGGATTAGAACTAGGCTACCTGACAAAGAGAATTACATAAGGTATTATTGATTAGAAAACTCAGAAGTGGGAAATATGTATAATAAGAAAAATAATCTAGAAGATAAGGTCCCATTTGGGAAAGTAAAATTGGCAAAAATCCCCATTTGGTCTTGCATACACACAGACACACAGATGTGTATTAGTATGTGTATATTGGTGCCCTATATGTAAGCACGGGCAAAATATGAAGGATACCTCCCATATTGTTATGCATGCTATCTTGTGAGAAGGAATGGGATGGTGGTGGTGGTGGGGAACAAAATGCAAAAAGACTGCATAAAATGATGTCATTCTATCTATGTAAAATAATATCTTGGTGTATATTCAGGTGAAGTAATTTTAAAAAACCATGAATAGTGAAAAAAAAAAAGGGAGGGTTTGGTCTTGACCTCCGTCTCTCCTTTCCTTCCTCCTCTCTCCCACTTCCCCTCCCTTACTTCTTTTCTTTCTTCCAAGAAGGGTGGATAGAGGATGGAACCCACACAGTTGAAGGCAGTTGAGTATTTTAGGGGATTGGGGGCTTTGTTGGGGCTGGGCCTGCACAACGAGGTTGTAGAGAGGCAGCCTGGTGCGGTCATGGGGAAAGAGTGGGGACCTGAGGGGGATTAAGAAAATAGTAAATACATCAAGGAAACCTGGAGCTGGGTTTCTCCAGGAAGAAGATACAAATGTGGAAAGGGTGAAAGCTAGAATGAACCCTGTGGCTTTGGAGGGCAATTGGCTCTATCTATGTGAATTCTCAGTGTGTGCATGTGCCTATGTGTGTACATATACATGTATGCATACATCATATGTACACACAAATGTGTATATGTGTATGTAGGTATATATATGTAGGCTTCCCAGGTAGCTCAGTGATAAAGAATCTGCCTTCCAATGCAAGAGATGTCAGAGACACGGGTTGGATCACGGGGTCAGGAAGATCCCCTGGAGGAAGAAATGGCAACCCACTCCAGTATTCTGAGTGGGTTGCCATTTTCCATTTAAGTGGCTAGATGGTGATGGTACTGGTTAAAGAGATGAGAAAGAGCTGTGGATGTACAAAGGTTACAGGACTCTCCACAGCTCTTTCTCATCTCTCTAACCAGTACCACCACCATCTAGCCACTCAAATGGAAAATGGCAACCCACTCAGAATACTGGAGTGGGTTGCCATTTCTTCCTCCAGGGGATCTTCCTGAGAAAATTCCATGAACAGAGGAGCCTGGAGGGTTACAGTCCATAGGATCGTTAAGGGTCGGACATGATTGAACACACACACACATATATGTGTGTGTTTGTACGTATATATTTCCTAGATCTGTCCAACATCCATGCTGAAAAAAATACAAGACAAAAGCCCCACATTTCCCTATGTGAGGCCATATTGTATAGTAACTGGAATACTGTTCAGAGCACTGGCTAGAATTAAACAGTACAATTATATACAAAGAAAGAATCTAGTAGAAGTGATGCCAGGCAGCAATGAACACATCTGACACTTAGATCTTGATTTCTAAATAGCGCTCTCCACTAAGACACTCAAAGAAGACACTCCTTAAAGAACTGGCTGACTCCAGGGCTAGACAGGGAAAGAACAAGATGAGTTTGTGACACTTTTTTTTTTTTTAACCAAAAAGTAAAGAAGTACTCAAAGAATGATGTGCTAGGTCAAAAAAACACAGAGGCTGTCTTAAAGTGGCTTTTCCTGGTCAAATATGGGATAACTTGAGCATCAAAATAAATAATGACAGCTGTGGATTATAACTCAATGAATAATAAAGAATACATGGACGCACACTGATATAAACAACCGAAAGAAGGTAAAGCTTTTCTTTACAGTAGAAGGCCAACAAATGCATGTACAAGGAATGATGGAATTAGAGAAACATCATTTGTCAACCATCATAGTGATAATTGATTCAGGCAAAAATCATTGATGATGACAAAGCTAGTGGGTGAAAGGGGATTCTACTATAGTCTAAAAGTATCTGTCTATGAAATATCTATTAATTACTAAGGGTAAAATGTAACTTTGCATTGAAGAAATCTGACAAAAAGTTTCCAATCATGTTAAAATATGAGAAAACCTTAAACAAACTCACACTGAAAGGACAGTCTGCAAGATGATTTTCTTGTAAACTTAAAGGTCATGAAAGTAAGGAAGGACAGAGAAACTGTTCCACAAAACCAAAACAAAATATCATATAACCTAGCAATTCCACTCTTGGTTATATATCAAAACAAAAAACAAAAACAAAACCACTAATTAGAAAAGATGCATGCCCCTCAAGGTTCACTGTAGCATTATTTATAATTGCCAAGATACGGAAGCAACCTGGAGTGTCTATATGGATATGGAGTGGATATGGAGTGTCTATCAACAGATGAATGGATAAAGAAGATGCAGTACACACACACACACACACACACACACACACACACACACACACACAGAGTGGAATACTACTCAGCCATAAACAGTGAAAATTTGCTATTCACAGCAATGTGGATGAATTTGGAGGGAATTATGCTACGTGAACAAAGTCAAATACTATACAATATCACTTACATGTGGAATCTAAAAAAATACGGTGAACTAGTAAATGTAACAAGAAGCAGCAGACTCAGATACAGAGAGCAAGCTAGTGGTTACCAGTGGGGAGAGAGGGAGGGGCTGTATAGGGGTGGGGGAGTGGGAGACACAAACTGTTGCATAAAAGACAGATTGAAAGGTGTATTGTTCAATCCAGAGAATATAGCCAATATTGTGTAATAACTGTAAATGGAAAGTAACCATTAAAACTGTATACAATTAAAAAAATTGCTCTTGGACTCAATGACAGATTCATGAGACAGCTCTTAAACGTCTGTCCAGAAATGATACACCTCCCTTCCTCTAACGTCTTATTGGTCAAAGCAAGTCACATGGTCAGCTCTGATACTGATGGAGAGAGGGTGTGGTATAATTCTTCCATAGAGAGGTACAGGGTCAGCAGTGGGACACAGCAGCACTGTGTCTGATGGAATCTCAGAAAAATAGCGAAGACCTGGGTACAAATCTTTGTTCTTTACCCTGATGAGTTCAGACATCCCGGGGCTGACATCCATGCCCTGGAAGAAGGCATAGTTGGACTACAGAAGGCCCAGGAGAGGGGCTTAGTAGGGAAGAGCAGCAAAAATGCTCACCAGCAGTATGCTGTTGCTGTTCAGTCACTAAGTCATGTCTGACTCTTTGGGACCCCGTCGACTGCAGCACGACAGGCTTCCCTGTCCTCCACTATCTCCCGGAGCTTACTCAAATTCATGTCCGTTGAAGTCGGTGGTGCCATCCAACCATCTCATCCTCTGCTACCCGCTTCTCCTTTTGCTTTCAATCTTTCCCAGCATCAGAGTCTTTTCCAAAGAGTTGGCTCTTTGCATCAGGTGGCCAAAGTAGTGAAGCTTCAGCATCAGTCCTTTCAAAGAATATTCAGGGTTGATTTCCTTTAGGATTGACTGGTTTGATCTCCTTGCAATTCAAGGGACTCTCAAGAGTCTTCTCCAGCATCACAGTTCAAAAGCATCAATTCTTCAGTGCTCAGCCTTCTTTATGGCCCAACTCTCACATCCATACATGCCTACTGGAAAAATCATAGCTTTGACTATAAAGACCTGTGGGCAAAGTGATGTCTCTGCTTTTTAATACATTGTTTGGGTTTATCATAGCTTACCTTCCAAGGAGCAAGTGTCTTTTAATTTCATGGCTGCAGTCACCAACAGTATAATCTGTATACGTTAAAAACAATTGAGTTTTCTTCAGCTTAAATTTAAAAAAAGTATGCCTTCCACTCCACCATGTTTCCTTCCCTCTTTCAGTTGGCTTAAAAGTATGAAAAGTGTCCATTAAAATGCAATTCTTATACAAATGGGGAGGCTCATTAGTCCTATACCAGCCAATATTTTAGATTGATTTAGTTTATTGTTCTCCAGAGTTTGAGAAATGCAGGATCTTTGGTACATAGATATTAGCAGTACATGGATGAATATATACTTTTTCTTTATTTTAACATTTCTACATATATTTCTCCTGTTTAATTAAATAACATATCTAATCTGCAATTTCACAGATACTACTGATTGAAATTAAAATGACTGCCTACAGTTAAAAAGTGAGTCATTTAAAATAAAAATACTAAATAAATAAAAAAATAAAATAAAATAAAATAAAAATACTAGCTAGATAACAATGCAGGTGGTTCAAGCGCAATGCAAAAAATGTAAGGATGGGTGACAAACAACAAAAGTTTGGGAAACACCAATTCTGTCAATCATATTAACTAGCTATTTTCCCACTGAAAGGGAAGGTATGTAGGGAAGATAAGATTTGTATGGTAGCCTGCGCGAAAGTGGGATGGGTCCTGGGGAGGCTGGTGGGACTCTGGATCCCTGAGATTTGAAAAAACATGTCCACACTGGGGTCATAATATGGGGTTGGGGGCATAAAAGTTAAGAGGACCACGGAAATGTGAATAGAGAAAAAGATGCCTCTTTCTTCATATCATCGTGCAGAGCTAGCCTGGCTCAGGTGTTTGGTGAATGGAAGGCTTTCTTCAAGGTGGTGAATGGCCAGCCCACAGAAGGGGAATATCTTTGCAATGAAGACAGACAGTTGTTAGATTGGGATGATTCTGGTACCTGTCTATTACAAAAGCTGCCCAGACATCTGCAAGGCGTCACATATGTGGAGACTGATGGATGAGAATTCAATGACAGGGTAGACTAGCAAGAATCTTATTTTTCTGCAATACTAGCTGGAAGATTTAGCAGACAGTAGCATTTCTCTCAGAGAAGGCAATGGCAACCCACTCCAGTACTCTTGCCTGGAAAATCCCATGGACGGAGGAGCCTGGTAGGCTGCAGTCCATGGGGTGGCTAAGGGTAGGACACGACTGAGCGACTTCACTTTCACTTTCCACTTTCATGCATTGGAGAAGGAAATGGCAACCCACTCCAGTGTTCTTGCCTGGAGAATCCCAGGGACAGGGGAGCCCAGTGGGCTGCCATCTGTGGGGTCGCACAGAGTCGGACACGACTGATGCGACTTAGCAGCAGCAGCAGCATTTCTCTGGCTGCCATCCTACATCACCAGTGTTCCTAACATCTTTGAAAATAAAATGCTCCAAGTTGACAGAGGAAGCTGGCCCCGATGGAACACAGCAACAAAGAGAGCCTTTGAAGTCCTGCCTTCTCCAGTGCCTTCTGATTCCTGGTTTCAGGCAAACAAAAGCTTTCATAAAGTTCTTCCAAGCTTCCCTGGAGCTGTCCTTATTACTCAGCATGAGGAACAAAAAACTCAGCTTGGGAAGCAATCTTCTGGTTCTCACCCTCAGGAAACACCTGGGCCGAGAGCTTCTGAGCTCCAGACAGGGCAGGAGGATGGGGACTCCCCACCTCCCAGTGGACTGGATGTAGGAAAAAAGTGTTCGTAACTTAGAATACTTTAGGCCAGTTGGTTACAAGGTTCAGACATTTCCCCTGATAACGAGATCTGAAAACCAAAGTTGCTCACTTGCAAATTCCCTGCTCCAATGTGGCTAATGTACAGAATGCTCTTTGGAGGAATGGCATTTTTCTACCTCAAGGTCAGCAGAACTGTGTAATTAGAGTTTCAGTCTTGTGAATACAAGACTTAGTCTCATGAATCAAGAACTGCCGGGCTGGGTCAGGCACATGCATTAACTAGCTGTGGGCCTTAGGTGGATATTACCCTTTCTGGACCTTGATTTCCTCATTTTAAAGTTCAAGGTTTCACAGACCTGTGGTTGCCACAGGGAAGAGGGGCGTGGGAAGGATTGGGGCGAGATTAGCAGATGCAAATTATTATATATAAGATGTATAACTGAATCACTTTGCTGTAAAGCAGAAACTAACACAATATTGTACATCAACTGTGCTGTGCTTAGTCATTCAGTCATGTCCAATTCCTTGCAACCTCATGGACTATAGCCCACCAGGCACTTCTGTCCATGGGGATTTTCCAGGCAAGAATACTGGAGTGGGTTGCCACGCACTCCTCCAGGGGGTGTTTCCAACCCAGGGATTTAACCCAGGTCTTCCGCATTGCAGGCGGATTCTTTACCATCTCAGCCACCAGGGAAGCCCAAGAATACTGGAGTGGGTAGCCTATCCCTTCTCCAGGGGATCTTTCCCACCCAGGAACTGAACCAGAATCTCCTGCAGGCAGATTCTTTACCAACTACCAGGGAAGCCCTATATATACGATGGATAAACAACAAGGTCCTACTGTATTCCACAGGGAACTATATTCAATATCCTGGAAAAACTGAATGGAAAAGAGTATGAAAAAGGATGTGTACATATATATGTGAGTGTGTATCTGAATCACTGCCGTATAGAAGAAATTAACACGACATTGTAAGTCAACTATACTTCAATAAAATAAATTTAAAAACAAAGTTAGAGGTTTCAACCAGATAACTGATAACTGCCTTCCCACTCTAACAAACCGCATGCCAGCACCTTTCCAAAGGTGATCATTAATTTGTTCTAGTGTGTCAGGTGCGAGAAACTGAGACTTAAGAGAGGGAGATGGAGAAGATATTTCTCTCTCACACATACAGAGGTAGGCTTTGTGCATGTCTGGCAGTAACTGTTTCAAGGTCAATCCTGTATAGGGTCATCTGATTTAGCAGGTATTTACTTGTGGGCAATGAATGAATGAATGAATGCTAACAAAAAGGAAGAACTTTAGGCATTGAAGTGGCCTCTGACAATGGCATGGAAGGATCACTGCATTTTATTACCCAAGCTTCATTCAGAATAGTAACCTAAAAGCTGTTTTGTTTCTTAAAAATCCTTTGTTCTGTCCCTTATACCTGGGAAGACTCAGTTATTATTTGCCTGTATACTCTGAGTCAATTTGTACCCCAAGGAAGCATGAATTTTGTGTTCATTTGACTTGAATGCACCAGCATTTTATGAGAGCTGACAGCCCATTTTCAGGAGGGGTCAACAGGATGAAGGTCCTGAATAAGAAACATAAACATCGGTTTCAATGAACTTCAACAATTTCAAGAGCTAAATCCCCTGCTGCCTATTATTTTGAAAAGTTCACTCAAAATAGGTCTGCAAAGTATATGTATTTATTCATCCACTCATTCCTTTGTAAATAATTCAATTCCAGCTCACTGTCAACCCCTGTGTAGCACCGGGGGTACAAAGGTGACTCTGCCGCAGTCCCTGACCTAAGAACTCACCCCTGAGTTTGGGAGATAGTCATGTAAACACTCATTAAAGAACTATACTTCCATCAGTGGTGGTTGCCAGAAGCAGGAGGTTAAGGGGATCAAAAGGTATAAACTTCTGGTTATAAAATAAGTCGTGGGGATATAATGTACAGCATGGTAACTACAGTTAATAACACCATATTGCATATTTGAAGTTTCTATGACAATAGATCTTAAGTCTTCATTATGAGAAAAAAAATGTAACTATGTATGCTGATGGATGTTAGCTTGAGTTACTATGATGATTGCTGCTGCTAAGTTGCTTCAGTCGTGTCCGACTCTGTGCGACCCCATAGACGGCAGCCCACCAGGCTCCGCCGTCCCTGGGATTCTCAAGGCAAGAACACTGGAGTGGGTTGCCATTTCCTTCTCCAATGCATGAAAGTGAAGAGTGAAAGTGAAGTCGCTCAGTCGTGTCCGACTCTTAGCGACCCCATGGACTGCAGCCTACCAGGCTCCTCCATCCATGGGATTTTCCAGGCAAGAGTACTGGAGTGGGGTGCCATTGCCTTCTTCAACTATGATGATTATTTCACAGTATATTTTAGCACACAAATATGAAAAAAAAAAAAGAACTATATTAGTCAAGACTCTTGGTTTGCTCATGACCAAAACAGCTTCAAACAGCTCAGGTATACGGGGGCATTTATTCGATCCGAGACCGAGGGAGGGGTGCAGCCAACATTGAGATTTTTTAATGTAAAAGCCTAAATTTGGGGTCTTTTTGGAAAAATAATAGGATATTCTAGAAATAAAAGAAATATTCTTTTAGACTGACTCCTAAAAGAAAACCATAACCATAAGCGAGAGTGGGTGCCCCTTATATATGGCACAAGTATTCTCTCTCCATTGCACCAACCCACCATCTGCATGGAGTTTTCACATGTATTTATATCAGCCCTGGTCACTCATTTGTGTTTCTTCTAATTAAGCATTTGAATTTTTAGGCCCTTGGGTGAGAAGAAGGTCAAATTGGAGGTGGGAAGACCAGTTGGTAAGCTATTGCAACACTGTCTTCAAGAAAAGATAATGGCAAAGCAGATGGAGAGTCGAGAACAGTGGCGAGATATTTTGGTCATGGTGACAGAACTTGGTCAGCAAACGGTTACGTATTTTCACTTTTTCAAAGATATTTTTGGAAGTGTCTGCATTTTTTTTCCTTTATGTATTTATCTCGCAGTTTATAGAAATCTCTAGACATTATGTTTTGCCCTCACCCCCCCACACACACCCCCTCCCAAGGAACAAACCAAGATTCTGGAGAAAATAAGTCAGGAGGGGCCTGGCTAAGTATCAATAAACAGAAAGCTAACCTAGGCCCAGGTGGAGTCCAGGGGGGACCTGTTAAGGAAGGGGGCAGCTACTCAGGAAGCAAAGCAAGCTCTAGAGACTCAGATGTCAGGCACAGGGGCCCAGGGGAAGACCCAGATAACAAGAATCAGATAACAAGAATTGGCTTTGTTGGCAGTAACAGGTCAGAATCCACTGAGGAATCTGAGTAAAAGTCACAGGATGGGAAGCGTGTGTGTGTGAAGAGAATCAAGCTGAGCCTCCAGCTGGAGGAATTAGGGAGCAGTGAGGAACTGGGAGGTCAGAAGCAAGGCAGGCCCTGATCTTTAGGGGGTCCTCCTCTCTGAAGATTCTGCTTGTGGCTCCCTCCGTGTATTATTTACCCTGCTATTCTCAGGGCATTCCACCCAGAGGCCTCCAGACCAAACCCACCGGTCCGCTTCTTCCCAAGGCCAGAGGAAGAAAGGAATCTCTTTCTCCGAGTCCTTTCGTTACATACAAGCTTCCCTGGCGGCTCAGCGGTAAAGATGCCGCCTGCAATGCAGGAGATATAAGAGATGCTGGTTCAATCCCTGAGTCGGGAAGATCCGCTGGAGGAGGGTATGGCAACACATTCCAGTATTCTTGCCTGGAGAATGCCATGGACAGAGGCGCCAGGTGGACTACAGTCCATAGGGTCACAAAGAGTCGGACACGACTGAAGCAACTGAGCACGCACGCACATTACACACAGCATTTTCTTATTCTGTCTTCACAAGACACTAAGAAGGCAGTTTTCTCAGACACAGAGGTAGGTCCCCTGAGTTTGATATCCAGAGATTACTTTCTTTTGATTTCTCTGTATTTGCTGAATTTCAGGCCTGTGGATTCCCACTGTCTTGCACACACACACTCTGTTTCCCATGGTACACTGTTTCCAGGGAACTTGGCTGGATCTTGGACCCAGAGGTTTCCTTAAAGTATATGTGAGCAACATTGCCTTGAGGGGGCAGAAAAGACTTCACACAGGCTCAGGTAACATATAAGGTGGGCTTTGAAGATGAGAAAGACATTTTAAGGTGGTGATAAAAGTAGAGAAAAAGGTATTTTAAGGAAAGAAAAAAAGTATACATAAAGGGCAACCAGGTGATAGAGTTTGTGTTTTTCCTGAAGAATTCCAGGGATGGAGAGAGCTCCCTAAGATTTTTCATAATTCTTCCTAGCCGTTTTCTAATTCTTTTGTGGCCAAAAGGTTCATTTTATTTCCAATTAATATTTGATTTTAAAAAACATTTTAGGGGAGTAAAAAAAAAAAAAAGTCTCCCAAACGCTTATAGTGTCCTTGCATGCTGCTTGCTAAGTCACTCTGTCATCTCTGACTCTTTGGGACCCCATGGACTGTAGCTCGCCAGGCTCCACCATCCATGAGATTTTCCAAGCAAGAATACTAGAGTGGGTTGCCATGCCCTTCTCCAGGGGGTCTTCCTTACCCAGGGATTGAAACTGCATCTCCTGCGGCCCCTGCATTGCAGGTGGAATCTTTACCACTGAGCCCTCAGGAAAGCCCTGGTGTCCATTAAGGGTTTAAATATTTAAAACCTATTTTAAATGTATACTTTTATTAGAGAACTTTGGAATATTACTAATAGTTCCGCCATCTAAAGATACTTACCAATACTATAAAGTATTTCTAGTCTTTTTTTTTTGTATACTCTATGAACCGAATTGAAATTGATTTCTATGTGCTCTATTTTTATCATTTGCATCTTTAAAATTTTAATTTTAATTAAATATATGAGAAGAACACTTTAGTTTATGAGAAGAACACTTTAGTTCTGTTCATTTTTTTTTTTCTCAAGTATTTACAGAAAAATATTTGGCCTTTTAAAGATGGAAATTCTTACTTCAGACAAGTCCTGGGAAATGCTGGGTGTTTCAAGTGGTTCAGAATAAAATATCAATTTTTTTGGTCAATTTTGGATATTTTAGTAAAGCTGAACAAGCACAACATGATCCAAAAATTTCATCTATAGGTAAAGTATATGTGTTAAATCTTTTCCATCAGTCTCTACTGAGGATTTAATTTATGCTGGCTCTTCCACTCTGTGATTTTGGATAAGTCATTTTAACTTTCTGTGCCTCAGCTTTCTCATTTTTGAAATGAGGATAATTTTATTTCAGATACCTTAGAAATTACTACTTTTAATGTGTTTACTGCTATTGGTGACGGTAGTAAAGTCAGAGGAGAAATTTGAAGATGACTTTTCAGTGTAATGAGATTCAGATATATTCTGAGTATCAAATTTTTAAATAATTTTGTTAAAAATAGATGAAGGCTTTCCTAATATCTTTCCATTGGGGAGAAAACTTTCACCTCAGTTGACAGGGTCAAGGAATGTTCTCTCTCCCATTAGCATGCAGGCAAGTCTCCAGCAATCTAATCGACTTTGAAAAGGCAAGGAATATATTCACTTTCTCTCACATTCATAGTCTCAGGAAATGAAAGTTAGTAAAATCCAGCACCATCTCTTCATTAAATTTAGGAACAGAATTCATCCTTTAATTGAATTCTTATCTAACGAGCTTTAAGGCAACTTGAGAACTTGAATTTTGACGCTTGTTATCTATGTTAATTAAAACACAATCACAATTATCTACTTCTTGTCTGTCTCCTTTCATCTTTATATACCACCTCACTTCCCACATCCAAATTATGTTTATTGTTGATTAAATGGTAGTGAGCATTTTCCAATTTTATTATTTCTTAAATTGAAGTATAATTGACATACATTATATTAGTTTCAGGTTTGCAGAATAATGATTTGATATTTGTATATATTGCATATAGTCACCACAATAAGTATAGTCAACATTTGTCATCATACATAGTTATAGAATTTATTTTTCTTGTGATAAGAATTTTTAGGACTCACTCTCTTAGCAACTTTCAAATATGCAATACAGTATTATTAACTATAGTCACCACACTGTACACTGTATCCCCATGATTTATTTATTTTATAACTGGAAGTTTGTACCTTTTGACTACCTTCTGCGGGGGACTGCCCGTGAAGGGTTAAGTCTTGGGAGCTGCTCGGCAGGTATGCAGAGCCTTAGGCATTGTTCCTAAGCTCCCTGTCCCGCCACCCTTGAAGAGTTTTTACAGCCCCTAAGGTCAGGGTGTCCTGCAACATGTCATAGAACATAGATTACTTATTATACTCTGTACACAATGGTAAGGGTCTAGGGGTCTAGTGATTGTATCCTGAAGTTAAAAAATAATCCTGTACATGTCTTAAGTCACGTACATTATCCTATAAATACTATAGCCTAATAAAGAAAGGCATCAGCCATTTGTGGTCTGATCCTCTCAACCCCATCTTTTGTCTCTCTCTTATTTTTCTTATCGGGGACGCTCCGTTCTCTCCCTGTGCAGGTGCAACTCTTGCTTGTGCTGGCCGCGGCAACCTTCATCTGTTTTTCCCACCCCACCCACAACCCTCTTGCCTCTGGCAACCTCCAATCTGTTTCCGTCTATGAGCTTGGTGGGTTTGCTTTGCTGTATTTTTTGTTTTTAGATTCTACATGGAAGATGATACAGTATTTCTCTTTCCCTGTCTGACTTATTTCACTTAGCATAATGCCCTCATCTATGTTGTCACACATGGAAATATTTCTTTCTGTTTTACGGCTAAATAGTATTGAATGGCATTTATATTTCACATTTTCTTTATCCATTCATCCATTGACTGACTCTTATTTTCGTATCTTGGCTATTATAAATACTACCAAAATGAACATGGGGGTGCATACATCTTTTCAAGTTAGTGTTTTCATTTTCTTCTAATACATTGCCCCAAAGTAGAATTTCTGGATCATATGGTAGTTCTATTTTAAATTTTTTTGAGGAACCTCCACACTGTTTTCCATAAAGGCTATTCCAGTTTACACTCCCACCAACATTGCACAAATGTTCTCTTTTCTCCATATCTGGCCAACACTTCTTTTATTTTATTTTTTTGATAATAGCTATTCTAACAGGTGTGAATTGATATCTCATTATGGCTTCGATTTGCACTTCCCAGATGATTAGTGATGTAGAGCACTTTTTAAATGTACCTGTTGGCCATCTGCATGTCTTCTTTGGAAAGATGTCTATTCAGATCCGTCCATTTTAAAATTGGATTTTTTTTTTTTTTTTGCTATTGAGTTATATAAGTTCTTTTTGTATTTTGAATATTAACCCTTTATCAGATATATGATTTACAAATTTTTCTCTGTTTCTACCAGTTGCCTTTTCATTTTCTTGATGGTTTCCTTTGATATACAGAAGCTTTTTAGTTTGATATAGTCTCAAGAGTTAGCATTTTTTTTTTTAAATGAGAAGCACATAGTAGAACTAGAGGTATAATTTATCCTTCTTTTTTTTCTCAAGAAGTTAGTGATTTAGTGATCTAGCTCTTGGGGTGATGACCGGTTTCAGAGCAGAAGCCACGGTAACGGTAAATAGCAGTGATTTGGGGGTTCTAAAAGTGCTAGTGTTCAGGAAGAAGCTTGCTTTCTGAGTGGGAATAAATAAATGAGTTTACATGACTCTACACTAATGAGAATACATACCTCTCAAATAATAGCTGACACAAGTAGGACCTTTAGTGATTCTTCAGGGGAACTTCCCAGGGTTTGATGCAGCAGGAAAAAAAAAAAAAAACTGCCAAGCATTATGAAAAGACCATCTTTATCTCTGATAATATTCTGAGTTCTCAAATATATTTCAATATGTAGGAAGCTCAAGAATAGTGGAGCGGGTAGCCTATCCCTTCTCCAGGGGATCTTCGTGACCCAGGAATTGAATCAGGGTCTCCTGCATTGCGGAGAAGGCAATGGCACCCCACTCTAGTACTCTTGCCTGGAAAATCCCATGGAGAAGCCTGATAGGCTGCAGTCCATGGGGTCGCTAAGAGTCAGACACAACTGTGTGATTTCACTTCCACTTTTCACTTTCATGCATTGGAGAAGGAAATGGCAATCCACTCCAGTGTTCTTGCCTGGAGAATCTCAGGGACAGGGGAACCTGGTGGGCTGCCGTCTATGGGGTCGCACAGAGTCGGACATGACTGAAGCGACTTAGCAGAAGCAGCAGCGGCTCCTGCATTGCAGGTGGATTCTTTACCAGTTGAACCAGCTGAGCTACCAGGGAAGCCATAATATTAGAACAGCATTTCTTTCCCCCCCTATTTTCCTTTTAACCTATTTGTGACTTTTTATTTAAAGTGGTTTTTTTTTTTTTTTCTAGACAGCATATAGTTGGGTCTTGCTTCTTTTATACGTTCTGACAATCTTGGTATTTTACTTGGGAAGTTTAAACCATTTCCATTTAATATAATTATTGAATTAATTAGGTGTGTGTTTATCATTTGCTATTTATTTGCTGTTTGTTCTATTTGTTCTTTCTTTCCGTTTTTTTTCTTTTCCTCATTTGATCAGTTGTATTTTTAAAAATTATTTCATCTTTCCTCTATTGTGTTCTTATAAGTGGTAACTCTTTGTTCTGAATTTATAGTTGTGGATTGATGGTCTACAGCACACATTTTCACTTGTCACAATCTAGCCTGAAGTGAGATTATAAGACTCATCACTAATAGTAGCAGCAACTTACAATATATACTTTCTTGTCTCCTCTCCCATCCTTTGAGCTTTTGTTGTCCCACATCTTCATTTTATAAATATCACAGACTTCACACTGCCTTGTTATTATTTTTATTTAGAAAGTCAATTATCTATAAAGATATTAAATAGTATGAAAAAATTTACACATTTACCCCTGAGGTTATAATTTCTAGTGCTCTTCCTTTCTTTGTATAGTTTTATATTTTCACCTGGGATTATTTTCTTTCTGCCTAAAGAACTTGCTTCAACATACCCTCCCTTTATATCTCTAACAATGTGTGTGTGATGATGATGAATTCATTCAACTTTTGTAAGATTGAAGAAGACTTTACTTTTTCTTCATTTTTGAAAGGAAATTTTGCTGGATATAGAATTCTATGTTGGCCACTTTTTTTTTTCTTTCAGTACTTTGAAGATGTTGATTCACTGTCATCTCACTTAAATTTCCCAGTGTCTTAAAAATCATTGCTTCATACATTTTGTCCATTTTATGTTTGCTTTAGGTGAGACCATAAATCCCTCTTCTCTTAATTTCATGTTGGTTGGAAATATAAGTTGGGAACTATTTTTTTTTTCTTTTTTAACTCGAAGTATAATTGACATACAATATTATATTAGCTTCAGATGTACAACATAGTGATTCAATATTTTTAAGCATTGCAAAATAACCACTACAATAAATCTAGTTACCATCTGTCACCAGACAATGTTACTAGCATATCATTGACTATATTCCCCATGACTCATTTATTTTGTAACTGGAAGTTTGTACTTTTAATCTCCTTCACCCGTTTCACTCATTGCCCCATGCCCCACCCCTCTGGCAACCACCAGCTTTGGAACTACATTTTTTAATTTGAGCTATTTTAAGTTTAAATAGTCATATGTGGCTAGTGGTCCCATATTTATCAGGACAGTCTAGGGAATGAGGGAGAGGTGAAGTAGAACAAGCCTGGGATTTGGCTTCAGAGACATACTGAGAGATGGTACATTGGACAGTTCCCTGAGACTAGCTCCCTTGGCCAGTGACTTCGAGTGTTCCTGGGATCACACCTGATAATAACAGCTTGATGCTGAAATGAAGTCCATTATTCCTTCTGCATGGCTTTCTGCTCTATTGACAGCATTAATTTGTGGAAATCTGGCTTTCTTTCTCACTTCAAAGGTCTGCTGTCTAAACTCTGTAGGCTGTATTTGGCTACTATCCTGTTATGACCCTGGGTAAAATGCCTGCTATGGAAGCACTCAGAAAGTGCTTCCAACTGACTGACAGAACAATACTATGTTGCTATGATTTTATGTTTATGAAACGAAAACGTCTCTCAATCCATTTGTGAAATTAAGAATTGACACTAGTAAATGAGACACTGAACATTTTTCTATTCATAAGGATTACTAACCCTAGACAACTTAAAGCCTTCAAAAAAGCAGGTTTTGTTTTGTTTTAAAAATCAATTCGTGTCTTGTTAAGGATGCAGGTAGCACTTGTCTGCTTAACTTATTTTAATTAAGATAGTCAGAGAGGACTTGCCCGGTGGCTCAATGGTGAAGAACCTGCCTGCAGATGCAGGGGACATGGATTTGAACCTCAATCCAGGAAGATCTTGCATGCTGGGAAGCAACTAAGCCCATGTGTCTCAACTACTGAGCCTGTGGTCTACAGCCTGGGAGGGGCGACTACTGAGCCCAAGCACCCTAGAGCCTGTGTTTTGCAACAGGAGAAGCCTATGCCCTGCAACTAGAGAGTAGTCCCTGCTTGTTGCAACTAGAGAAAAGCTCACACAGCAATGAAGACCCAGCACAGCCACAAATAATAAAGAAACTGTAAGAAAAAAGATAGATTATTTGCAGATTTATAGTGTTGAGTTTCAGACTGTTGTCTACTATCAAATAATATTATGTGCTTTGATATGGTAGTTTCTCTGGGTCATAAGTCTAGTAGTAGAATTTTACTACAATTGAGTTTACTGGGAGGAATAATTCTATTTTAGTGCCTCCACCAAAAAAGTAGACATGCTTCAAACTGATTTATTTATCCTCAAACTATTTATTATCTACTATGTTCCAGGCATTAGCGATAAAACAATGAACAAAACAAACAAAAATCCCTTACTTCATAGATTATTATATTCTAGTTGGAGGAAACAGTCAATACACAAATAAATAAGTAAAATATTTAGAATGTGAGATGGTAATAAATGCTATGAAGGAGAATAAAGCAGGAGTGGGAAGCTTCAGGATGGCTGCAATTTTAAAAAGGAAGGTCTAGAAAGCCTCCTGAGAAGGAGGCGTTCAGAGGACTGAAGGAGGTGAAGAAATAAGGTACTCAGATATTTGGGGAAGAGCATTTCTGGTAGAGGGCTTCTCTGGTGGCTCAGAGGTTAAAGCGTCTGCCTGCATTGTGGAAAACCTGGGTTCGATCCCTGGGTTAGGAACAGCAGCTGCAAATGCCCTCAGGCAGGAATGTGCACGGCACACATCTGTGTGAGCAATAGCAAGGCAGCATTGGATACAGCTTGGATTTTTCACTGTGTAACAGACTCTGCCAACTTCATCATTTAGCCTCCTACTATTACCATAGAGACACTGTACTGTCTCTAACTAATGCATAACTTTATGTACATATGAATTTATTTTTTATACTGTGTTATTCTGAAAATGTTTTTGATCATTTGTAACTGGACCTTTGTCTTCACCTTTCCTTTGAATTCAACTATTAGAGTAATTTTCCTAAAACACCATTTTAATCATATTTCTCCCTTTCTCAAGAACCTAAAACTGTTTATTTAACCAAATTCAAAATTCTGATTTTGCTGTTCATAGTCTTCTGTGAACTGGTATGATATCCCACATACACCCTACCTCTGAATTGCCTCTCTATATGTCATATTTATCCCCATCCTTGTGTACAATCATGCTGGTCCCCTTGCCTTGAGCTCCCCCAGTTTCTCATTGCCAATTCATTTTATGAATATCTTCAAAATAAAAACTCACATCTACCTCACTTATTTATTCAACAAAGCATTTGTTATCTTCTATACACTAGGCATAGAACAACTTGAAACTGAATGCGATTGACATCACCCCTGATGTAATCAGTCAGTTCCTTACCTGCCGTCACCCCCACTCTGCCACCCCCACTGCCTTGGACTCCTACAGGATTCTAAGCTATACAGCTGCTGCTGCTGCTGCTGCTGCTGCTAAGTCGCTTCAGTCGTGTCCGACTCTGTGCGACCCCATAGACAGCAGCCCAACAGGCTCCCCTGTCCCTGGGATTCTCCAGGCAAGAACACTGGAGTGGGTTGCCATTTCCTTCTCCAATGCATGAAACTGAAAAGTGAAAGTGAAGTCGCTCAGTCGTGTCTGACTCTTAGCGACCCCATGTTCTGCAGCCCACCAGGCTCCTCCGTCCATGGGATTTTCCAGGCAAGAGTACTGGAGTGGGGTGCCAAGCAGAACATTATATTTCATGATTCTTGTTTCATTTTCAGTGCATCTTTTCTCCAGGGGTTAGTTGCAGATCCCTTGAAGGCAGCATGTTTGCTTATATTACTTTGCATTTTCCACAGTGCCTAGCACAGTAGAAGCAAATTAAAAACTTGTTGATAGATTGACTCAGTTCTAAAGGGTTTTTAGAAGCAGTCACAGCAATCCTCTCAAGATCTTCTTTTTACGTTATATTTAGCTACTCTCCCAACTCATTGATTAAGTAAACATGACACTGTGATGAACGGAGAGCATTTCATCAGTCAGAGGGATCATCCAAGTCTCCTGTAACAATGGATAAAAGATGTACCATCTACTTTCTCCTTCCAGCAGATGGCATTTTGATCTGAACAGAAACTGTAGGACACTGACTACTTAAAGAGTGACAGATGTGGTCTAAAGCAGATAATGTTGAATGCTGTGCTCAAGATGAGCACATCCATCATGTCTCCTTCTTGGTGGGTGGGGGGACAAATCCTGGGGTCCCCATTGTTCCTGATGAGACAGGACACAGCTTCGTCTTCCTAACGTAGCAAGAGAGTTGTTCAAATTTTCATGGCATCTACGAGGTATCCATGGAACCATGCCTTATAAGATGATCATATTATGCAACTAGGCTCCAGCCCCCCTGGGTTCCTATATCTTCCTCAGCTCTATCAAACCCTTTCCTACCCTCACACCTTCTATACTTGCTGTGCTCCCTGCCTGAAATGCTCTTCTCTCAAACCCTGCTGAGCTTCATTTTCCTTCTTCAGCTCTCAGCTCAAATGTTGTCCTCCAGGCACTCTCCCCTGACCACTCTTATTTAGTGAAGGTACCCTTCCCCACTCTGCACTAACATTGCGTATTGTTAGTACTGTTGTGCCACCTCTTTCTTTCTTTCATGGTATGTATCCTGATTGAGGCTGAGCAGAGATCTGGCGCCTGGCAGACCTTCAGTAAAAATCTGTTGAGTGAAAGAACAAACGAGCTGTTGTAAAAATAGCTGCATGTGTTTTTTCAGCATCGTTCATTACCCCGTGATTCATAGGAAGGGCAATATACACAAACCACCTGTGTGGCGCTCAACTCTCAATAATATCTAGCTTTAAAAATTATTATTGTTCTTAGATGTACAAGCAGGACTAAAAAAATTAAAATGAGAAATGCTCTATAGACCCATATCACTACTCTGTCCTGTTTTTTGTTCCTTAAACCGTTTTAGCTTCTCTTAATAAGCTTCTGGTTATCTCCTAGCTCTGTGGGTTTAACTCTGATTAAACTCATTTAATCTTTCTCTCAATAACAGGGCAATGCTAATGTGACTCAGAATCCTTCATCTGTGTTTTGCTTTACTGCACAGAAAACATTTGCACCTTGAGAAGAGCTCTGTGAGTTGGGCAGAGCATGAAGCCCATTGAGATCTATTGTACAGATGAAGAACAGGTTCAAAAAAATAAATGACTTATGCACAGCAAAGAAAACCATAAACAAGGTGAGAAGACAACCCTCAGAATGGGAGGAAATATTTGCAAAGAAAGCAACTGACAAAGAAGTAATCTCCGAAATATGCAAACAGTTCATGCAGCTCAATATTTAAAACAAAACAACACAATCAAACAATGGGTGGAAGACCTAAATAGACATTTCTCCAAAGAAGACTTACAGATGGCCATAAGCACATGAAAAGATGCTCAACACCACCAATTATTAGCGAAATGCAAAACCACAATGAGATATCACCTCACATCTGTCAGAATGACCATTATTAAACAAGTCTACAAATAATAAATGCTGGAGAGGGTATGGAGAAAAGGGAACCTTACTGCACTGTTGGTGGGAATGTAAACTGGTACAGCTGCTATGGAGAACAGTATAGAAGTTCCTCAAAAAACTAAAAATAGGAACCATATAACCCAGCAATCCCACTACTGGGCATATATCCAGAGAACATCATAATTCAAAAAGACACATGTACCCCAATTGCAGCACTATTTTCAATAGCCAGGACATGGAAGCAACCTAAGTGGTTCATGAAGGGAGGAATGGATAGAAAAGACGTGGTACATGTATGCAATGGATTATTACTCAGTCATAAACAGGAACAAAATTAGGTCATTTGTAGAGATGTGGGTGGGCTTAGAGACTCTCATACAGAGTGAACTAAGTCAGAAAGAGAGAAACAAATATTGTATATTAATGCATTTATGTGGAATCTAGAGAAATATTATAGATCATCTTATTTGCAAAACAGAAATAAAGAGACAGATGCAGACAACAGATGTATGGACATCAAAGGGGGAAGGGGGTTGGATGAATTGGGAAATTGGGATTGACATGTATAGACTACTGATCAGTTCAGTTCAGTTCAGTTCAGTCACTCAGTCATGTCTGACTCTTTGCAACCCCATGAATCACAGCATGCCAGGCCTCCCTGTCCATCACCAACTCCCGGAGTTCACTCAAACTCATGTGCATTGAGTTGGTGATGCCATCCAGCCATCTCATCCTCTGTCGTCCCCTTCTCCTCCTGCCCTCAATCCCTCTCAGCATCAGAGTCTTTTCCAATGAGTCAACTCTTTGCATGAGATGGCCAAAGTATTGGAGTTTTAGCCTCAGCATCAGTCCTTCCAATGAACACCCAGGACTGGTCTCCTTTAGGATGGACTGGTTGGATCTCCTTGCAGTCCAAGGGACTCTCAAGAGTCTTCTCCAACATCACAGTTCAAAAGCATCATTTTTCAGTGCTCAGCTTTCTTCACAGTCCAACTCACATCCATACATGACCACTGGAAAAACCATAGCCTTCACTAGACGGACCTTTGTGGGCAAAGTAATGTCCCTGCTTTTGAATATGCTATCTAGGTTGGTCATAACTTTCCTTCCAAGGAGTAAGTGTCTTTTAATTTCATGGCTGCAATCACCATCTGCAGTGATTTTGGAGCCCCCCAAAATAAAATCTGACACTATTTCCACTGTTTCCCCATCTATTTGCCATGAAGTGATGGGACCAGATGCCACCATCTTAGTTTTCTGAATGTTGAGCTTTAAGGCAACTTTTTCACTCTCCTCTTTCACTTTCATCGAGAGGCTTTTGAGTTCCTCTTCACTTTCTGCCATAAGGGTGGTGTCATCTGCATATCTGAGGTGATTGATATTTCTCCCGGCAATCTTGATTCCAGCTTGTGTTTCTTCCAGCCCAGTGTTTCTCATGATGTACTCTGCACAGAAGTTAAATAAGCAAGGTGACAAGATACAGCCTTGATGTACTCCTTTTCCTATTTGGAACCAGTCTGTTGTTCCATGTCCAGTTCTAACTGTTGCTTCCTGGCCTGCATATAGGTTTCTCAAGAGGCAGGTCAGGTGGTCTGGTATTCCCATCTCTGTCAGAATTTTCCACAGTTGATTGTGATGCACACAGTCAAAGGCTTTGGCATAGTCAATAAAGCAGCAATAGATATTTTTCTGGAACTCTCTTGCTTTTCCCATGATCCAGTGGATGTTGGCAATTTGATCTCTGGTTCCTCTGCCTTTTCTAAAACCAGCTTGAACATCAGCAAGTTCACGGTTCGTGTATTGGTGAAGACTGGCTTGGAGAATTTTGAGCATTATTTTGCTAGCATGAGATGAGTACAATTGTGCGGTAGTTTGAGCATTCTTTGGCATTGCCTTTCTTTGGGATTGGAATGAAAACTGACCTTTTCCAGTCCTGTGGCCACTGCTGAGTTTTCCAAATTTGCTAGCATATTGAGTGCAGCACTTTCACAGCATCATCTTACTATGTATAAAATTAATGAGAATCTATTGCAGAGCTCAGGGAACCCTGCTTTGTGATGATATAAATGGGAAAGAAATGTGAAAACGAGAGGATGTATATATATATACATACACACACACATATATACACATACATAAAGCTGATTCATTTTGCTGTATAGTAGAAATTAACACCACATTTTAAAGCAACCATACTCCAAAGAAAATTAGTTTTAAAGCAAGTGACTTAATTAAGGTCACTTGGGTAGACAATAAGAGTGAAGACACAGAGGGGCAAAGGGAGGCTCTTGTTCCGTTTGGAAGTGTGCTATCATGGCACCTACAAAGTCTTAGTGACAGCATCCTTCTTCATGGTGACAGTGAGAACAGACTGTGAGACAAGCAGGTCCTCAACTGTGAGCAGGAAGTCATCATCACCCTCTACTCTCATCAAGATGGCAGAACTGATGGTTAGTTCAGAAAAGCAGACACGTTCCCATGCTGTCAACCACGTCTGTTTGGTTTCCTATCCTCCCCTCCTCCGCTGCCCTCTATTCCTTTTTGTCAGTTGGCTTGCATTTATCTTAAGTTAATCTGGGCATTCTGCCATTAGTCTATCTTTCTGGATGTTCTTTTCTTATTAAGAGTACAAAACATGATATCAAATGATGGGCTTTGATATGGAAACAAAATTTGATTTTTAAAGAAGACACACCTAAATTACAATGATCCTAAATAAGATTTTTGAGACTCTTTCTAAAACAGAATTACCTAGGAGGGAGAGAGGTCTAAGAGCATGTCTTAGTATCGATAGAAGAAAAAAATTTATCGAACTCACCAGGAAGATGATGTATGCCTGTGACTGCATGGACATGCATATTTTATTGTCCTGGGCTGTAGATGCCAGCACTGGGGGTGCTGCTGAAACGACCTGTAGGTTTTAAAGGAATGATCTCAGACAGCCTGCTGAACCTGCCAAGAGAGGGACTTTTTGGGTTCTTTAATGCCCGTCTAAAACTGGCATGTTTTGGGTGGGAGAAGGGTGCATCTGCCTCTCAGGCCATGCCTCACTGTTGCCCTGAAGTCATGTGATCAGTGATGAACCCAGCCCCTTCATGGGCTGAGGTCTCAGTTTTCTCCTCTGAGAAAACAGCCCCACTGTCTACCCTGTTTGCCATAGCTGTGGGGATCAAGAGGGAAACATACGGCAGACAGAACATTGCCATCCATTAAAGTTCACACAGGAAGACGCTTTCTTCACATTATTACTGCAGAGGGACACTTGCTTCTTGCTAGTTCTGCTAATGACTTCAGGGTGTTCCTGTGTTATTTCTTCAGCTCTGCCTTTTAATGGTCATTTGGTTTCATCTCAGGATATAGAGCCTGCTTAAAGATCCCGCTCTCATCTGCGTTTTCCTGTGTCTAGACTGGCAAGGCAGATTTGCAGTAAACGTAATTATGATGCTGGCAGGCCAGCTGCTGCTGAAGATATCATGGAATGTGACCTTACATTGCTTACAGATGTTAAACCTTGCTTGCAGGTGACCCAGATATTCTCTCTGCTCATGTCTCTACTCTGCACACTAAGCCTCTCTGTCAATCAGAAGTAAGCATATAGGGTAATCTGTTTTGCTGAAGATCTTACAGGAATTTGCTGCTAATGCTGACAGGAAAGAAAGGCAAAAAAGAAAGGCCAGTTTATTTCTATCTGCAAAGTAGCAGATGTTTTCTGTGCAAAAGTAACAACAAAGCAGCATGTTATATCTGCATAGTATCATATGATTTTAAAAAACAAATGTTTTAATAATTATACAAGGAATTATGAATATATTCTTATTTTTAAAATTAAACATAGAAATATGTAGAGGTGATGGTTTCCTCTGGGAAAAGAAGGGAACTTCAGGTGATGTGCGAGGTGCTAGTTAAAGGACACTATTCAGTTTTTTACTTTATATTGAAATTTTAGGGTGAGTCCTTCTGTAGTTTTTTAATAAGCATTTAAATATATACATAAGCATAGATAAAAACACATAAAGAAAACTTACTTTACATAGTGGAATTATACTAAACATGTGGTTTAGCCCATTTTTACTTATTTTGACTTGAAGCCTTTTCTAAGTCATTATAGGATAGATTTGTTGCATGAAAATATATAGCTAATATAGATAAATAACAAGGTTCTCCTGAATAGTGCAGGGGACTATATTCAATATCTTGTAATAATCTATCATGGAAAAGAATGCCAAAAAGAATAAAAATATATACATATAGAATATGTATATATATATGTACATATTCCCAGAATATGCCATAATCACTTCCCTACATATGAACATTGATTTTAGATTTCTTGATACAACAATGCTGCCATAATCATCCTTGTGCGTGCATCTTTCTTCACATGCACCATATTTCTTTCAATAGGACAGAAACCTGGGACTTCCCTGGTGGTCCAGTGGTTAAGACTCCATGCCTCTAATGCAGAACACATGGGTTCGATCCCTGATTGGGGAACTAAGATCCCACACGCCCCGTGGAATGGCCAAAAAATAAAAATAAAATAAAACTTAAAAAAAAAGAAAAAGAAAATTGGAAGTCTGCTGAGTCACACAGTTTCCTTTTCTGTAAAACTGGTTTACTATAGCCTACACCTCAAGGGTATTTTGAGAATTAAACATTAAAATTAAACTTTCAAAGTGACAACGCGAGTCCATTTTCTCTTAAAATATTTTATAAAAATCAACTTAAAATACTTTTCCCTCTCACTTTTCTCAGATCATTTTTATTCCTCTCTGTCTGTTCTATATTAAGGTGTTTGATGCGCAGAAGAATAAGTCAAACAACTATTTAAGTCCCTCTCCTCCGCCTTCAATTCCATTCTGTTCCTCTGGAGAAGGTGCGGAGTCCTCTGAAGAATGCTGGAGTTCTGCATGATTCTGAGCTCTTATCTCCATCTTCTGTTTCCCCCTTCCCTTTCTTGGCTTTGTCTTTGCTTCCCTTCCTGTCTTTTCATAAGCAACATGGGTAACTGCATGAGGCTGGGGGAAGCAGAAGGTGAGGGGTGGAACCACTGGGGTGTAAAGATGCAGGGACAAGCTGAGAGCTGAGGCTGGACCAACACTGAGTCTAGGGGCCAAGTGAAAGCAGGGCTGACATGGATGCCAAAGCATTTAGTAGTTTAAATGAATCCCTTGGATGGGTCCATTACGAGCTCCTCAAGATGTAATAGAGCAGGCTGAGAGGGCCCCACGGGGGATGGGCTGAAACCTGGCAGCCCAGAGAGCAGCCTGGAGCTGGCTTTGGTCTCTCATTTGGTTGCCTCAAGCCCCCCTGGTGAAAGTCAAGTAGAGGAGGAAGGTTCGGTTTCCAGTTCTTGTTTGTTGTAGTCTGCAAGTTCCAATATGCTTTTTAAACTCCCTGTTAAATGTCAGCATACATGGCGTTGTTTTCCCCCTTAAAGCTTTTCCTCTCTTGAAATTCATCATTTCTTAGCATCTTATGTATATGTTTTGAAGGGAAGGATGAAAGCAAGGTTGCAGCCTGTAAAGACAACCCTCACAGATGTTATAACTAGAGGTGTGGGGTTGGAAATAACTCAGAAAGCCAACCTCTGTTTCCAGAGCTTGGCACGGGCCCGAGGCAGTGTACGTTAGCCAGCAGGATAAGACAGGTCCTGATCCTTTCCCTTGTGGTTCATTAATGATACCCATTAATTGCTAAGAAGGTGATGAAGCAGGGACCTCTCCGAGGACATTAGTGAGAGACAGTCTCAGCTGCTGCTGAGTTTTGATGTTAGCACCACTCAGCCTTGTGTCTTCGTATGGCTGCACAATTCCCTCTTCATTCATCTACTCCATTCCTTGAGGAGGCTGGTGTCATCCACTTAGGCTGGAAGGCCAGAAAGGACCGCAAGGGGTCAGTTTGCCTTGTCTTGACTCTAAGCAGCTTTTAATGTGTTTAATACACACACTTTGATAAAACAGAGAGGGAGAGAAAACACGGCACATCCAAGCTTAGCTCTTCGATCTCTCCATCCTTCCCTAGGAAACTTCTGCAAGTGAATCCACGCTGTTCATTACGCTCCCCCAAAGAACATGATGAGCTGTTCTTTGGGGCCAGATTTTCAACCTACGGTTCTCTGAGAATAGTTCCCATATTGTGGAAGAGATGAGTATGTGGTCCAATGAGTCAAGAGGGATAAAAGCACAATCTAGTTGAAAAAAAAAAAAGACATGGGTTGGTGGCTAAAGAATGCGGATCCAGCTTTTATCCTATATGTGACATTTAGCTCAGAGACTCAGGCATGCCATTTAATCTTACGTTACAGGAAACTTAGGAAGTATTGTAGCTGCTTAGGGGCTGGGTTGTTCCCAAGATTTATGCCTTCAACATGCTTTAGATTTTAATTCAAAGTATGGAATTACATAGCCACAGAATGCTGATGTAAGTCTGTGGCTTCTCAGTTGAATTTAGGAACCTTGGGACTTTCTTACATTTGTTTCCATGTTATCCTTTGAAAACACATGCTGTTCCTCTGCATCTCATTCTGATACAGAAAGAGTTCTCTTAACATTTTCCTTGACTCTTCTGCCTCTTTCATCCCAGGAAAAGAAGGCTTTGAATCACTCCTGTTCCTGTCTCCTCCTTCTTATTTCAATATCTGTTTTCCCATCAGTCTTTAAGCCAGAAAAATCTCCCACTTTCTTCCAAATGATAACTCTTATTACCTCTAGTTTTCCTGTCTTATGCCCTTTTCCAAATTCCCTTTGCTCATTTAAAAATCACTATTTTTTTTTCGCTTATGGACTTGTGTATGATTTTTTTCACCAATCACAACAAAAATATCTCTTTTAGCCTTTAGTAGCTAGCACAGTGCCCACCATATGCTAAATTGTCCCTAAATATTTTTAAATAAATGAATTTTAAAATTCACAAAAAGCACTTGATTACAAAATGTGAAACGTGAACGATGGATGCATGCCTATTTATTGGGATAATAATCTTTTGACGTCAGAGTGACACGGGACTGTCTGCTTTGCAAGAGGCACATCGTTGCCTCTGTCTGGAATGCCCTCACCTCCACCCAGGGGCTCCCCAGCTTCCTCACCCTGGCCACTTCCTACTAGTGCTTTAGAACTTGGTGTAGGGGGAACTTGTTTAAGAAGACTCCTCCTCTGTGCTTCGAGCAAACTCTGCGTATCTCTATTTAGCTCTTATCCTGCGGGACTGCCGTTTCCTCCCATCTCTTTCCCCTCACCCCAGTAGACCTGAGTTATTCTCCACTGGCTCCCTGGTACCTCACAAGAGTTCTGAGACACTGAAAGCAAACAGTGCGTGCCTGCTGAATGAATCAGTGAAGACTTCTGTGAGTCAGAAGAAGATTGGAAGGCTCTTAGAAGAGGGACAAGGAGACTAGGACATACTTTTTAAGAATGGGAGCGAGACGCCATCTGAAACTCACAAGTTTTCAAGGCTGTCTCAAGTTCAGAGCCTGAGGGGTGAGGGTTGAAGAGAGCATAGCCCATTCCTTCAGATAATTCTGGCATACACCACCTTGGTGTTTCCTCTCTGCTGTGTTTTCTGTCCCCACCACCCATGGCAGTGTGGAATTACTAATATCTTCTCTTTTCTTGCTCATGAGCACTCCACGAAATCTTCAGCTCCTTTGGGCAAGAATGAACAATGTCCCAGGGTGGCATTTATGCCCGATTCTGTGGCCCAGGTGCCTAGCAAAGTCGTGCTCTCTCCTCGACTAACGCTTCCTGATGACTTCCGTTAGAGACAGGGGGCACACTGGTTGTAGGTGACGTGTCCTCAAGAGGTAGGTTTTCCTGGCAAACAGTTGTTACAGTTATGCTTGTCGTGGATATTTTACAATAGGGGACCACAATCCTGTTCTCGAATCAGCAGCTTCAGGGTGGTAGGGCTTTCATCTAGATTGGCTGGGCTGCCTCTGACTTCTTTCTTTCCCTCTTCTTTCTTTCTTTATGTGTCAATGTCACGAACCCCCAGCAGCTGCACAGGACCGAGGATGCGGTCAGGCATCTACTGGCATTTGAAGATATTGCCTAATCCATCAGGGAAAGCGGCTGTGTTTGACCACACCAGGAACTCCATCGCTTTACTATTCAGAGCATACCTTCCTTCGAGTTAATGAATAATTTAAAATGCTCATCTCATCTGTATATTAATTAGCCGCTTGTTTTCAAAAGCTTTAAATGACTGGCTCAGACATCCTGTGCTCCACAGCAGATCACTTGAGAGAGTGTGTGTAAAAAAAAATACACTTCATTTGGAGTCTCGTTGATTTTTCTGACTTTTTTTTTTAAATGAAATTTTCTTCTTTTCAGGGAACTTGAAATGTTAAAAGCAGATGCTCAAAGACACACTGACTATTGCACTGAAAAATTTAAAAAGGATTCCAAAGCCTCTAAGAGGCAAATCTGGTTTTTGGAGTAGAGGATTCTTACTTTTCAGAAACCATGTATCCAGTCCTAGGTCACAGTCAAAAATAATTTGTATTAAAATGATACAAAGTCAAACATGAAATCATGAACACAGTCAATTCCCTTTAAACCTGCATTCTTGCTCCCTGTGGGAGACCTTGGGTTAGATCCACAGCACTGTACCAGTCACTGTGGTCTTGACTAATCCAGAGCGAAAATTTCTCTGAGGCTCATCCCTATCATCCTAAGACTCTAATTACACCCTGGGAAGCCAACTGTCCAGAATGTTTGAGTTTGTTATTTCCTGACTTTGCTGCTAGGGAGAGAATTTGTATGTGTGGACTCTGGTTTGGATCCAACTAGATCAGAGGTTCCCCTAGAGGCCCATGATGAACAACTACACACAGGCAACTCTGTGTGTGTGTGTGTGTGTGTGTGTAGGGGAGTGGTACTAGTATTATTTTCAAGACATCAAAATGCTTGATAGAATCAGTTTGCTTGTGTGAAATAAGATAATGCAGCCTGACTAAACAATGTCCTTCTTGGCTGTGGGCTAGAATTTTATTTGAGGAGAGAAAATAAAACTTTACTGAATTATAGAATATAGAAAGAACGGATGCATTTAAAAATATTGAGGTATATTTGCTTTACAATGTTATGTTAATTTCTGCTGTACAACAAAGTGAATCAGCAGTACGTATACATATATCCCCCTCTCTCTTGGACCTCACCCCTCACCATCATTTTACCCATCTAGGTCATCACAGAACACCAACCCGAACTCTCTATACTTTATAGCAGGTTCCCACTAATTATCTATTTTACATATGGCAATATATTAGTGTCAATCCCAATTGCCCAATTCATCCTACTCCCTGTCCCCGCCACCTCGTGTCCACACATATATTCTCTATGCTTGTGTCTCTATTCTTGCCCTGCAAATAGGTTCATCTGTACCATTTTTCTAGATTCCACATACATGCGTTAATATATGATATTTGTTTTTCTTTTTCTGAGTTACTTCACTTTATATGGCAGACTCTAGGTCCACAGAAAGGACGTGCATGCATGCTTGTCACAAAAAGGGTTAGATTAGGTCATGGGGGTAGGGCCCTCAAGAAATCCTTCTAAGAGGAGAAAAAGCAAAAAAAAAAAAAAAAGAGAGAGAGAGAGCAAGAGAGAAAGTTAATTCAGTCGTGTCTGACTCTGTGTGATCCTATGAACTGCAGCCTGATAGACATATTTTAAAGCCAGAAAGCTTTGGGTTCAATTTGCATCTCTGTCATTTTCCTACTGTGTGAACTTATTCGAGTTATTAACCTCTCTCATTCAAGGTTTCCCCACTGGGAAAAAGGGAATAACACCCACCAGACTGGACTGTTATGAGGTTAAATAGAATTCTATCTGCAGAGTGTCCAGTACATAGTAACTACTAAGTCTGTGAGAGTTGGGACTATTGTAAAGACCATTGTTCTCAACATTACATTAAGGTCTCCTATTCTGATCAGAAGCTTCATGGCTTACAGTCCCATCTTTTATTGTTCTCTTTGTGCCAGGTCCCATGTGGAAGGATTTTCATGAATGATCTCATTTAATCTTCATAACAACTCCACAAAATAGGCACTACTATACTACTATCATCCTCATTTTCTAGAATAAAAGAATAGAAGCTGGGAAGATCTACAATTTTCCTGTTCACATTGGTAGTAGATAGTGGAGACAATATTTCAGTCCCGCCAGTCTGACTTCAGAACCCTCGCTCTAACCAGTGTGATTCACTGAAGTCCAGCCCTACATGTCTTTAGGACCCCAAGCAGATGAAGGCAGCTCTTGTTTCTTAACAGATACAGTTTGCTATATAAATTCTTTTAAGATATGGCAGCTAAATAAGGGGAAAAATCATGAAATGGATCTTAGGGGATGAAAAGGTTGTGAATGGCGACTTCAGATAGGGCAGAAATACTCTTGCCTCTAGAAGGGTTGGAAAGAGAACAGTTAAAATAGTGTGAAAGGAAAGCCAAAACTGTAAAATGGTTTAAATCAAGTTTTCTGAGGAAGAGATAAGCAAGAGCAACAGAGCCTTCAATACCTTTCATTTCTAGGAGATAACCTGAACCTTGGAGAGGCTTAATGGACACAAGCTCCAAGATGAGGAAAATGCAATGGCTCCTAAAATCCAGAATCCAGAGCTTCCCTGGTAGCTCAGTGGTAAAGAATCTGCTCACCAATGCAGGAAACAAGGGTTCAATCCCTGGACCAGGAAAATCCCACATGCCACAGAGCAGCTAAGCCCATGCACCACAGCTATCGAGCCTGTGCTCAGAGCCAGGGAGCCCCAAGTACTGAGTTCACGTGCCACAGCTACTGAAGCCCACG